>NC_083714.1:113616398-113916398 GCF_033118175.1 Dama dama
ACCTGCCTGGGAGAGCAGCCTGTTTAAAATATCAGATTATTTCAAGGGCATACATTGGAATAAAGAGATGTTCCCCCGTGTGGCCCCTGACTTCTTAGTATCTTTCTAGAGATAGTTGGGGTATATTGGAATATGTACATGATTGTATCCAAATATATCCTTTTCAAAAGTTTGCAAATGATAGCATGTTATAAGTTCGATAGGATATCTCTATCTAGAGTGTTTATATCTCTATATAAAAGCAAGTCACCCTCCTGACCCTATTCCTCTTCCTTAAGGCTATTCCTGCTACCAGCTTCTAATACAAGGTTATATTCTTTTTAAAAGACAAATGATGGCACACAGTGAACATAGGATACAGTTCTGTACATCCTGTTTTTTCCCTGAACACTGTGTCTCAGAGAGCATTCTGCATTAATAACTCGAGCTCTATCGCATTCTTTTTTAAAAATTAATTAATTTTTGGCTGTGCTGGGTCCTTGTTGCTTCATGGGCTTTCTCTAGTTGCGGTACAAAGGCTTCTCATTGTGGTGGCTTCTCTTGTTGCAGTTCACGGGCTCTAGGGCATGCGGGCTTCAGTTGTGCCGCAGGGGCTTAGCTGCCCTGCGGCATGTGGGATCTTCCTAGACCAGGAATTGAACCTGTGTCCCCAGCATTGGCAGGGGGATCCTTAATCAGGGGATCACCAGGGAAGTCTATTGCATTCTTTTTAATGGTAGCATAACATTCTCTTATGAGGATATGCCAGACTTTATTTAACG
Organism: Dama dama; assembly: GCF_033118175.1. Taxonomy (NCBI): domain Eukaryota; kingdom Metazoa; phylum Chordata; class Mammalia; order Artiodactyla; family Cervidae; genus Dama; species Dama dama. Next base: position 113,617,160 of record NC_083714.1, read on the forward strand.
GTCTCCTATTAATGGATATTCTTTCAGGTTGTTTCTAATCCTTTGCAGCTACAAATTACATGGCTATGACCAACCCCTTACATAGATTTTTACTCACATGCAGTAGATCTGTATACCTTGACTGGAAAAAAGACTATGCATTTTAGCTTGAAAAGTGTTGAAGGCATATCTATGTAAAATCCACGCCAAAAATCCATGCCTAAATCTTTCCAAAGAAATGAATCACTAAGGGTGGAATTCTGACCATTAGCAAGGGACCCTGCTTCCCTGAGTAGAGTCAGCCTGCTTACCCTGGGAGTGGCCCTCCCTTCTCTCCAGCTCTCAAGCCTGAATGCCAGTGAGCAGAAGCAGCTGGGGTACCCTGGCTCCTGAACTTGAGGGAGCAGCCCAGTGGCATTCTCTGCGGACACAAGTTCCCTCTCTAACCAGTTTTCCCACTGCATTTCATTGGTGGCCAAGAGAGACTTTCATAACTCTTGCTATCTTTACAATACGTCGTTCAAATTTAAAGCATGCTAAAAGGGAGAAAATATTTATAGAATTTTTCTCTGGAAGAAAAAAAACCCTACTTTTAAGCCTAGCCAATGACATTTCTGGAAACCACAGAGAGAAAACAGCAACAACTCGCAGAAGATAAAATGGACTAATTACACAACAGATCTCTAATTTAAGAAACTAGCTGCATTCTTCTGTTTTTTTTTTTTTTCTTTTCAAGATGACAGAGAATAAAAATACTGGTTCACCAGCTTATTAAAAACTTAATCCAGCGACTCCTGACCTTCTCTTCTGTGAGGCGACGTGTGGTTGTGCATGTGTATACATGGCGGGCCTGCTGGCTTCAGTGAGGGCTGGAGCGAGGGGTCTCTTCCGTGGGGTTTCTTGGCCTGTGAACTAGTTTCCCATGGGAAGGAACAGGGATCCTGCTGCCTGAGTTATTTAAATCTTGGAGTCTTCCTCCTTTTCCAAAGCTCTGGGAGTGTCTCCATGGCCACAGCTGTTGCGGACACTCAGCCCAGCGGCCTGGCTTTGGGGTGGTTGAGATAGGCCTGCGTGAATCTGCGATTTGCTTCTTGCAGAACCCCCACTGGCCACCTTGAACAAGTACTCCAGATTTCTAGAACAATCCCTCAGCTGGAGGGTGGTCAGCATGGGGACTGGGGACCTCCCCCCTCCTCTCCTTGTTTCTGGGACTCCGAATTAGAGGGCTACCAAGGGACTCTTTCCCCAGCTAGAATTTCCAGAAGCCAAAAGTGACTGCAGCCAAAACCTCCCCGTGAACCTCGTTTCTGTTTGGATTTTTATGGAAACTGTTTCTCTCAGACACACATCCTGTGGGACTGCGCTCCTTCTTCCCCTTCCCTTATTTTTATGTATGAATGGATTATGTCGGCTGTTTAATGGGTTTGCAGCAAGCGCGGGGCCGCGGAGTGCTTTTTAATGAAGTCTCGGACTGGCCGGCCCCGTGGCTTTTGGAGGCCTTGCAAGAGCCGAGGGAGGGTTCCCTGGTGCCTGGCCGGGATTTGCGCTCTGCTTCCTGCTTGGGATTCTGGGCTGCCCTGGCGTCGCTGTGATTTGCTGTGGGGTTTTGGGGAAAAGAACCTTAATCTCCCAGGCCTGCAGTGCACACCCGAGCTAATGCCGGCACCGGGGGCCTCTGCGGAACCGGGATGAGGAATCCTAGTGGGGAAACAAAGAATAATAGTGACACAAGAGGGAGGGGGCCCTGAGGAGGGGGTGTTGGTGGGAGCGGCGGGGGTGTGATGGGGACCCTTGGCCTTGAGTCCAGCTGGGTAGCTTGGCCTGGGTTTGCTTGCTTTGCCTTCTCTTACCCAGCAGGCTGCAAGATGTTGATTTGGGAATGTATTATCCATCGTCTCAGCTTGCAGAACCGGGAGGTGGGGGTGGGGTAAGGGGGTGCACACCCAGAGTGCTCTGGCCTGCCCTTCTTCCCTTTTGGGGGACCAAGTCTGGAATCGGGGTGCTCCCTCCTGCTCCAGTGACCCACTCCTGTCGCTAACTAACCCTCCTTCCCCATGGATGACTCTTGGATTGTTTCCTGGGCCAGCTGGAGGCAGAACTGATAACTGGGCAACTTCCTGCCTCACCTCGCAGCCTACTTCCCGGCCCGGGCACCGCTTGGTGCCAATATTCCCAAGGGGCCTGATGGATGACGTTCCTGGCTACTATGTCCCCCAACTTCTCTGCCAGGGTCCCTTCTGTGATGTCTCTCCTGAGGTTCGCAGGTTGACAGTGGCTATGTGGAGAGAGCTTCCTGACCCACTGAATTCAAAGGGAAGGAGGGGGAAGTGGGGAAGCCACTGATTCCACTGAGGGAGGAACTCGTCTCCCCCTGCCTCCCCCAAGCCTCTGGGCTGCCTGTTCCATCCTTTTCAAATCTGTTCTCAGAACTGCCTGAATGACCTCTTTAAAATGCACACTGGACTCTCTTATTCCCTCCTGAAAACCCTTTGTGGGGTTTCCAATGCTTGGAGAGGAAGGCCAAGTTTCTTTCAGTGGTTTATCATCCTGTCTCATCTCGGATCCACTTCTCCAGGCTTGATTCTGCTCACCCTCTGTCTCAAGCTATTGTCCCTAGGATTTTATTTTCCCCTCTTTTTAGAACAATTCTCTCCAGGTCCTACTGGATCACCCTAATTCTCCTGTCAGGAGGCAGCTCAGGTGTCACCTCCTGCATCTGGCTACAAATTGTTAAGCCATGTATTCATTCACTGTATGGTTTTTAGTCAATCAGAGACCTATCTAACTGATCATTACTAAGGATCTGCCTGTCTTAGTGCTAATGCCTCACCCGGAGCCAGTCAAACACAAAAACAGGAAGGGGTCCTTCATGCCAGGGGTCCTGCCCATCCCTCACCCGCCCCCTGCTCTTCACACACCAGCAGACTCCTTGCCCCACCCCAGGGCATAAGGAGTCTTGTTCACCAAGAGCGAGGACTGTGCCTTGTTTACTGGGAGTGCCGAAGGGCGCATTCCACCTTGAGTAGAGGTGAACTTGCCTTCTCCCTTAGACCTGGTCTCCTGGACCTTGAGTCTGGTCACTCTTGGGGTTCCTTGAGTGAGGCTGAGAATTTTCAAATTGGGACTTTCTTGAAGCCTGCTACAGTGGCTTGTAGCTTGGTCTTTCTCAGGCCCTTGAGTCCCCTATCCCTCTCCCTGCCCGGCCCCCCTACCCTGCCTCCCCCTACTCCTTGTTTAGTCTTGAGGCTCTAAATGTCCCTATCTGTTGAAGATCCCTCAATGTCTAACTCCAGCCTGGACCTCTCCCCCGAAGCCCTGACTCCCACATCCAGCTGCACCCCAGCTCTCCACTGAAATATCCGGTAGACATCAGAGACTTAGCATGTCCCGAACCCAACCCCACCCCGATCTTCCTGCCACCTCCCCTTGCCCCAGCCTTCCTTTCGCTGTGCAGTCCACAGGCTTAGTGTCACCCAAGAGTCCTCTCTTAAATCTGCGTGCAATCCTTCAACAAATTCTGTAGATCTCGCCTTCAGAATAGATCTAGAATCTCAGCACTTCTCCCGCCTCACCACCCCCACTGTTCCCACCCCGGAGTAGCCTTCACCCTCCACTTTCTCTTATCGGAGTTATTGCAGCATCCTCTCCTCCCCGACAATGATCCTCCTGTTTCCCCTTTTGGTGCTTCATCATTCCACTAGCAACTCAGCAGTCAGGAGATCTTGTTAAAACTGAAGTCAGGTCCTGCTGCTCCTTGCTTAGAACACTTGGTGGCTTGGCATTGTCCTCAAGGTGGCTTCCAGTCCTCCTTGTGGCCTGTGACTATCTACAGAGTGGTCCCTATTACCTCTCTGACCTCATCACCTGTCACTTCCCCTTCACTGCTTCTTCCCCAGTCAACTGACCTCGTTGCCATCCCTCCCACTCGCTGGACACACCCAGCCTCAGGCGCTTTGCACCTGCTGTTCTCTCCACCTGGAAGGTTCATGCCTCAGTCAGCAGCAGGACTGCCTCCCTCCTTCCTTCATGTCTCCTGATCAGTGATGTCTTCTCCCACCACCCTACTGAGAAATGAACTCCCTCTCCCCAGCACCCTGCCTCCTCCCTGCTTTATTTTCCTTTAGCACTTACCACCTATGAGATTATGCCTTTTTCTTTCTCATTGATCTTGATTATTGTCTATTCCTCCCCTGTCAGAATGGAAGATGAGATTTCATTTCTTTGGTTCACTGCTGTATTCTTAGTGGCTAGACAAATGCCTGGCACAGAGTGGGCACTTATTTAATATTCGCTGGATAAAAGATGAATGGATGGATGGATGACAGGTGGATAAATGTTCCAGTGACTTCCAGCTTACAGGCAATGTCCGGAGACCAAGGATGTTGGTTGGCCTCTGGAGGAAACCTGCTCATCATTCTTAGGTCTGTGAGTGAACAGACTCCAAAAACTCAGTGGTCATCTGTCCTAGAATTCGATTTCTTCCTCCCCAGCCAACTTCTGATGCTCTGCCACTTCCTTTTCTGCAGGCTGCAAGTGAGCCTTTGTGGCTTTTCCTTGTTCTGCTATAGCTCATAATTGGCAGTGGTTCTGCGTGACTTACTGATGGGATGTTGCTCTTGGAATGTTCTAGAAACCTCATGGACCCTGGAGAGAGATGCATAAGTTTTCACTGCATCTTGGGTGCCAGCAGCCCTTGGTGCTCCTTGGAGATGAAAACCAGAAAGCCATGCTTTCCTATCAGCCCTTTCAAGCTGCCTCAGAGGAAGCTCATCTCACTGAGCAAGCATCCCAATTTCAAGATGAAATGTTTAATTTACCTGAAGGGGTGGTCTTAGATGACATTCCCCTGGCCAGGGCGCTCACTTTGCACATCCATAAAATGGGGCCTGCGATACTGACCTCACATGGTTATTGTGTGAAGAATAAATGAGTACCATAAATTGGGAAATCTATAAAAGTGTCTGGTTTTATTGTTACTGGGGGTGGGGGGCAGACTCTCTAGGGAGAACCTGTTACTCTGGAGGATGAGGGGACCTTTGTGGGATCCTGGAAGGATTTGGTGCCTTTTGGCAAGATCCTGCAGCTCTCGAAGTTTCTTCTGCTTGCATCTGGGGCTTGGGCTTGGGCTTGGCTTGCTGTGCAGCCTTCTGTGACTGGGGCGGGGGGTGGCTTCTCTTATTAGCTGGCCTCCTGGGGTCTCTATCGGGCTGCTTTGGAGGTTGGAAATGACATGTGTCAGGAAGGGGATGACCCCTGACCTTTCTCAGATTTTTCTGAATTGTTCATTTGCATTTTCTGGTGAGCTGAGAGTTTATTAGCCAGCAAGGGGACGAGCCAATCCAAGCTTGCTCTTGCTCAGTGAGAAGGGAAGTTGCACGAGGAGGCAGCCACCTGGCGTGGGTAGAGCGCTGGCCAGGGCATCTGGAAGTGAACAGTCTCCTCATTTCTCTCCTCCACTTTGTCAAGTTTCAGGCCTGTCAGGAAAGCTTGGTGGGCCCCAGCTGTCTGTTCGTGTGGCAAGGAGCTTCAAGTAGCTGGTCCAGCTCGGAGCTGGTATCATTTTATTTATTTATCCATTTACTGGCGAAGCATCACTCCTTATGAGATCTTAGTTTCCTGACCAAGGATCAAACCTGGGCCACAGCAGTGAAAGCCTGGAATCCTAACCACCAGGCCACCAGGGAACTCCCATGGTGTCATTGTATACTTGCAACTTTTCCATGAGAATTGTTTCAAATCTGGAGATCAAAATCCTGCTGATATTCTCTTTCTTTTTCAAGGTGGTTTCTCTGAAATTCTGAGGCCTCTCCTCTGTAGGCCATTCCTGGGTACACCCAAGGTCTCCTGTGGCTCTGCCTAAGAGTGTTCTCCACTCCTGGGAGAGTGCTCCATCTGGGAATGCCGGGTGGGTGGTGGTGGGGGAAAATGCCTCCAGGAGAGAACTCTTTTTTTTTAATTAATTAATTAATTAATTAGGCTGTGTCAGGTCTTAGTTGTGGCATGTATGATCTTCTGTTGAGGGTTGTGGGTTTCTTTCTAGTTGTGGCTTAGTTGCAAATGGGATCTAGTTCCCAGACCAGGGATTGAACCTGAATCTCCTGCTTTGTAAGGCAGATTCTTAACCACTGGACTACCAGGGAAGTCCCCAGGAGAGCACCTTTAACCGACACAGAATCCATGGGTGCATCTGTGCCCCGGCTCCCTCATCCTTCGGTGGGACAATTCTGTTGTGTGCTCTACACTGTCCCCTCTGGGCCTCAGTTGCTCACACAACAAAACCCTGCTCAGCAACATACCCTCCCTTCCCAATCTCACTTCCGGCACCTCACCATGCTTCCTGGATCACCTCCTGTTATGGGCCCAATTGTGTCCCCTGCCAATCCGTATGTTGCAGCCCTAACCCTCAGTAGCTCAGAATGTGACTGCATTTGGAGATAGGTGATTATGTTAAATGAAGCCATTAGGAAGGGTCCTAATCCAATCTGACCAGTGTTCTTGTAAGAGAGAATTTGGACCCAAAATGATACCAGTGGAACATGCACAGAGGGATGACCATGTGAAGAGGAAACAAGAGGGTGACCATTTGCAAGCGAAGGAGAGAAGCCTTGGAGGAACTGCCAGCCCTGCCAGCACCGATCTTGGATTTCCTGCTTCCAGAACCATGAGAAAGAAAGTGAAAGTGAAAGTGAAAGCCGCTCAGTCATGTCCAACTCTTTGCGGACCCCATGGACTGTAGCCTGCCAGGCTCCTCTGTCCATGGGGATTCTCCAGGCAAGAACACTGGAGTGGGTTGCCATGCCCTCCTCCAGGGGATCTTCCCAATCCAGGGATCAAACCCAGGTCTCCCACATTGTGGACAGATTCTTTACTGTCTGAGCCACGAGGGAAGCCCCAATGAGAAAGAAATCTATTGCTTAAGCTGCCCAGCCTGTGGTATTTTGTTAATGGCAGCCCAAGAAGGTGAATATACTTCCCAAAGAAACTACTGCGCTGAAACCCCTGGCTCAGAGCCTACTTTTCCAGTCACTGAGACGGAGTCTGAGAGTAGTTCATCGAGAATATATGGTGGTGGTATACATGGCTCATCCCCATTGGGCAGAAAAGAAGATAAAAGATCAAGAGACCTGGGATAAGTCAAAAATATCTTCATCGTCACCTTCTCCTGTTCGGATTTGGGGCTGGAACACTGCAAAGAGCTGGAGTCGTGTGGAGAAGTAGACACTAGGAGTGGGGCTGGGGTAATATGTGGTTCGCAGCGCATGAATACAAATGCTTTTATTCACATGAAATTGCTTCCGAATGAAGGGCTGCTCTAAAACTGACCCTCAAATGGAGCATTTTGTGTTACAAAATAAAATTGCATCCCTTCGGCTCTGAGAAAAATGCATATTGCCCTCATCTGAAATGTGGTGATAATTATATGCCACATTATTCATCCTGTGTCATTTCTGGTCACATTCAGCATGTGGCACGGTGGCAATTGAGGGTGTGCTCGAAACAAAGGCAGTCACGCAAAAGGCAGGGGGGACGGATTTCAGGCGGTCAAGGTAACTGGTACACACCTGCAATTTCAAATGTTCTCTGTGTAGGAGGATCAACTTGGTCATGCTTTTTAGGGAAAGGGGAAGAGACAAAAATGGGAAAAGGAAAGCAAGTCAAATAATACCAAGGTATCAGAGGCTCTGTGTGTGTGTGTGTGTATCAGGCCAGGAAAGTCAGGGTCACATGCTCTGACCTGAGAAGTCTTGGTGGGGGAGAGCGTATTAGTTATCCGTGCGGTGGTATTGCGCTGTGAGTTATGAGCTGTATTATTTATCTTTTGCTGTAACAAATGATTCACCGCCCCCCCCCCAACTTAGCTGCTTAAAGCAACAAGCATCTATTATCTCCCGTGGTTTCTGAGGGTCAGGACTTCAGAGTGGCTTAGCTGGGTGATTCTAGCTCAAGATCTCTGATGAAATGCTGTCAAGATATCAGCCGGGGCTACGATTGTCTCCAGGCTTGACTGAGCTGGAGGAACGGCTCACACACGTGGTTGTTGGCAGGTGGCCTTAGAAGATCCATCTCTGAGCTCGCTCACATGGTCGCTGTCAGGCCCAGGCTCCTCATCACCTGGGGTTTTCCATAGGCTGCCAGAGTGTCCTCGAGACATATCAGCTGGTGACCCGTGGGAGAGAGAGTGAGTGGGCCAGAGAGAGCCAGAGTCGGAAGTCACCGTCTTTTGAAACTTAATCTCAGAGGTGACACCCTATGACTTCTGCTCTGTTCTGTGTGTTAGAAGCTCAACTCTGAGTCCAGCCCACGCTCAGAGGGTGTGAATATCAGGAGAGAGGAGGGCTCCCTGGGGGCCCTCTTAAAGGCTGCCTGCCACAGGGGTCAGGCCTTTGGTCAGCCTTGCTGCCCTGAAAGCTTGTGGGGCCTGAGAAAGTTTCTGTCAGTACCAATGGATGTGGGGACAAGAGCTTCAGATGCAAGACTTGAAGGGTCTCGCTTCTAGCCCTGACTGTTATTTCCTGTCTGTGTCACTCAGAGCAAAGACACAAGTCTCTCAAATAGTCAGTTTCCCCATCTTTAACCACAGAGACAGTAATACTGACCCCTCAAAGGCAGGGTGATGAAACAACATCAGCTGCAGAATGCCATGAGATGTAAGGAATGACAAGAGAGAACATGCCTCAGGATTGGGACACCTGGGGCTTCTGTGGGTGACTCTTTCTACAGTGGTGGGCTATCTTGGCCACTCCAGGCTCTAAGGATTTAAGGGCCAGAGTGACAAAATGCACAATCATGAACTAACTGACTGCTATGTGGTGACGCTCTAAGGAACTCAGGCTAGGGAGACAGCTGATGGTCACCAGCAAACCCCAGCCCCTCAAAGCAAATGCCTTGCCTGTCCCATCACCCTGGTCTCTGAGGGTCTCAGTGACTCTTCTTCAGATTTCTCTCTGTGAACTTCTTCACTGGCCAGAATGAATAAGAAAATCTTTGAATGGTTGGGTGCTTTCTGAATGATATTTTGGTTTCTGGGCCTGCAGATTTTCTATTTCTTCTGCTCTGAAATAAAGATTTGAAATGTCCCTCTTTTGTGAGGTGCTGGGGGCCACAAGTCTTGAGGAGGGGAGAGATAGGCCTGGCCTCACTTGCATCATCATACCCCCAGCTCCTTGCACAAGCCCTGCTTACTATTCTTTCTAATTTAATTTTTTCATTAAAGCCTGATTTGCATATGTTGAAATGCGCAGAAGGTGTACTGTTTGATCGGTTTTGGCAACTATACACATTTGTGCATCCACCACCCCAGGCAAGATATAGAACATTTCCTTGGTTCCCCCAAAGTCCCCATCCTCTTCCCATCAAATCCTATTGGTCACCAGAGGCAGGTCCCTGTCCTGATTTCCACCACTGTAGGTTAGTCTTGTCTTTACTTGGATTTTATAGAAATAGATCATACAGGGACTTCCCTGGTGGTCCAGTGGTTAAGAATCTGCCTTGCAATGTAGGGAACATGGGTTAGATCCCTGGTTGGGGATCTAAGATTCCACATGCTGTGGGGCAAGCAAGACTTTCTGCCACAACTTCTGAGCCCATGAACACCAAAGAATCCATGTGCTGCAATGAAAGATCCAGCGTGATGCAACAAAGATCCTGTGTGCTGCAACTATGATCTGATGCAGACAATTAAATAAATAAATATTAAAAACAAAAACAGATTATACTGCCTGCGTTCTCTTGTGTTCGGCTTCTTTTGCTTGACTTATTCATCTGTCAGATTCATTCAAGTGATTGTGAGTACTGCTACACCTTCCTGTCTATTGCTGAGTAGTATTCCATTACATGGTTATATCGGTTATATCACAATTTGTTTTTTCAGTCACCACTTGATGGATATTTGAATTGCCTCCAGTTTCAAGCTATTACGAATAACGTTTCAAGTGTTTTTTTAGATGTATGCTCTTATTTCTCTTGGGTAAGTACCCAGGAGTGGAATTATGGGATTGGAGGATAGTTGTACGTTTAACCTTGTGAGAAGCTGCCAGACTACTGTCCAAAGCGGTCCTGCCATTTTATACCCTTGTCTGACATTTGAATCTTTAGTAGGAGGTTGTTTTGTCTCCAGGTCTGCTCTGGCCCCTACCAAGACCAAGGTTTCTTCTCCAGATTTCCAACCTATTATGCCAATCTCCAATCATCTTCTAGTAAATTTCCTTTTGCCCCAGTTAGTCATAATCTGTTTCTGTTGCTTGCAGTCCAAGTATTCTAGCTCACTGATATAGCGCCTGGTGCCCAGAAGGAGCTCAATGAAATGTACCAGCTCTGGTATCAGAAGTAACATGTCTAGAAAGTCACGAGGGATGGGTAGAGGGGACAGGGTGAGGCTTCTAGATTTCACATGTGTAGGAGGGAGATGGATGCAGCTGTGAGAGGGGAAGGAAGAAGAGGAGGGAATTCCAAGATAATTGGACATGTGAGTGTCATTTGTCACTCAAGTCTGGGGGAAAGGAACTTTTTATTTGGCATTTTGGTCCTTTCTAGTGTGAGCTGAAGAGATTCAAGAGGTGCTTGCCCTTTGGGGAGGGAAGAGGGTTTCTGAGGCTCCCTGATCACCGCTGTCTTGCCCATCTCCTTATCTTCCAGCTGTGGGAGGGGAGGCAGGCTTTCTCTGACAGGCCCACTTTCTGAATCTTGGCCAGTTTGAAACCTACCTTAACTGCATTGGACAGGGATGTGTGGAAACACCAACTGCCTTTGATTTGTGGCTTGAGTTAAGGTCCCTGCAACTTTTGGGCTTCTTTATTTTAATTTTTTTCCTTTTCTTTAACAATTTTTTATTCTGGCCCAAACAGACTGTAATCCATTTGCAGGGAAACCCACTCCCACCACAAAATAGATTTTGGGTGGGGGGCTGAGAGGCATAAACTATGAAGACAAAAAGAAGGAAAACAAGCTTTCTTGTTCATTTCACCTCAGGGGTGAGATAGTTGAATCTTATGGCAAGGGCATATATAATTTTATAAGAACTTACCACATTGTCTTCCAAGGTGGCTGTCCCATTTTACACACCCATCAGTGATGCCCCACAACTCCAGCTGTGTCTCATCCTTGTCATCACTTGGAACTGTCATTTTGTTTTAGCCATCCTAGTGGATGTGAAGAGCTATCTCATTGTGGTTTTCACCTTGGACTAGTTTTCGGTTCCAGGAAAAGTATGATTCATCCGAGTAGTGTTGAGAATGGCTCCGTGACTGTGTGCTTGACATTGGAAATATCAGCAGAGAACAGCTGATTTGGAATTCCAAGGAACACGATTTGTTGATTCTTCATTCAACACCAACTCTCAACATAACCCATGACATTAACCTGTTTCAGTTCCCACCTTATCAGCCCTTGTTTTGCTTTAAGTCATGGAGAGTGAGGTCCATACGCTACTGCATGCTGGCTCAGCGACTCCTGGGATGGGACATCCTACCAGATAGAAGGACGCTGCCTACACAGCGTTGAGGAACTGTGGGGCTGTCTTGGTGCATGGCTTGTTCTCGCATAGATTTCCGCCCTAAGGGTCTGCATCAACACTGTTCACATGCAGAAACAGAATGAGGTCCTGGCCACAACTGCAGAGGTTCCTCATGTGACATCCATAAACTGACTTCATAGGTGTTCACAAGACATTGAAGTTATATATGCACAATTTTGCATGTATATGATTCTTTTTTTTTCTGTGAAAGGCAAAGTTCATAGCCTTCACTGAGTTATCCAAGATTGGCAGTTGACCCCCAATATCTGTCTTTTTCTTTTTTCCCAGTCATAGAGCCCCTGAATTATTTCAGGGCACATAGGCCATGCGAAATACAGACTACATTTCCCAGCTGCCTTGCAGGCTAGATGTGATTAATTGCTGGCCAAGAGGATATAGGTAGACATGTAAGGGGGGCAGGTTCCAGGAAGTGTTCCTAAGAGGAAGAGGTGTGTGCGTGCTCACTCTTTGTGACCCTTTGGACTACAGCCCTCTGTCCATGGGATTTTTTGGGCAAGAATACTGGAGTGGGTTACCATTTCCTCTTCCAGGGGATCTTCCTGACCTAGGGATCAAACCCATGTCTCCTTCATTAAAGGTGGATTCTTACCACTGAGCCATCAGGGAAACTCAAAGGAAAGGTGACTTTTTTTTACTTCCTGCTGGCTGGAGTGCAGATATGATGGTTAGAGCTTGAGCAGCCATCTTGGACTATGAAGTAACAACAACAACAAAAAAAAAAAAAACAAGAGGGAAAAGGTCTAGAGATCCCATGAAGATGGAACATTATACCAACTTTGAGCTGCTTCCATGGACTTTACTTGTAAGAAAGGGAAATACATTTTTCTCTTAAGTCATGACTCTCTTGTGTTTTGTGGTAGGCAGCCTTTAAGATAGCCCTCAATGATCCTGCCTCCTGGGATCTCCACTTTGCTACAGTCCCCTCCCACATTGTTGCAGAGTTGGTTTGTGTGACCAGTAGCATATGGCAGAAGTGATGGCGTATGACTTCTGAGATTTGCTTATATAAAGACTGCTGCATGTCTTGGGTTCTCTGTCTCTCTCATGGATCATTGGCTCTGGGGGAGCTATGTCATGAGTAGTTCTACAAAGAGGCCCGTGTAGTAAAGAAGTGAGGCCTCCTGCCAGCAGCCATGTGAGAGAGCTTGGAATCAGACACTCCTGCCCCAGTGAAGTCTTGAGAATCTGCAGCTCCAGACGGTAACCTGGCTGCAGCTTGAGCCAGAACCACTCAGCCAGGCGGCTCCCAGATTCCTGACCCTCAGAAACTGTGCAAGATGATAAATGTTTGCTCTTTCAAGCTACAAAGTTTGGCTAGCCCCAAATTTCCGGAAACAATGTGCTCCCTGACATTGGACAAGCCATGTCGCTGGAATGGGCCTCAATGTCCTCACTTGTAAAGTGAGATGGTTGCTATATCAGATGCTGGCCTTTTCCAGCTGAAAGTGTCTCGAAATGTGGAGAGTAGGGAAGGCAGGAGAGGGTGGGATGGGCAGGGACCAGAGTGTTTTTCTCTGGCTGCCATCAAACCATCGTGACATTTTGATAAGGCTTCTTGAGACTGGGTGGGTGGGGGAGGCTAAGTGAAGACAGAATCGCTCTGCCTAAGAAATTAGAAAAGACCCTGATAATGGGAAAGATTGAAGGCAGGAAGAGAAGGGGATGACAGAGGATGAGATGGTTGGATGGGATCACCGACTCGACGGACGTGAGTGTGACAAGCTCTGGGAGTTGGTGATGGACAGGGAAGCCTGGTGTGCTGCAGTCCATGGGGTTGCAAAGAGTCAGACACGACTGAGAGACTGAACTGAATTGAACTTGAAGAAATTAGGAAGAATTTTCCAGGGAGTGGTCTGCAAGTGGCGAAACAAGGGGGCAGGAAGAAAAGAGATTACCAAAGGAGAGAAGACCTTGAACGTGGCCATGAACTGGGGGTCTGAGAAAAAATTCCTGAATGCCAGGAACTGCTGATGAAGTTTTAAAATAGTGAAGTGCTGTTTAAGTTGTTTCTCGTATCATGCTGAAATCTATTTCCATGACTCCAAGCTCACAGACACACACACGTGTGTGTGTGTGTGTGCACATGCACAGAGATACATAGGCACCAACTGTGCCTCACTACCCTGCCTGACACACAGCGTAGAGTAGGATTTAAGGGCATGGAAACTGCACCAGTCTGGTTTATTTTTTATCTTAGTTCCTCACCCAGGGATTGAACCTGGGTCCTGGTAGTGTAAATGCCGAGACCTAACCACCAGACCACCAGGGAATTCCTGGACCGGTCTGGTTTTGAATATGGCCTCTGCTTCTTACCAGCTGTGTGACCTCAAACCTATCCCCTGCCCTCTCTGATGAGCTTCGGTTTGACCTTATACAACAAAGCATCCTCCATTGAAGTTACTGTGAGGAGAAAGCCGGGTTCTGCCTATGAGGCCCCGGGCCAGGGCTGAACTCCCTGTTCAGGGACGGTGGGCCTCTCCCGTGCCTTCTCATGGCTATCCTTCTGCTTCTCTCCGCTGCAGGCCAGTCATGCTTCTGGAAAGGGTGACTTGAAAGCTCCTCTTCTGCTAGATGTCCACCTATTCAACTTCCAGCCACAGGAAGTGATTGCCCTGTGTGACCCTATCCCTCAGTGGCCCCTCCTCCCCCAGCCTGGGAGCCCAGGCTGCCCTGGGTAAGTGAGTGGATGGCTTCTGGGAGAAGCCCAAGGTCTAGGCTGGTGGCTCAGGGGTGGGGGTCCTGTCACTCATAGGCGGGGATCCCAGTAGGGCTGTTGTCTTCTTCTTGCTCTGCCTGTTTTTCTGGCTGCAGAAAAACCTAAAGTAGGTGATCTAAGCCCCGTGGTTGACAGTGAGACAGACTGACTGGGAGTCAGCTGACCGAGGGTGGGGAGGATGAACTGGGCCTCAGGTGAGCATCTCTCTGAGAGGGGTCAGAAGTGACAATGGTGACAGTCATCGCCACCCCGGTGGTCACCTCCCACACCCTGGAAACTCCAGTTCTCTGTGGACACTGCCCTCACTTTCCCTTGGGGTTGAGCGGTACCATCCCACATGGGTGGGTGGGGGAATGTGTGGCACAGAGCTGGGTGAGAGGCTGTGGAAGGTGCCAGAAGCCATAGAGGAGCCCACTGTGGCCCACATGACAAACATCTGCTATCCCTGCCAATGCCTAGACGCTTAGGATGTTCAGCCTCAGACCCACGTCCTTTTTCTGTCCCTTCAAGGTCTCTCCAACAGGCTCATGGGATCTTGGCCAAGGCCCCGCTAAGGCTGACTGCTCTCCCAGATGCAGGAATGTGGATGAAGTGCAGACAGGTGGGCACTGACTGGCTGCCACATACCTTGCCTGCTCCTGGTTGGGCTCCCCAAGGGGCCTGGCCCAAGCCTCATCACTGCACGATTAGAACTGAGTTCCCTACCACTCTGCCCATTCTGGGAACTTATGATAATCACAGGCTCAAAGCAGTGAAGCAGTAGACTCTTCACCAAATTCACTAGAGAGTGATAGATACCAAAACGCCAATGTGTTAATTACCTCGAGGAGCTTTATATTAGGCCGACAAACAAAATATCACCGACTGGGTGACTTGAACAATAAATATTCATTTTCTCACGGTTCCGGAGGCTGGAAGTCCAAGGTCAAGATGTCAGAGGGCTGGTTTCTCTAGAGGTCTCTCTCCTTGGCTTGTGGACGGCAGCCTTCTCATTGTGTCCTCACATGGTTTTCCCTTTGTGCTCACATCCCTGTTGCCCCTCTGTGTGTCCACATTGCCTCCTCTTGTAAGGACACAACCCCATTTTGACTTAATTACCTCTTTAAAGGCCGTGATTCTAAATGCAGTCCCATTCTGAGCTCCTGGGAGTGAGGGCTTCAATAGATGAATTTGAGGAGGTGGAGGACACAATTGGGCCCATAACAAGTTCGTCGGGTGTGAGTCATTGGATTGATCCCAGGCACAGAGCTGCCTGGTGGGCAGACAGACCTACCTAGGAGCTCAGGCCTTGGTTCTGAAGGTCATTTGGTTCCGGCAGATCTAAGAGGACCGTGGGTACTTTGCTGCTTCTCCACGGAGAGGCGGAGCCTGTCATCTCTTCCCTGAGTCTGAGCAGGGCCCTGGAAGCTTTGATTAATGAGGATGACAGAAATGATGCTGTGCCAGTGTTAGGCTTAGCATTTAAGAGGACCAGCAGCTTCTCTGGGGGCACTGAGCCTCCATGTCAGAAGTTGAACCACACTGCTGGAGAGACCCCTTTGGAGAGGTGATGATGCCCCCTGTCCAGGGAGGGAGGTCCCGCAGACCTAGCCTCTCGAGTCCCCCTGCTAGGGCACCCGGTGCAGGAACGAAGCCCTCTTGGATGCTCCAGACAGCATAGCCAGTAGCTGAATGCCACCCAGTGACCCCAGTCAATGCCAGGTGCTGCTGAAGAATTGCCCAGCTGTGCTTTGCCTAAATTCCTGACCCCAGCATCATGAGAGATAATAAAACAGTTGTTTTAAGCCACTAAGTTTTGGGGTCATTTGTTACCCAGCAAGAGAGGACTGAACTATTTGGTGACTGTAGAAATGGTGAGGTGGGAGTTGGATAATATTGAGGGAAGTTCTCACTAGGAGCGGAGAGCAGGGCTGGCAGGTCACTCTCCCTTCCATAGGGGCCAGTGGCTGAGCAGGCCGGACTCTGTTGCCTTCCCTGGCCAGGGCTGAGAAGAGAGACGGCCTCTTCCTGCCCAAGCTCTGTTTATGGAATTAAGGAAAGCCGTGGGCTGGGTGCCGCTGCTCTCCTGATGATGAGGGAAAAGCAGGGAAGAACTACCATTTCTGGGCACCTCCAATGAGCTGGTGAGTCCTTCAGGGATGAGAGTCCATTTAATCCCCTCTGTTCAACGGCTGGGAGGCTTCGTGGCCTGGGTCACACCAACCTGAGCCTGTGTTTAGACTGATGTCTGTCAGACTCCTCAGCCAATGCTCTCATCCTGACCCCACACTGTCTGGGGCAGGGTTGGGAGGAGGGGAGTGGGGGTTTCTGACCGTCAGGGCAGCCTGGGATGGGCTGACAGGTGGAATTCCAGGAAGGCTGACAGCTGGTTAGAGGATGGGGGAGACTCCAGCCCCCAAGCAGGCCCAGGGCAGGTGGAATTGGGCCCTGGGCACTGGTCCCAGCCCGGCCCACACATGGGGAGGCAGGCAGGGACAGGGGTGTGGGTGTGGTAAAGATCAATGTCCAGTGGCTCTCCCTTTCTCCATTATCAAGAGAAGAGGGGCTCAGAGATTAGATCTTACTGAACTGGCTTGGTGCCCTTGGGCAGGGTGTGTTCACCTCTGAATCTCAGTTATCTCATCTGTCAAATGGGAGCTCCTCAGTAGCTTCCAGTTTTAAAGTCTTCTGTTATAAACCCCTCCCTCCATTTTCTCTCTCTCCCTTCCTCAGTCCTTCCCTCCTTTCTGCAAGCATTGTTTTTTTAGCACCATTGAACGCTGCCGGTCCTCCTGAATCATAGTCTAGTAGGGGAATATGGCAGGTTGTCCTTCCTAAAGATAGCTGCATCAATACATGACATTCCATTAGCAGATGCAAACTATTATATATAGAATGGATAAATAACAAGGTCCTACTGTATAGCACAGGGAACAATATTCAATATCCTGTGATAAACCACAATGGAAAAGAATATGAAAAAGAATATATATATGTTTAATGGAATCACTTTGCTATACAGCAGTAATTAACACAACATTGTAATTCAATGATACTTGAATAAACAATAAATTAAAAAAAACACATGCCATCCCACATGTTCCTCTTCCAACTAGCCATTGACATTCTCCTACTAAAATGTGGGATCTGCCTTCTGTCCCTGGGAAGCAAAAGGCCTGTGATTATGGCAGAAGTGATGCTGTGTGGCATCTGAGGTGAGGCCAGGAAGGGGACTGGAGCCTTTGCCTGGTCTTGGGGCGCTCCCTCTCAGAACCTGCTGTCATGCCAGGAGGGAGCCCAGAGACCACGTGTCCGGCCATGTGTAAGGGCTACAGCTCCTGTCCCAGCTGAGATCCCAGCCAATGGCTAGTGCGAGCCCCCAGACATGAGAGGGACCTTCAGATGAGGCAGCCCTAGCCTTCCATCTGCCCTAGCTGGCGCTGAGAGGAGCAGAGATGAGCTGTTTCCACTGCACCTGCTGAAATTGCAGATTGGTGAGCAAAATAAATGGCACTGTTTTAAACCATTAAGTTGTGGGTAATTTGTTAGGAAGGAATAGATAACTGGAAGCAGGGGATAGACAGGTTGGAGCAAACAATGTAACACTGTGAGGTACTCTCTTCAACCAAGGTGCACATGTGATACGATCCGGGTCACATGCCTTAGGAAAGGCAGGGAGACTTGAGCTTGGGTGTGTGTCTGTGTTTGTGAGATGCAGAGGTTTCATCAGACACACTGCCATGGAGGAGATGGGGCTGGAAATGGACATTTCTGGGCAGACAAAATGGGGTGGTTTTCAGCAAAGGAAGAGCCAGTGGAAAGTCACAGAGCTTCGAGGTCACAGAACTGCCAGGTCACAGAGCTTCAAGGTCACAGAGGTGGGTGGCTGCCCAAAGTTGGAGCTAGAGGTTGTGGGGAGCCGCTGGCGCCTGCCCACAGCAGCAAGGTTCCAGCTCTTGTTTACACATTATTTTCCCCTAATTGCATCTGAGGCTGGTGGATGCCAGCCAGAGAGGGCCCTAGATCACAACAGGGAGCCATCTGCAAATCCCTGTTCGGGGGTGGGGGGGGGTGGGGGGTGGGGGGGTGGGGGGGGTGGTAGCCTGAGGGCAGCTTTCCTGTTGGGCGGGGTGGGGGTGGGTGTGGGGCGGCGAGCTAATCCCAGGCCGGCTCTGCAGCTCCACAGTGAGAGGGGGCTGGAGGCAGGTGGGTCTCCCCTCCTGTTCCCCCTTCCCTCCCCGGCTGGAGCTTGTCATCCCTCTACCTTGTCCTTGGATTCAGGTCTGTCCTCTGAATGGCAGCTGACTGGAGGCCTCTTGTTCTTAAATGCTGGGAGCTGCTGAGTCATGGCCTCCCCGCCATGAAAGGGGTGAGCAGTGCTGTCATGTGATGGCTCAGGAGTTCGTGGGGGTGAGGTGAAGCCAGAGTAGGTGGCTTAGGGGAGACGCCCTGGGGACCTGGCTATTTGTCAGGGGAGAAGCAAGCACTGGCCTCCTCCACAAGCCATTCCTGAAGCCCTCATCCCTCCAGGGGCCCTGATGCCAGGCCACCACAGTCCCCTCCTGGCTCCTCCTCTATCAAGATCAAGTACAAACACCTTGAGGCTCTCAGCATGCTAAGTTACTTCAGCTGTGTCTGACTCTGTGCAACCCCATGGACTGTAGCCCGCCAGGCTCCTCTGTCCAGGGGATTCTCCAGGCAAGTATATTGGAGTGGGTTGCCATGCCCTTCTCCAGGGCATCTTCCCCACCCAGGGATCGAACCCTGCAAATCCAACTGTGCTGAGAGCCCACACCTCTCTGCTCTTCTATACTCTTCTGGGCAGCCCCTCGAGAAGGTTGCTATCCCCATCTTGCTGATGAGGAAAACTGAGGCTTCAAAGCAGCAGGGGGTTTGCCTAAGATCACCGAGAGGGACACAAGGGTCTATGGAACTCAAGTGCCCAAGCTCTCTGTCTCGCACCAATCCTGTCATTATTCCTTTGTCTGGGCTGATGGTTGAGGGCACAAACTCAGGGAACCAGGCCATTCGGGACACACCCCACTCTCCCTGTGTGACCTTGGGCAAGTTGCTCAGCGTCTCTGGGCCTCAGCTGCCTCACCTGTAAAATGAGAAGGAAATGTGTTCATTCACGTCAGCTTCTCAGAGCAGCCCTCCTCCCATGTTACTAAGTATAGATACCATTTATTCTCCGTATCTGATTGCACCGTGGGTGGTCATGACTGTATGTATCTCCCCCATTAGACTGGAACTTCTGGAGGGCAGGGGTGAAAATAACTTACAGCTGCGTGATAGAGACCCCCTACTCCCAGCCCACCTCTCTCACCCATCACACCCTGCCCCCACCCTCCAACTCAGGCCCATTCAGAAGGAGATCTCTGTGTTTGCAGAATGACACAGAAAGGAATTAGAGCTGTCTCCTTCGGCTCTGGGGTCTTAGAAAGACAGGGAAGAGAGAGTCAGGCCAAAAGGACAGTGGGTGGGGTACTGACTCCCTGCCCTGGGCCTTGAGGCCGCCCTGGCTCCCAGAACCCTGACAAGCATCTCCGTGTCTTCCTGGGACTCCTGGTTCTGGGCGCCTTGTTCTGCCCTGTCCCCCACAGCTCTGCACACAGCTCTTGGCGAGAGTGGCCAGGGCACTGGAGAGAGGCTTTCGGATGGACGGAAGTGCGTTGCATTCTAACGAGTAAGCGGCCCCTTGCCCTGTCCCATCCGGGCTCTCAGGGCTCTGTCTGTTTTCCGGGCTCTGCTCATCACCAGACTTGCAGAAAGGCCACAAGCTTGTCTTCTTGGGACAGTGGAGGTGGCCTGAACACCTTTCCTTGCAGCTGCCCCCCTGGGGAAGGGGAGGGATGCCGGCCTGTGGTGCTCAGGGTGAGCCAGGGGGCTGCTGGCAGGGTGTGGCCAACCCAGCACTTGGACAGGCCCTCTGCCTGCTCCTTACACTGTTTGCCGTCTCTCCTGAGAGCCGCTGTCCAGGTGAGCTAACTGGCCAGCTCTTGCCCTTCTTTCTTCTCTGTGTCCCACAGTTCTCCCTGTCTTCCCTGGAGACTTCTAGAACTTTCAGTTTGAAAGGCATCTGAGAAGCCATCTTGTTCAAACCCCTGCCTCCAGTTGCCTTGCTCAAATCTTTCTGTTCTTCTGCCAAGGTAAGCTCTCAGAAACAAACCCAGATCTCTCTAACCTTCCGTGGCTCCCTATCACCCTCAGGAGTAAGTTGGAGCTCCTTAGCAGAGCCCCCGGAGGCCTGCTGTATGAAGCCCTGTGACTTTTCCAGGCTCGTCGTGTGCCACCCACCCTGGTCACCCCGTGTTCCAGCTCCACACAGCAGCTCCCTCCTGGGCTAGACTGTAGCCCTATCTCCTCTCTTTTCACCTCCCTTCCCTCCCTTGCCCCCTCATTAATCTGGGCCTCCTCCTTTATGAAGCTTTCCCTGCTTTACCCCTCTACACTCTTGACAGATCACCTGCTCTATGGTGGGCTGAGCAGACCTCCATCATTGCACCTAGAACACTGGAGATTGCTCTGTATTCTTCATCATGCTATTTCTCCCAGCAGGCCAGAAACTTCTGAAGGGCCAGGGCATGTCTTTACTGGTTTTGCTCCCCTGGAACCTAATGTGGTGGTATCTCAGATGGGAATTCTCTGGATGAAGAGCTTGAGACAGGCAATCATGTGCACATGGTATTTTGAGTTTTATTATTTTTTAAAGTATTATTGATTTACAATGTTGTGTTAATTTATGGTATATGGGAAAGTGATTCCATTATATATATATATTCCATTTTATGTATATACATATACATTATATATATACATTCCATACGCGCGCGCGCGCGCGCACACACACACACACACACACACACACACACAGGCTTCCCCAGTGGCTCAGTGGTAAACAATCCACCTGCAGTACAGGAGACAAGGGAGATGCAGGTTCAATCCCTGGGTTGGGAAGATCCCCTAGATAAGGAAATGGCAACCCACTCCAGTATTCTTGCCTGAAAAACAGCATGGACAGAGAAGCCTGGCAGGCTATAGTCCACGGGGTTGCAAAAGAGTCAGACAAAACTTATTGAGTAAACAACAACAACAATATATGTATATATTCTTTTTCATATTCTTCTCCATTTTAGGTTATTACAAGATACTGAATATAGTTTCCTGGGCTATACAGTAGGACCTTGTTGTTTTTCTATTTTTATATAAGATAGTGTTAATATCAAGCTGCTAATTTAGCCCTCCTCACCAACCCCTTTCCCCTTTGGTAAGTTTGTTTTCTATCTCTGTGAGTCTGTTTCGTAAATAAGTTCATTTGTATCATATTTTAGATTCTACATATAAGTGATATCATATGATAATTATCTTTTTCTATCCAACTTACTTCACTTAGTATGATAATCTCTAGGTCCATCCATTTGCTGCAAATGGCATTATTTCATTCTTTTTAATGGCTGAATAATATTCTATTATATATAGGTACCATATCTTCTTTATCCATTCACCTATTGATTTTTTTATCCAAATACCTATGGATTGTTTCCATGGCTTGGCTATTGTAAATAATGTTCCTATGAACACTGGGATGCAAGTTTCTTTTCAAATTAGGGTTTTCTCTGGATATATGCCCAGGAGTGGGATTGCTGGATCATATGGTGGCTCTATTTTTAGTTTTCTGAGGAACCTCTATACTATTTTCCATAGTGGCTGCACCAATTTACACTCCCACCAACAGTGTAGGAGGGTTCCCTTTTCCTCAACCCTCTGCAGCATTTGTTATGTGTAGATTTTTTAATGATGGCCATTCTGACCAGTGTGAGGTGATATCTCATTATAGTTAGGATTTGCATTTCTCTGATAATGAGCGATGTTGAGCCCCTTTTCATGTGACATGCACATGATTTACGGAGAGCGTGCTCTCAGGAGAAACCAGTGAGGGAGAGAAGCAGGAGAGGGGGAAGAGGAGGTTAGGTAAGGATGCCATTTCATGAGAAATCTGGCCTCAGACAGATCCCGAGGGGGAGTCCTGGGGCATTCTTTGCAGCAGAGACCATGAGAGGATAAGACAGCGAGGGAGGGGGAAAGAGGAAGCCTCTCTGGGTAGCTCCAGGAGACGTGGCCGGGGCCCACGTGGGTGCAGGCTGAGCAAGGCCTCCTTCCAGTCTGGAGCTTCCCTGTGGCCCTCCTGATCCTGAGGCGTCCCAGTGGGGAGAGTGGGGCCTGCTAATCCACAGACCTCAGGCATTTCTGTACAGGAGTGCCTTCTCTCATCCCACGGCTCCTTGGGGGGCGGGCAGCCCTGTTAGTATTTCCATGTCACCCCGGAGGAATCTGAGGCCCGGGAGACCTGACAGGGCTCAGAATGAGTCACTGAGAGAGAATTCATGTCCCTGGATTCCCTCTCCTCCAGGAGGAGAGATGCAACTCTGTGAGGTGGGGTGGGGTGGGGTGGTGGCATCCACCCTATAGTGTACCCTCCAAAGGCAAACACTGGGGCCAGGAAGGGGCTGGGAAAGTGGTTTCTGCATCCTCCAGGCCCTCTGAGGCCTTGCCTGGTTCCCACTAGGGGGTGAGCCTTCTTTCCCACCTGCTTAGAATTGTCCAGAGGGGAAAGGGTGGGTACAGGGCATGGTGAGTGGTGGAGAGGAACCAGGTTCTGAATGATTGGTCTAATCCCGGCCCTGCCACCGAATCGCATGTGACCTTGAGCAAGACATATAATTTTGGGGCATTTCCAATTTTTAATCAGTAAAGGGATTACTGGTTGGAGATTTTACAGGCTCTTTGTGAGGCCCATTCAGATCAGACAGCCAGGTCATAGCCCATCTCATGGAAGCCATTATTGGTCTAACATTGCTGCGGTAACAAATGCCCAAAAACTCATGGTCTTAAAAAAATAGCAGTTTATTCCCTCGCAATTCTGGAGGCCAGAAGTCTGAAACTGGTTTCACTGGGGTGGAAATCAAGGTGTCAGCTGTGTGTCCTCTGTAGAATTTAGGGAAGAATTGGTCCCTTGCCTCTGCAAGCTTCTGATAGCCACCGGCCTTCCTTGGCCTGTGGCTGCATCACTCCAGACTTCCAGGCCAGAATCTTCCTATCTCTCTCTGCTCCATCCTTTTGTGACCCTCTCCTCTTCCATTTTATGAATGCAGATACCAGGAGCTGGGAGTTTACACAGTAGCCCAAGGTCACAGCCAATGAGAGAGCTGGAAGTTGAATCCTTGGAGACTCAAACCTATGATCTCTGTTCCATCGTAGGCAGCACCTGCCTGAGCCCGGCCTACCCTCCTGAGGCCTCTTTTGAGGAGCCGTCTGGAGTCAGCCGGTGCCACTGCCGGCCTGTCTCCAGTGAACAAATCTGGGACTTGAGGGCTGGACTGTGGTGTCTAAATAAAGGGCGTCCTCAGGATTAGAGCAGAGGTCAGGAGAGGACGCCGGCTGCAGCTGACCAGCCCGACAGGGTGGCCTTGGTGGCTCATCAGAAGGCTGGGGGCGGGCTGTGAGCTCCACCCTCCAGCACTCAGCCGAGCTGGGCAATCTTGGATCTTCAGGGCTGGGGTCAGCCCGGGGTCAATGCCGACATAAAAACCAGCGGACTTGAGCAAGACCACCTACATATTAAAACAGACCTTTGAGAGCAAAGGGGCCATGTTATCACTTGGGGATGGAGAGAGAGGACGGGTCTCAGGCTGGGGAATAGAACCTTCTTTGCTGTAAGGATTTTCCCTGCCCCCTGATGCCTGCCAGGGACTTCTCTGGCTTCTTGTTGTTGTCCTGATGAGGGAAATGGCAGAGACTGTCCTGTGTAGTGTTGAGTTCTGGGGAAAAGAAAGGTAAAACAAGAGTGTGCATGTGAGAGTGCGTATGTGTGTGTTAAGGGTGGTGGGATGAGGGTATTTAATTAAAAAAAAAACAGAACTTGACACTGCTTACTATATTCCACATATTACACACAAGAAAAGGGAGCCAGAGCAAGAGATCTCAGAACATGGGAAACACAGCTGTGGCTGAAGACATATCTGGGTTAAAAACCCCAGGAGTGCTCCTCTTTAATTTTTTGGTACAGCAGGATCAAGGAATCGATTCACTCTGGTTATGCTTCCTATCATTGTTTCTGTGGGCCGTGTTTGATCTGTGTTTCACGTGCAGATCTGCTATCCATGCTCTGAAAGAAATAATATATTCCGCATTGCACCGGGTCAGACTCAACCATGAAAACCCTTTTTATTATTTTTTTTTTTTCTGGATGATTTCAAAGCCACACACACACACACACAGAGGAACACACACACACAGACACACAGACACACACTCTGTTTATGTAAAGGATTAAAAAAGAATGAAAAGCCCAGCTCGAGAACATGAGCAGGGTTCCAGATCACTGATGGGGTGGGGGGCGGCGGGAGTGGCGGAGGCTGGGGCCCTCACCCGCTGACCTGGGCCAGCCGTGTCCTCTCTGAGTTGTGTGTGTGCCCGACCCCTGCAGGGAGGGGACAGCCGGCGGGCCCTTTGACAGCTGCGCCTGGTGAGGTTATTATTAGCAACAATGGTTTCCCAGCGAAAAAGAGCAATTTTCACAATGGAGAAGTCTTCCTCTTCCTTCAGGTCACAAAAACGCTGAGCAGAGAGGAAAATGACACGAAGCACTGCCGGATCCTGAAACCATGAACGGCTGAAACACTTCCCAGCTCTCCCCGGGACTGGGCGGTTACTGGCATTTTAAGAGCCGGAGGGAAGTTGTAGCCACCGTGGGGGTAACACACACGTGAAAAAATGTGAGGCCAGACAGGCCGGGCAAATAAATAACCCGGTGCCGGCAATGGGAGGCGTGCCTGGAGTTTTAGTGCAGGGTTGTAAAAGTTGACAGGAGCCGTTTGGACTGGAAAGGGCCGTGTGGGTATCGCTGCCAGGCTTTGCCAAGCTCCCCGGCTGTTGAATACTCCAAAACTGAATAGATAAAAAAGAAAACAACAGCCACAAAAGGAAAAAAAAAATCGCAACACGAAACCACCCACGCAGCGTCCACCCACCCCTTCCCCTCCCGGAGCCTGTTGTGCGCCTGTGATAACATTGCGCGCTGCGAGCTCTCCTTTATTTAGATAAGGTGTCCGCGGCCGCTGCTCTTGGCCGCCAGCCAGCTTTCTGTCTCCCACTTGGGGCTTTAGCGCCACACAGGAGACGCGACTCTCTGATGCTGCCGGCCCGAGTGTCAGCCTCACCCGGAGGGTCCCCGCGGCTTTGTGTTCCCAGAACGATGATTTGTTTGACAACGGGCTTTCCTTCCAGACTGTTCTTCCAGCCTGGCACAACGCGTGGGTCCTCAGAGACACAGACGGGGCCGTAGAGAGGCGGAGCCGGCACCTCTGGCCACGAGGTCGGGCGGCTGCTTGATGGTGAAAGGCCACGTAAAGGAGACCCCGACACGGTCGAAGGCCAGAAGGATCTTTGGTTTACATGGACTGACTGAAGCGTTTATGCTCCTCAGGCCTGAAAAAGTTAAGTGCTGGGGGGGGGGGGGGGGCGGGGGCCGAAGCAGGACGAGAAGGCTGGACTTATTCTATGGCACACAAAAGATTTTTAATAAGCTCGGAGAAAGGGCCGCCACCCCCACCCCTCGGGTCTTTCTCTCCCTGTCTTATTCCAAAGCTCCTGTGTTAGCCAGAGAGACAGCTCAGAAAAACTGCCCTGGGAGGTGGGCAGCAGGCTGTGGGAGAGCTATTCTGCTAGGCTGCCCCCCCCCCCCCCCACAAGGCAGGCAGGTGACTTCCACGAGGTCAAGAACAGCTCCCCTGGTGAGTGATGGCGCAGGGCAGGGGGGACTGACCTGGTGCTCAGGAGAAGTGCGGTGGGGGTCATGGTAGGGAACCCCCCATGCCGTCTCTGCTCCTAGTTCCTTGCAGGCTTTCTCTGAGAATCCATGATCTTAAAACAGTTAATGATTAGCCTTCAGGTGCCTGGAAGCCGGTGGGGAAGGCTGGAGGGACTTATCTTACCAGGGGCACTTGGAGTCGGTTTATAGGGGCCTTCTGGAGGACCCGCAGAGTTTGGGAAAATGAGTAGCCATCTGTAGGTTACTCCACTCTTCACTGTCTACCAAACTCTCTCCCCTTTGCACTCATCTGGGCTGGGCCTGGGGGCGGCTGGGACAGTCTAGCCCACCCACAACATAGGCCTACCATCTTGGGACATCAGGGAGAGCTCTTGCCTACCCTGTCTTTTTGGGATCAGTCTGGTAGATGGTGTCAAAGGCACGGAGTGGGTCAGCACAGAGCCAGGAGGCCCAAAGCGACCATCCAACAGCAGGATTTACGCAGACACTGACCTCCACTTCGGCCTCTCTTTTGCATCACACACCTGCCACACTGACTCAGTGTCCCAGGAGCCCCAAAGAGGATGGTTGGGATACGGAGATGGGTTTTCCTGCCCCGGGAAAGGAATAGGCTCTGTGGGCAATGGCTGTGTTGACATCTGACTTTTACATCAGTCTCTTCAGCATGGCGATGGTGAGTCAGGCCCGGCCACCCCTCCTCTGCTCCAGGTGCACTGACCAAATCCTGTTTCTGAGTCAGCTCTGGAATGTGGTGGTCTGCTGGGTGCCCGGCCCTGTCCCTTGTTCTGAGAGTTCATTCCCCTCTGGAATTTCAAGAGCCTTATTTGCCCTTCTTCCGGGGCAGTGCCGCCTCCTGCCTTGGTTTCTGACTGGTGTACGAGACAGGTAGAGCTGTGGGTGGGGAAAAGAAGGACGAGAAAGAGAGAACGGATGATGGAGGAGGCCTTGCCCTCATTTCACACTCATCCTGGTCTGACAGCTGCCCTTTCCGATTTGGGAGTCTTGGCCCTTTGGGGGATGGAGTGATGGGGGAAGTGAGAAG
This sequence comes from Dama dama, assembly GCF_033118175.1. Classification (NCBI taxonomy): domain Eukaryota; kingdom Metazoa; phylum Chordata; class Mammalia; order Artiodactyla; family Cervidae; genus Dama; species Dama dama. The sequence continues at coordinate 113,644,239 of NC_083714.1, forward strand.
TCAAAAGCTCTCATCAAGTCCCTGAATTGTAGCCTGTTTCTGGAATAATACAAAATCGATCCTTTAAACCAAAGGAAACAAGCAAAAATCTATGAACCATGACACCTTGCTTATCCAGAAGTTACTGGCCTTAGCGACCTCAACTATTGGGAACCATCCAAAAGAGCTGAAATAGCTGAAGAATTCCCTGTGCTGAAGTTCATTGACTGTTTACCACAGACATGTTGGGATCTCTTTTCATCAGCGTCTCTTGACTCTTACTTCACAAACTGTTCTAACAAATCAGATGACTCTGAAGTTCCCTCCAACTCCTGCTTCCATTTTGGTTTTTGTTTTGCTGGCAATGGTTGGGTGAACACGGGTGCTGTTGACCAGGGTCAGGAATACAAGAGGAGGAGGAGCAGGTAGGAGGGAAAGGTGATGTGGCTGGGATACTGACAGTCACAGGAAGGTGTTATTACGCACATCTGAGCAAAAGAAGAGACAGGAAGAAAGCAGAAACAAGACATCAAGGAGGAGAGCAAGGGTGGAGCCATCTAGTGATGAGGCACATGGACGCAGAAGGTGGCCTCATCTGTGAGCGTGGCATGATTGTCCATGTACCCAGTGAGTGAGCCACCAAGACCTCTTCACCTGTGTCTGTGTCATCAAAGGAAAAAGGCAACATGTAATGCCATTTACTTTTTTTATTTTATTATTTTTTAATTGAAGCATAGTTGATTTACAATGTTGTATTAGTTTCAGATGTACATCACAGTCATTCAGTTACATATATATGTGCTTTTTCAGATTCTTTTCCCTTATATGTTCTTTCAAAATATTGACTAGAGTTTCTTGTGCTATAGAGTAGTTCCTTGTTGGTTATCTATTTTATATATAGCCATGTGTATCTGATAATCCTAATTCATCCCTCCCCCTGGACATGGTTTATTTAAAAATACATGCACTTTTGTTTTGAAGTTTTAGTGTTTCCAGAGGGGCAGCTTTACTTTTCCTGCAGATTCATTTCTTGAAAACAGCTCATTGTTCCCTGATGATGGTTAAGCGAGGGGGTTAGTGTTTTCCCTACAAGTTATTTCTGAAAGATGAAAAAATTTCTGCTGGCTGCCCAAGAAAATTCACTTTATCTCACTTGACATAGGAAGCCTGGCATTCCTTTGAATGCAGAATTCGAGAAGCATGCCCATCAGAGCACCCTTTAGTTTGAAAACAATTGATTTGCAGCACTGTTTCCTGGCTTCCAGGAGGGCTGGTAATACAATAGGAAGGAGGGTGCTCCCCACTCCTTTGTTCCTGACAATGGGGAAGGGGACCCTTTGGTCCAGCAGAGCTCACCACAGAGGCTGGATGGGTGCAGTGGAGGTAGCCCAAGGGCTCCCCCTTGGTTATAGGGGCCCTGTCGGCCTGAGGCTGAGCTTAGGCCTCCATTGGTGTGCCTCTTTTTTCTCCTGGGGAGATGGAAGCCACTTGAGAAATAAAATTTCCAAGCTTCGAGTGATCAACGCCATATCTCACCCCCCTCATCTGTTTTCTGGGGTCTCTGAGCAGAGCCAGAGGATTGCTGATCAGGGTCCTTGAGGGTCCTGAGTCTGCACCCCGTTTTCTGCCTCCACTCTGGCCACTCTAGCAAGCCCACTCATGTCTGGTCACCCCTCATCACTCTAAGGATTGTTTGTGGGACGTGCAGACATGTGTGCTGAAGAACCACTGCTTTTAAGGAAGGGAGCTCATTTATTGAGCATCTAGTGCCCAGTAAGCACTCCATGGAGCTTCCCAGGTGGCTCAGATGGTGAAGAATCTGCCTCCAAAGCAGGAAACCCGGGTTCGATCCTTGGGTCAGGAAGATCCCCTGGAGGAGGAAATGGCAACGCACTTCAGTATTCTTGCCTGGAGAATTCCATGGACAGAGGAGCCTGGCGGGCTACAGTCCATGGGGTCACAGAGTTTGACACGACTAAAGTGATTTAGCGCGCACGCAAGAGGCTTTAAAAAGTACTGATGTCTGCATGCCAGCCCCCAGAATTCAGACTCAGTTGGTCTGGAGCACGGCCTGGGCATGGGGGTTTTTGAAAGCTCTCTAGGGACTCTAGTGTGAGACCCCGAGTCAGGACCACTGACCTCCAGGGTCTGACCTGGAACAGAACTCCATTCAAACTCAGAGCCTCATGTGCTGTGTGCCTTTAAGTAGACAGTGGGAGTGGAGTCTCAGTTTCCCTATCTGCTGAGTGGATGGTGGTGACACCCATGTCCCAGTGAGTTTGTGGGGGCCAAGAGAGCAGGGTCCATGAAGCTTAGAACACAGAGCAGGTGCTAAAGCATGATTGCTGGCCTTCCTGCGCCAGAAAACATTGAACCGAAAGATATAAAATCACTTCCCCATGCTCCAGGTCTGGTGGCTGCCTATTTTCTTTTCAGCCTTCTTAGCCCAACTCCATCACTTGCACGTGGTTGAGGCTCATTAAATATTTGCAGGTCGACAGAGAAGGAGCAAGGAGAACCCTGCCGAGTTCAACAGACCCCAGGAGTTTGGTTTTCCCTTTAAACCTTTTGGAGGAAAGATGGAGCAAAAACTCCAGATGCGGGTTTTTTTTTTTTAATTTTTTTTAATGCCCTGATTGAGCCGTGTGAACACAGCCCAGGGCTGGTGACTCCCACTGCCCTCCCGCCCCGACCCCGGGCCATCCCGGGACAACTCGCAGTGACAGGACACCCCAGGCGAGCGCTCTGACTTCTGCCTCCCTCCACCTCCCCCTATCCCTGTCCTTTGATGAGAAACACGGAGAGCCAGCGACTGGCTCATTGGGAAGGAGAACGCTCTTTCCTCAGCCCTGGGGACTTGTTCAGCTGTTCGGCATTTAGCAAGCCTTGCACCCCTTCCCTTCCAGCTCAAACTCAGCGGCATTTCAGAGCAAGCTTCAACCGCCATGGACCACAACCTTCAGGACAGGAGAAAGGGTTTCTGTAGCTCAGCCCAGCTCGTTTTTGGTGACCACATTCCTGTCTGGAGAAGGGGGGTGAGCTCAGAGGACCCGAGCTGGCAGGCGCGCCAGGGGGCTCTCTGGATCCGGGTGGGGGGTTGCTGTGCCTGGGCTGAGATGTTCCGGTGGGGTGGCGGTAATGAGTACCGTGCAGTCGTCTGTAATTATGCAGTCTCTAAGCCCCCGGGGCTGGGGTGGTGTATTTGCCTGTGCTGTTTGGGGGTTGATCCTGCTGTCAGCGCTTAGCAAGAATTAACAGTGACGCTCTATGCACCACAGTCATAACACTAAATCTGATCTGCATGTCTATGATTCATTAAAAAAAAAAAAAAAAGACCCACCGTCGCTGAAACCCCTCCAAGCCCATCATTGAAAGAAATTATGCTCAGTGGAAAGAGCGATTTGACGTCAAGGAGGACCTACGTGCCTTTTCATGAGCGGCTGGAATTAGAAGGCTGCGCTCCGGCAAGTGTAAACGGGATCCATACTTGGAAACCTCTGTGTAGCCAGCAACCTGCTTTCCAGGTGTGGGTTGCTCACTTTCCGGATTGTCTGAGGCAGGGTATTTTTAAGATCCCTGGCAGGCCACTGCCGGCACGCTTATCACGCCCTGCTGGGCCACACCAAGCTCCTTCCAGGCAGTGTAGAGGAGGTTCTGGGAAGGCCAGCCTTTTTTTTTTTTTTCCCTTTCCTTTTTCTTTTTTTTCCTTTCATTTTAGAAGAAACCCAAACATAAGTGGGAAGACAGTCTGCTTCAACAACAACCTCCCCAGCATTCCCAAGTCCAGAAGAAATTAATTGTGAATGATGGGCTGTTGGGGGTGTTCTGTGGTACCCACTTGCTTCACTGTTTGGTAATTGGGAATTTCTTCGTTTTTCTTTTTCATGAGGTCGCAACCCACGAGGCTAGCCTTTCCTTTTGAGGTTTTTGCTGTTCTGTCCTGAGGGAGAGGCCAGCGTCCAAGAAGCAGGACCCCTGGGTTCAAGCCTTCCATGATTCCATGGACTCTTGGACATGTTGTGGTCCTGTATCCACAAAGCCGGGTCATAAGAAATCCCACCTCACCCTGATGCTTAGAGTCAAATAGGGACAAGGAGAGAAAACAAGCAATGGGGAGTTTTGATCTCTTAGCCGATCCAGGAACTTTGTAGATGAATTGTTTGTGTTCCAGTTACTACTGCTATGTAACAGACAACCCCAACTTAGTGACATAACAAGCATTGTATTATGCTCACAGATCTGGGGGTTAGAATTCAGACAGGGCTCAAATCGGTGGTTCTTTTGCTTCTTGTAGCATCTATTGAGGCTGCCCAGTGATGGTTCTAGATGCTTCTCTCCCATGTCTGTTGCCTGGAGTATCTGCATCTGCCCCCCAGCAGGGCAGTTTTGGGGTGATTGACTTCCTATATGGCTACTGGCTTCCTCTATGGTAACAGTCACAAGAGACTTAGGTGGGGAGGTACATGGTTTTTTCTGATCCAGCCTGGACAGTCACACAATGTTACATGTTCCATACTCTAGCCACTGGAGGAGTCACAAGCCCACTCCAATTCAATGGGAGGGGACACAGACCCCACAATTCTTGGTGTGAGGAGTATCAGACAATTTGGGGGCTATATTTTAAAACAGCTTCAGTTTCTGATCTTATATGACTCTCCGTTTAGTGCCTTCCATTTTATGGCGTTGTCACCTCCAATATTTCTTTTGACTTTTGCAACAACCTTCCGACTGGGGTAATGTTATTGTACCCACTATGCTGATAAGGAAACCAAGACTCTGAGAGATGACCTGATTTGTCTGCTTGTCTACAGCAAATAAACCATGAGATGAACCTTGAACTCACCTTCCTGGATAACAGATTTCAAAGATGTATGTCGTGCAGATAAGAAGTACAGAAAGTGGTTGTTCTTCAGAAGCCACGATTGCCTGTCGCTTCCAAAATAAACTGTTTTCCCGTATCTGGTGAGTTGTTTGGGAGACCCGACATAAGACTAAACTGAACCCATTCTTTATGGAGAATCTCTTGAGTGGCTTTCTCTGGTTTTCCCCGTCTCACCTTTGAGACCCAAACCAGTGGACCAACAATAAAATGCTAATTCATCTAATACAAACGTGGAGAATTGGAGAAACCGAGCTCATCCAGATTGGCAGCTCACAGGGTAAATATTTGATCAGTGAGTAAAAATTCAAATTTGCACTATTTGCTGAAGGTGAAAAGTATATTAGGGAACGAATGTAATGGGGGTTAAGTAGGCCTGTAGGAAGCCTCTTGCAGGATCCCACCCCCAGAAGCCCACAGCTTCTTGCTGACCCGAGTTACAAGTGAGAGCAGGCCGGGCATCTCCAAGCGAGACTTCCCTCCTGGCAGGGGCCTGGGGCCATGGGGTGAACCCGGCAAAGCGGGCAGACTGGTAGAGCTGGGCTTAACTGGTTCCATCTCTGTGCACATGTATGCTGGGTGTGCCATGCCCTCCCCCCGGTGGCTCCCCCAGCTCATCAGAGATTAGGGCTCCTGGCCTTCCTTTCCCACCACCACGGAAGCTGGAAACCGGCAGCTGCCTCTGCCTTCACTTAGCCCCCCAACAGTGCTCATTTTGTGTTATAACTTGTGTCATCCTGGGTGGGCTTCAGGGGCTGCAGAGGTTAGGACAGAAGTCAGGAAGAGAAACCAGGCCTGAATGTTTAGCTCCTTTCCTATGCATTCCCAGACTTGTCTCCCTCTCTGCAGGATCCTCTCCATGAGTCCAGAGAGAGAAAATGTGCTTCTGAACAGCCTAGGCAAATCAGGGAACAGGCCTGTATCTGGAGAACGTGCCAGTGATTCCATTAATGAGGCTCCAAAGTGGAACTGGTGCTCTGGATTCTGTGGACGTGAAGCTATGGGGCTGAGTAACAGCTGGTTGCTGGCAAGCCATGGACAGAAGGGGGGCTGAGCTGGAGGCTGCAGAGGACCACGTCTGCCGCAGCTGATGGCTCAAGCAGTGGACGTTTTGTGGTCCGGCTTGGTTTGTCCTGGTTAATAAGCGAGGCTGAGTTCATCTGAGGCTTATCCTGGGCCGGCCAGTGCCCTGGCGGGCAGCACAATGAAGCTTAATGACCAGCACTGCAGGACCGAGGCTGAGCCCCAAACAAGCCATGAACGTTAGGCCCCCTGCAAGTCGACAGCTGTGATGGCTGCTGGTTACCAGGACGCAGGGCCTGAGTGGAGGAGGAAATCATGATGGAGAAATAAGACCAGAATTCTCCTCTGCAGGCCTGGGAGAATGGAGCAAATCGAAAACACTGGGCTGGGCTAGGGTCAGACCGGGTTCCAGACACACAGCCAGCGACCTGAAGAACAGGGAGGGGGCAACCAGGCCCAGAGGAAAAGAGGGATTTAAGCCAGGAGCTTAGAAATTAAGGGAGGGGGAGGATGTGACAGACATGGAGGAGCAGAGTCCCCTTCTAGGAAGGATTTGCTGCCCATTCAGGCTCGGCCTTAGCAGCTGAGAACACCTCACCCAGGGGCCCCTCTCCTGGGAGACCCCCATCTGGTGGCTGAACTGGTGTGGGGTGGGGCCATTATAAAGTGTTAGTTACTCAGTTGTGTCCAACTTTTTGAGACCCCCCTGGACTGTAACCTGCCAGGCTCCTCTGTCCATGGAATTTTCCAGGCAAAAATACTGGAGTGGGTTGCCATTTTCTTCTCCAGGGGATCTTCCCTACCCAGGGATCGAACCCGGGTCTCCTGCATTGCAGGCAGATTTTTTTTTTTTAACCCTCTAAGCCACCAGGAAAGCCTTTATAAAGGACCTGGCCATTTTGGCTCCAGGCAGAACACTGTCCTGGACACGCCTCATGCCCCAGCTCTCTCCTCCAGGTTGGCTGAGTCTGTCAGGCTTGCATTTCAACTCGACTCCCCGCTCCGTCCAGTCCTGCTCCCCTCTACCCACTTCCTTTCAGAGGGATTGATTCCTCCCAAACATGCCTCCACCCCCAAACTCCATCTCAGCATCTGCTTCCGGGGACCCCAGCCTGTGACAGAGGGTCACCAACACCTTGGATCATGGATTCCATCCTAGGGACCAGTAGGACTCCAGATGGCATTTTATTCTGGGGGTTTTGTCTTGTTTCCTTTAAATGGTTTCCAAAGTTTCCTCCACTGACTGGGTTTTATCTCCACTTGCTTTCAGAGATTATCTCAAACATGATCGACTCCTCCTTCGTTAGGGAAACTCCCCCACTGGTCCTCAGCATGAATGTTTTTTCACTCCCTCTCACCCTGCCCTCTGCCCTTCCTCCTCAGACACCCTGCCCCCAACCCGAGTCCAGCCCCTGCTCCCATAAAGGACTCCTCTGCCCGCTCCTGTCTGCTCTCTTCTTGGGCTGGTTCCTGATGGTTGTGGCTCTCTGCCAGGGTCAGTCATAAGGTATCCCTCGGCACACAAAACCCCATCCCCTGCCAGACACCGGGCCTTTATTGTTGGCGTGGGGACAAGCCAAATCACTTGGCAAGGTCCACACCGGCCCTTAGTCACCGTCTCATCACTGTGGCCATCGCTGCTGCCTCTGTCTCCCCTTCTGGGCTCTCAGTCCTGGCGGTGTTTGCTGCCCGCTTCCCCTGGCACAGACAGGGCCAGCCTGGGAACCCCAGATGTCACCTCTTGAGGGCCCCTGGGAGGCCCAGCTCATCAGCCGGCAACTTCTCTGACCTTCTTGGCAGCCAACACCAGAAGCCTAATTAGTCGCTCAGGATCTCCTCCCTCTCCCCCCTTCGCTTGCCCCCTTTCCCGGCTCCTTTCCTCCACCAGGAGAGGGGTGGGGCTCACCTTTCCCTCCAGTCTAAGGTCACTGAGACCAGGGTTTTTTTTAGACATTGCACTGCAAGGGTGTGAGAGGAGATATTTCCAGACTGCGCCCCCAGCTCCCACCCCCAGTCACAGCCAGCTGGATTGAATTCGCCATCGATTTATTGTACATTGTTCGGTGGTGGTGGGTGCCATTGGCTCGCAGCAAGTAGTCCTCGTTGTTAGAGGAGAACTTAGGGATGGGAGGGCATTGCTAAAGTGTGGAGTGACCTGTTTCAAGGCTCGCTAGTCACCCAGGGGCACAAGAGAGTCAAATGAGGGCCAGGGGACAGGGCCCAGGCCACCGGCAGACCTCTGGGGGATCCCAGGGGATCTCCCCTCACCCAGACCTGAGACAGACTCCTGAATGCTTCTCTCTGCTTCATTTACACAAACAATCAAAAAGCCAACCCAGCCCAAATGAAATGCCCACATTTTATGGCTTGCAGTGTTTTAGTTCTAATTTGGCTTCATTTGGAAAAGAGGTTTTACTAAGTGGCATAAATTGAGCCTAACAAATTTTAAAACTAAAACAGCAGCACCCTAAATGTTTAAAACTGTAATTGGAGAGAGATAAAAAGTGAGTTGTCGGGGAGGGGTGGTGAGAGAGGCAGAAGAAGGGGGAGGGGAAGAAATTCAATTTCCGTTCTACTTGGCAGGAGGTTAATTTCCTGCTCCCCCTCCCCCTGGGCCCCAGCCCTGTCCCCTCCCCCACTTAGAGAATGCACCCAGAAGGTTCCAGAAGCGTTGCCAGTGCCCTGCGGGAGGTCTTGTATGCAGTGGGTGCTTAGGAAAGACTGGGTGAACTCACTCTTTTTTCTGATGTGTCAGTGGACAGTGGGACAATGGGGACTCCTTTCAGGGGATCCCTTTGCCCCGACAGAAGGGGGTCTGCAAGTTCCTTCCAGGGTGGGATGCGGGCGGGGTGGGGGTGGAGTGGGAGGTATGGGCCATTAAACAGCCAGCATATCTCTTTGGGGGATTTTCCTTTAGAGAACCAGCCCTCCTCCCAGGCAGGGTGCCATACACATAAATAAGCACGGGTGAGTGTCCTGGGGTGGGGGGTGCAGTGGGAACCTGAGAGGTCCTCAGGGCCTGGCCACAGCCTCCCTACCTCCCACAGACTGTGGGTAGATAGATGCCCTGGCAATGCCAGTCTGTATTGATCACCCTCTCCTGGGAGCTGTTCAGCACCTAGAGTCTTAGTCTCATGATTAAGCATGTACTTATACAATGCTTCAGCCTGGAGGCAGCAAAATGGGGTTGAGGGAAAAGGCCATTTGGCAGCAAACCCCTCCCCTCATGGCTGGGCTCTGCCTTTTGTGGTCAAAGTGACCTTGGCCAAGCCCCCAGGTTCTCCCACTATAAAATGAGAAGTGATAGCAACTAGGAAACTTTTAAAATCAAAACTATGCCATACAAGATGAAAAGGCTCTATTCTTTTCTTCAGCTAATATGAAAATTCCTTGTCTTAAGACACTCTTGATACCAAGAATAAGAACACTCCTTAAATTAGTACAAGGAGGTTTAGTAATAGGATTCAAAAGGCTCTTCCAGAACCCAGCTAGAAAGAAACTGTTGGGGGGACGAGGGGGCAGGAGCTGAGTCTGGAAGAGCTGGAAGTGAGGGGGCAGTCTGTCTGTTTCTCCCTCAGGCTGTGGCCTGTGTCTGCTCCTCCCTGCCGGTGTCTGAGTGACCGCTGTGTTCTGTCTGCACCCTGGCTCTTCCTCAGTTCATTTGTCTGCTTGTATGTGGCTCTGTAGGGCTGCACCAAATGGTAGCGCCACCTCTGCAAAATGATCTGATACCTTCAGGGCCCACCGTTCTCTGATTTTATGTCTCTGAGTTCAAAGTCTCAAAAGAGAATTGAATTGGTTCTGCCCTTGATCAGGCATATTGCTGTGATCAATCAGCTGTGGCCAGGGAAATTGAGCCATGAGGAATGTATATGGTCCCCTTGCCCACTCCTAAGGCAGGGACTATGGGTAGATATATGTGGGGATTTAACCATAGCCATCTCTAGAACATTCTTTATGTACCATATCATTTTTTTTCTGAGTATGCTGGTATGCTTAACCTAGAACCCTGAACCAAAAAAAGTGCTCAAGACATAGTTGCTGATTGAGGAAAAGTTACCTTCTGCTAGAGCTCTGCTTTCTGTTTACTCCCTTTGCCTACTATTAAGCTTCTCATCTGGAGTGTATGGTTTCATGGAATGGTGATCATAGGCAAAGGGCTATCTTATTAATATATAAAGAGTTCCTAGAAATCAATAAGAAAAATAGTGATCTGATAGGAAAAATGGGTCACAAACATGAACACACAGTTTACTGAAAAGGAGGTCGAAATGGTTTTTAAACATATGAAGTGTTCATGCTTATGACAAGAAAATGCAAACAAAACTACACAGAGGTATTCTTTTTCATTTACCAGACTGAGAAAAAACTGATAACATACTATTTACAAACAAGTGCTCTTATGCTTTATTGTGGGAGTATAAACTAGTCCAATCTTTATGCAAAGACATTGGCAATATCTATCAAAATTTCAAATTTGCCATATCCTTTGATCTGGCGATTCCACTTCTGGGAATTTATCTTACTTGCCTCTATATTGTATGATGTATCTGTTAGTCATTGCTGCATAACAAACCACCCTACATTTTAGTATCTTAAAAGCACAACTCAATTATTTCTCACTACTTGGTTGTTGGGGGTGTTTCTGCTGATTTAAGGTAGACTCAGCTAATCTTGGCTAAGTTCACTTCTGTATCTGTGGTTAGCTGGCAGATTGGCTAGGAGCTGGCTTGTCTAGGACAGTCTCAGCTGGGCCACTGGGCCCTGCACCCCATGCTCTAATACTCCAGCACGCTAGCCTGAGCTTGTTCTTGGCTGGCCTGGGCATGTTTCATGGCAATTTCAGAGAAATGAAAGAAGAAATTAAAACCTCAAGTATGTTTTAAAGTTTCTGCTTATATCAAGTCTGCTAAACAAGTTACATGGTAAAGTTCAGATTTAAGGGATCAAGGAAAGACACTGTGCCTTTTTAGTGAGAGAAGCAACAAAGTCAAGGGTCAAAGGGCAGGGACACAGGAAGAGCTAAAGGCTTGGGATCATCAATGCAATGACATATGTGTTCAATCCTCCACGCGTGTGCAATGACATTTGTGAATGGTCACTCACTGCAGCATTGCTTGTGATAGAATCAACCAAAATGGCCATCAGTAGAAGACAGACTAAATAAACTATGGCATCCATGAGCTGGCATCATTTGCAGCTGAACAAAGGATGAAGAATCCCCCTGTGTATGAATGGAAAAATGCTAAGGGTAGCTGAAGTGAAAGAAGCCATGCACGGGGTGGTGTGGATAGTATGCTACCTTTTATGTGAGTAGAGGAGAGAAATAAGAATATATGTATTTGTGTTTGCTTGTATTTGCATAAATTAACTCTGGAAAGAGAAATAAGGAATGAATAGTGTGGGGAGCAAAGAAAGGGAAAGTCACAGGCTAGCTTGGCTTTTAGAAGTCTTCGTAGATCTTAAAAAAAAAAAAGAAAGAAAAAAAAGACGAGCCTGCAATGGGGAGGCTGAGTAATTATGCCTAATTTAAAACTCCGTACCTAACCTGCTTTGCCCTTTGTGAATGTGTTTTGGGAAACACCCTTTCTCTAAAGGTGAAAGGGCAGGTGTTTCCGCTTCTGGGGTGTGCTGTCCCCGAGGACTGACAGAACATTCCCCACCCTCGCTTATGACCAGGCGCTGACATTTCCAAAGGATGCCACAGGCATTTTCCAGACACGTTTGGGGCTGACTTTGCCCTGGCTCTTTGAATGTCAGTGTGCTGGTCTGTGAGAATAGGATCCCATTTCTCTGAACGTGTCTGGAGCCATGCGGTAATGGATTTCCGTGTGGTTATGTCGTCCTCCTCATCAGGCTCTGGCAATAACAGCAGATTCACTCCTGAGCTTGTGGTTGAGGTCAGCCAGACGCCTGCAGGGGCATAACTCAACCTGCACCAGGACCGAAGCTACTTAGAAGCGTCGCTCAAGCTGTCAGAGTGTGTGTGTGTGTGTCTGTGTGTGTGTGTGTGTGAGAATCGCTCAGCCGTGTCTGACTCTTTGCGACCTCATGGACTGCAGCCTGCCAGGTTCCTCTGTCCATGGAATTCTCCAGGCAAGAATACTGGAGTGGGTTGCTGTTCCCCTCGGTAGCCCCTTTCAAACTCCTAAAGCTCAGAATGAGACTGAATCACAGTGCACGTGCCCCTTCCTCCCCTGCTGCCCGCCCGCAGGGCACAAGAAGGGATGCAGGAGCTGCCAGATTGGGCAGCCTTTGGAGAGATGAGATGACCAGTCTGTGCCTGCACCTGTTCTGCAGCCATGAGCAGCTGCCACGCTCGCTGCCACCTCACACACGCCGAGCACCTACCGTGACCCAAGCACCGCGCTTGGTCCTCTGATTCCATAGGGAAGAGGATGGGGACAGAAGCTTGCCCACTAGCAGAAGGCTAACTAAACAGATGCTTACAGTAAAGTCTGAAATTAGCTTAATAGTTACATCTTGTTTGTTGCAAGGGACAAAACTCAATTCAAACTAGCTTCAAGGAAAATGGAGTTCAAGTTCTGCCATTATTTCCAGGGAAACGGGCATCTCAGAGAACTCAAGGCCATAATGTGTCTGGGCTCAGGACACTAGGAACCCAGGAACCTCTTCTCTCCATCTCCCTGCTGCTCTTTATTGGTTCCCTTCTCTCTCATAAAGACTAATTTTCTTCACGTGATAGAGAATATAATGTTTGATGCTTTGGCGTATTATCTCCCGGAAGCTTTAGCCACCCAGTCGGATTTATTCACCTTTCTCCATTCCAGGTCCAAGATTTCTGGGGAAGGTTTTCGCTGGCTTTGCTTGGGCAGGTGCCCAGCTTTAAACCAATCACTTCCGTGAAGGGGCAGGGCTATGAACGATTAATTCGATTCTGTCCGTGGAAACCGAGTGAATGGGAAGGGGGCCACTTGTGGAAAATGGGCAGATAATACATGAAGTGTCCATTCCAGAGTGGTAGGGGCATTGGCCCAGGCTGGGAGTCGGGGGGCAGGTGTTCAAAGACAGGGGTGTTTAGATGGAGAGCTGAAATAGGGCAAGCTGAGAGAGCAGGCTGCAAGGGGAGACAGCTGTTGGAGGCAGAAGGAAGAGCCTGTGTGAGACCCGGAGGTGATGCATTCAGTGAAGCTGGGAGGTGGTGGGTGGTGAGAGACAAGGCTGGATGAGAGCAAGGGGCTGGGGCAGCAGAGCCCCTGCAAGCACGAAGAAGACTGGGTGTTAGCTTGAGGGTCACAGAGAGCTCCTCCGGGGCCTACCTCCTGGAGGAGGAAGAGATGGGCTGTTAGGAGCTGTTTTAGTAGTCCACGCAGGACGTGACTATGAGAGAGAGAAGATTCTAGAGGCATTGAGGGGCTAGAGCCAAGGATATCTGGTGGATCGGATATGGGGGTGAAAGAGAGAATGGGGTGCAAGTTGCTTCCATGGTTTGGGGCTTGGGCAGTTGGAGAGACGGCAGTGGTATTCACTGAGAAAGACTGCTCTGTGTCTTAGGGTGGGTACCCCAGAAGCAAGCCCCCGAGCCAGGGCGGTATGTGAAAGTGATTTGTTAGAACCTGCTTTTGGGGAAAACAAACTGGAGAGTGGGGAACTGGGGTGGGGAGGGGAGGGGGCCAGGCCAGAGTATGGACTCAGTCTCACGGAGAACTGGGAGACGGGGTAGGTCACACCTGAAAGTTGGCCCTGGTCTGGGATGAGGGGCCAGAATTTTACTACCTCTTCCTTCAATGAGTGGTTCAGGGTTGAATTCACATCAAGCGAGTCCGGCAGCCTGAGGAGGGTCCTCTGGCCATGGGACACTGGCGCTGGCTTCTGGGCATGCATAGAAATGTGAAAGGGAATTGAGGGATACACGTGGGACATGGGTGACTTACAAAGAACAGACTCGCCAATTTGGTCTCTAATTGTCCCTGTGCTGGTAGTTACCCCAACCAGCATGCTCTCGATTTCATCTCTTCTTTCTATTGATTTCCATGTGCTAGGTTTCAATGATCCTGTGTTCTTCTCTGAAGTTGCTCCTATCTTCTGTTACCTCCTTCCAGAGAGTCCTTGTCCTGATTTTAATTTCTTTTTTTATCTTTTCACCCCAGCATGGGGGATTTTTAGTTCTCCGACCAGGGATAGAACCTGCGCCCCCTGCATTGGCAGCACCTGGGATCTTAACCACTGGACCGCCAGGAAAGTCCCTCCTTGCGCTTATTTTAAATGCTTGGGCCTTTGGTGCCAGTCATGCATGTCCGCCGCTGCTGGCCCTGACACCCGGTTCCAGGGCTTTCTTTCGTGCTGGACGTTCTCCTCGGGGGCCTCGTTGCTTTGCTCTGCGAGGTCACGTGCCATGGGGTAGGGCTGAAAGCCAGGCACCACAGAACCAGTGTCGGTCACCTGAGTTTACAGCCATGTCACCAGGTATATCTTCCAGATGGTGGTTTTCCTTGCAACCCTCCAGTGTTCACAGCAGAGGAGGGGGCAGCCTTGCTGGATTCTAGCCTATCAGTCCTGGGGGCTACTGTTCCACCCAGAGCGTTTTTTCATCAGTTCCTCACCCAGTGGGCTTGTGTCACCTGATTGTACCCCCACGACCCTGGCATTGGCAACATGAGCTGGTGCCACCAATTTCTGCCGTGGGTTGGGGGCAGGAAATGCCAGTCCCAAAGTCTTGGGCAGATGAGATGATGCAAAAACCGAAGTTCAAAAGCTTCTTCTTTACCTGTTCTTCATTTCTGCGCTGACCACCCCCCATCCTGACAGATTCCACTTCAAGGCTCTCCTGGAGTTTCTCACTGGGACTTGGCTGCCTTCTGGAATACAGGGTACTTTCTCATTTCATGGGCATTTTCAGGCTTGGGAGAGGGAGCAAGTGGCTTAGATAAGCCTGTCTCTTGTCTGGCTGGCCTTGACCTCACCCTTGTCCCAGAACCTGGTGTCTGCCAGGCATCCTGCTCAGGTCTAACTCCCACTGAATCCAGCCCAGCCTCATGGTGGCTTTTGGTGGCTTCATAGACCAGGCTTTGACCTCCTGTCCCCTCTCTGGGCATTTGATCCCCACCTGTCTCTGATGAGTGACTTCACCTCTCCTCTCGTTGTGGATAGCTGACAGTATCCCTCGCCAGCCTGCGATTGGCACATCTGCCTACATGTCTGCCAGGGGCTGCTGTCATAGGACGGTGATGCCCAAGGGGAGGGGACAGGTTGCCGGACTCAGTTGGGGAGGAGAAGGGTCAGTTGCTACCGCTGGGCGAGATTCGAAGGTGGGCACCGACCACCATTCTTGGAGGTCTTCTGTGCTCTGGAGTGGAATCTGGGGATCACAGGGGAGTAGCTGAGGTTGGCCAGGGTGGCATATGAGGACACTCAGGAGCTGAGGACAGGGGCTATTTACTATACGGTGCAGAAGCCTTTCAATATTTTAACAACCTGTCCAGCTGTCGTAGCTGTGCATTGCAGCTGAATGTCAGCCCAGGTTGTAGGTGGCAGTGAGCAGCTGGGCTGTCACACTGACGTGCAGAGCAGATGGAGTGGTTCTCAACTGCGACAGGAGAAATTTAGGCCAGTCATTGGAAAACCACTATCACTACCTTTTACCAAGGTGGGCTGGTGACTGTTCTCTCTGATACTTTAGGGGTTCCGAGAGGTAGACTTTCGACATGGACTAGATGTGGCTTTATCCGGCTGGCCTGGCATCAAGGGATCAGCACAGATGACTTGCCTCTCATTTGCAGGCAAAGATCCCCAAATGAAATGCAGGAATGATTAATCAGAAACCTTTTTCGAGCATTTGCTACGTGCCAGGCACAGTGCTATGTCATGAGGTTACAAAAATGAATAAATCACCCTCCTTGTTCCCCTGGAGTTCATAACGGGGTCATGGGAGGAATGACCCTGCCCAAGAGATGACCACAGAACCAAGCAGTCGGTGGGATGAACTGGATGAATCATAAGGGGAAATGACGCAGAAACTCTATGGAGCAAGGGGCTGGCGTGACTGAGGAGCAGCCTTCATTTCAGAGCAGGGGTGGGATCAGCCTCTAAAAGCTTTTCCTTTGCCTCTAGAAATAGCAAGGTGGTGAGACTGGGTTCTGATTTTCACCTCCAGATAGCAGGACACATTTTGTCCTTGAAAGCACTCAAATCGGCTCTCTTCGCCAATGTGAAGTCACCGCTTGTTAGCAATGCACAACTGAAATCAGAATCCGTCCTCTTGCCAGCCAGCCAGCCAGCCAGCGCCGAGGCCCAGGGCCTCACAAGCTGCGCTGAAGGGCTGTTCGGGCACCTTCCTTCTAAGATTTCTCCAGCCTGAGGAGGAGGCAAAGGACAGTGTGGACATTACTGCTCCTTCCTACAAAGTGGTACCTAGGAAACAGGGGCAGCCCTCTGTGAGACTGCTACCCCTAGAGAGAGGGCTGGTCTCCCTGGGTGAATCTCAGAGGCCACCCCGGTGGGTATCCAGGCCATTTGTCCCCTCCCTGAGGAGTGTGTCTGGGAGGATGAGCTTTGGCTTGAGTCCAGAGCTGGAATGACTCCTCTGTACCATGAAATTTTCACAGATCTAGGATCCCCAAGCTCAGTGCTCTGCCTTCAGTATGGGACTTTTAGTCCTGTGGTCCAAGATGGTAGCTATGACACTCATGTGTTAAGGCAACAGGAGAGAGGAAGTGACTAAAAAGAAGGGGATGAAAAGGCCCTGCTGTCTTTTCAGGAAGATTCCTGGAAACTTATAGATCATGCATCCACTTATGGGACATTGGCCAGAACTTAGTCAAGTGACCACACCTAGCTGAAATGGAGTCTTTCTCCTAGGGAACCAGGAGAGAGGAGATGTTGAGGGACAGGTTCAAAGACTATGAAAAATGGCTCGGATTTCCCTGGTGCTCCAGTGGCTAAGACTCAGAACTCCCAGTGCAGGGGGCCTGGGTTCAACTCCTGGTCAGGGAACTAGATCCCACATGCTGCAACTGTTACCTGGCTCAGCCAAGATAAATAAATATTTTTTAAAAATGGCTCAATGTCATTCAAATATTGGGATTCTTCAATGAAAATGCTCTATAAATATCTGTTAAGATAAGAAAGGAGCTGTAGGTTAAATAGACCCTTACTTTAAATTTTGTGTGTTTGTGTGTGCTCAGTCAGGTCTGACTCTTGACGACCCTATGGACTGTAGCCTGCTAGTCTCCTCTGTCCATGGGATTTTCCAGGCAAGAATACTAGAGTGGCTTGCCATTTTCTCCTCCAGGGATCTTCCTGACCCAAGGATCAAACTGGCGTCTCTTGTCTCCTGCATTGGCAGGCAGATTCTTTATCACCATGCCACCTGGGAAGCCCCACTTTAAATTTTAGCTATTGATATTTTTTTCCTCTCTCTAGCTATGGCTGATCTTTTCAACTCTGTGAATGCAAAGCATTTTAACAAATATTTCTCCTCTTTTTCTTTCCACGGACTTCTTTTTTAAACAAAAGTACTGCTACTTTCATCCTAAAACATTTCTGACTGATACAGATCCTTTTATGGTTCTTCCTTCCACTGGAAGCTCCTTACGAGGTAGGTCTACACCCTCTGGGCACCCACTTTCAGATGCCTAGTCCCTCTTAATCCCTTGCCACCAACTTGCTCCTTCACCAGGTCATAGTCATTTTATTCTAATAAAATCTAATGACTGTTGTTCCTATCTTCTGTGTCCTAAAGTGTCCTTAAACCTTCTTAATGAAACTCTTTTCCCCTTTGGTTTCTAGGATCCTAGATTTCATAGTTCACTTTCTATATTCTGACTATGACTTCTATGTTTTGCATAGTGGAAGCCTCTTCCTTGTCTTGCCCATAATTCTAGAAACTTTATCCCCCTAAGCTTTAATTTTAGTCCTTTTATGATTCACTAGCACCACTATCATTCCCACCATCTCCACCACCATCTGTCTCCATTACCACCACTAACAACTACCGCCATCATCATCATCATCACCACCATCACCATTTCCACCATTTGCACTGCCAATTTACAAACATAATCACTAATCTTTCAATCCTCACAGTAGCTGCATAAGGTAAGTAATATTATTATCCACATTTTGCAGGTAAGAACACTGAGGTTCTGAGGAGTTAATGTATTTTGTCCAAGATAAAAAAGCTTGTAAGTGTTAGAGGTGGAATTTGAATCCTGGTTTGTCTGATGTCAAAGTCTGGGCTCCCAATACACCATACTTCGTCTTTCCTTAAGTTATCACAGGATTCACTCCTCATCTCTTCCTCTGACAACAGTGGCTACCAAGCCCTCATCACTATAGATGTTGATAATACAACAGCCTCCTAACAAACCTCCTTGAACATAGTCATACAGGCCCCATGCCACCTCCATTGGCCCCCTGAATACCCATCTCTCCAGCATTAGACTAGTCCAGTGATACTTAAATCAGCCTTTCTCATTTCCCTGACCTGCTCACACACTTACAGTGGCTCCCTGATACCTCATGGGTCATGTTATTAGTGTTCACCAGTAGCCTCTCTCCAGCATGGGGGAGATGATTTTTACAGTCCCTTTGCAGTTAGGTAGAGTCAATGCCCAGTTCTGGTCAATGAAATATTAATACATATGGATATGATGTATGATACATTATATTGAGGTAATAGGAAGACCCTGTAGGACTCTGCAACTTCTTCCTAGTCTTGCTGGGTGAGTAGTGGGAATGTTCCCGAGGGTGGAGCCTCCATTAGCTTAAGTCCCCGAGTGATCTGTATGGAAAACAACACCTTTCCCCTTTCATCCATTGCCTTGCAGTGAACCTTGCAAGGGCATGAGGTCCATTGGTTGAGCCACTGAGATCTGGGAGTTGTTTGATGATAGCACAAGCCAAACTTGTTGGTCAGGATAGGTGGAGTTATGCTATAGCAACAACTCCAAATCTCATTGGCTTACAAGACAACAACAAAGCTTTATTTCTTGCTCATGCTACATGTTTTGTGTAGGTCAGCAGGAGAAGAGGCTCTTCCTGTCATAGTCACTCAGGTATCCAGGAGGATGGAGAGTCCATCTTAGTTTGTGCTCTGTGATCACCTACAAGGGGGGAAAAACATGGCGAATAGTGCCCTGGCTCTTTAAACTTTCACTCTAAGTAAGTTTCACAAGTAAGTTCCACTAACAGTTCATTGGCCAAATCAAGCAAATGGCCACATCAAACTTCAAAGGAGGGCAAGACAATATCATTCTACCATATGCCAGGGAAGCAGAGAGTTGGAAATATCTGGTGAATAGTAGGTTGCCATCTTGACTAATATTCTAGATAAGCTAGTCCCTCCATACTCTCCTCCATCCTGCTTCTAGGACTTATTTCATGCTAATTTCTCACCTTTTAACCACAGCTCCAGGCCTATCATTCCTATAAAGATTTTCTTAATATTCCCAGCACAGTTCCTTCCTGCTTCCTGAAAGGTGGCCAAAATTCAATTGGTTATTTATTAGTTCATGTATAAATAATAAGACTATTCTTCCTTTTCACAAACATACCCCCAAATCCATTTGCATATACATATATTTATATATACACACACGAATCTACCTTATCTCCTTCTTTAAAACTATCCCTTGCATGATGGTTCATTCCAATGATACGTTCACTGCTCCAAGAGGTCTGTGAACCTAACTGCCTATGGAGTTTGTGGTACATCTGTGTCCTTATCTGTCAACAGGCTATAATAATGGTGCCTCTTTTATACAGATGTGTGCGAACTAAAAGACTTAGTGCATATAAAGTGCTTACAACAGCAGCTGGCATGCAATAAGCACTCAATAAACTCCAGCTATTATTATTACTCCCATAAACATCTCTGCTGATAGCAATCTTTACCTTGTGAAGGTGGATTGGATTTCTTGCTGACGGGTCAAAAGTCATCAAGATCTGTAGCAGGTGCTGTTGGTGCCGGTGTGCCCTCTGCCCACCCCAGAGGCCCCTGCTGACCGTTCTTGAACCTGCAGATGGTGTCCTGCCTGTTGCTGCCAAAAGGTGTTGTCTGGCTTTGGAAGGAATGAAGGCCCTTCCAAGTGGCTTATGGGCGGGATAATGGCTCTGCAAGCGTTGGGGAATGAATACCATTGGAGCGACTATTAACCAGTGAGGCAGAGGAGGTAATGCATCAATATCTCTGTTTCATCACGGCACCATGGGACAAGTCTACAGTCTCCCGGAGGGTCCCACCACAGGGCAAATCTGCTTATTAATGCACCCTTTTAAAAGAATTGATTGCATTGGATCTTAATGACGGCACATGGGATCTTCATTGCATCGTTCGGAACCTGGGGAAGGACTCTGTAGTCATGACACATGGGCTCCAGAGCGTGGGTTTAGTTGCTCTGAGGCTTGTGGCATCTTAGTTCCCTGACTAGGGATCAAACCTGCTATGCAAGTCCTCTGCATTGCAAGGCGGACTCTTTACCACTGGACCACCAAGGCAGTCTCTAACATACCCTTTTTGCCTTTCCCCTCTTTCTTATCTCACTTTCTCCACCCTCTCCATTGTATTTCCTGGGATCACTTCCCAAAGAGATTACCTGTATGCATGGCGAATAATACTTTTGGGGAGGGGGCCAATACGAGGCTAAGCTTAATGCAATGTAACCAAGTTTTTCATGTGGTCTGGCGACTACCTCTGGCAGTGATTCTAAAAGTGGAGTTTCTCGAGGTTGTGAGCGATGACTGCATGATCAAAGTAAACCTGTGGCCTTGTCAGGTGTCAGCGGTGAGGGAGACACCTTTGGGTGTCTGTGAGCTGGGGTACCCTTTAGGGCGCTTGTTAGTTCTCCGGCTCTCTCACACTGCCCTGTTAGCGACTTTTCCTGAGAAGGCTCTGCTTTGCTTTGCTCAGGGATGGCAGGACACGGTTCCCTGCTCAGGTGGGGGCTTTTGTGAGTTCTGGGGAGCACAGTGCAGAGTTGTTCCATGAACACCTTGCTTGACTGAGGTTCTCCCCCTGCAGTGGGCTGTGGACATCAGCTTTTCCAGGGTCTGTGACAGCTTCCTCCTCATGTTCTGAAAACCTGCAGGATGATGGGCATCAGGAAATATTTAGGACAGTTAGGCTGCTGTTCACACTTTGCAACCAAGAGGAAAGATATGAACCGACTGGTGCATGCGTGCAGTGGTGTCAGAAAGAAACTTCCAATCAGGGATAGAGTAGCCAGAAAAAGAAAAAAAGAAAAAGGATAAAAGAGCGTACTTCCCCTGAACAGGAAGGAGACGGGTGCCCTTCCATCTCCCCCTCCCATCAGAGCCGGTCTCCGGGAAGACAGACCTCTTCCTGCGTTGTTTTCTGAAGACCATGATCTTTTAAGGTTGATTTAGGATTGTGTCTGTTTAGGAAACACATAGGCCCAGAGAAGGGAGCTTTTGTAGTTGCAGAAGAAAAAGGAACTCCCAGGGAGGTTTCCCAGATTTCGGAGATGAAAATGGTGATTGTAATATCTGCCTTCCTCGTCCTGAGGATTAAATGAGGTAATGTATGCAAGACTCAGAGCAGGCGCTCAAAATGTGAGTGTTGTTGTTCTAAAGATGGAGTTCTATAGAATACGTTGGTTAACTTTCTCTGATGCCATTCTGAATGCTTTTGTTTTTGCCTGAGAGGAGCCTGAGTCTAACCTTGCCTGCCCAGAGAGCCACCTTGAGTTAAGTGCAGTCCAATGAGTTGCAGCCATTTCTCTGGGATCCGTTGCATGTGGTGGATGGCTCTACATGTGCCTGGCATGAAGTAACAAGCCACGAGGGGAACCATCATCCCCAGCACACTCCCATGGGGCTCCGAGGCCTGAGGATTGCAAACGGAATGAACGGAACCCCAGACTACCAAGTTCCTATCGTGGGGGGTGGAAACCAGCTGAGAATGTATTAATAAATGCTCCAATGGGGATTTCGTGGTGGGGTCTCTAAGCTGACCAGTCAATGTGCAAAGACTTCTGGACCTAGAACCTAACTCCAGGAAGGCTCTATTTTGGGGTCGGGAAAGCCATCCAAACCCCTTTTCCCTAGCTGCATGTGAACTTCGGGGAGCAAAAATTATGCTTCTGCAGGAGCCAGCAGAAGAGCCAAACTCTCCAAATCGCCCAGGCAGCTGTCTCAAATGTACATGTTATTAGGCTGATTGAAATAATCAGAAAACAGCTCCAGAATGCTGGCTTGGAGAAAGGCAGGCACTTTCTGCTTGGCAGAGAGTGATGTCAGCCTCCTCAGTGGGGGGAAATCGAATGTTGTCTTTCTTCTTTTCCCTTCTAGAAATACTTGCCTGCATTGTTTGATTTCCCATCCATTGGTGAGATGGGCTCTTGGCATATCTTGCCTGTGTGCCAGGTGGCCCCCGGGCATCCCAGGTCACCAGGTGAGGGGAGAGATGCAGAACGACCCCCCCAGAAACACGTCAGCTTTGGATTGCAGGCAAGTTCTTTGTGCCCAGAGTCTGTGTTTTTCTCCATCTCTCTCTCTTGGCCTCTCCTTTACCCAGGTTGTCATTAAGCGAGCAAGAAAAGGCCAAAACCCCTGCAAATCTGACCTCATGAGGTAGAGCCGAGTGTCCCCATCAGAGGAGAGAGACGGAGCAGAAGCAGAGGACGGGAGACAAATGATCCCTGTCTCCCTGTGATGAAATCGAGTTAGCGCTGGCCACATTAATGCCCACTTAGAGTGCGGAAGGGACCGCGACCGGGTCAGGGCCAGGCTGGGAGGGTGGGGGGATGCCCCCCCCCCACTGTGGCCTCATAGCTCTTAGCATCCCTTAGTCTCCTTTGCAACGTGGGCCCAGTGGTCCCCTTTCAATACGCTGTCTGGCCCCGATTTGCACATTTGCAGGTGGGGGAGCAGGTCTGAGCCTGGGCGAAGTGCTAGCTTTGCATCCTGTCCTTCCTCAGATGGGTAGCCTCCGCCCTGGGGTTCCCTGTGTGCCTCCCCCTTGTCAGATTTCCAGATCTGGGGAGAAACATGGAAGGGGGGATGGGTAAGGGCCGTGGGTGGGATGGGGGTGGTGGGGAGTGGTGCTTGGGGTACCCAGCTGCCAGCATTATCCTCAGAACAGCTCCTGGAGAGGTGGGGGTCCGGCCAGGGACGGGGGAGGGGAGGGGGGCCCTTCTGTGTGGTATTTGCACATCAGTGGGGAGCGTGCTGCTTCCAGGCTCCGAGCAATAACAAGGCACATTTGCTACTGCAGGTTCATTAACGAGGCCGGCGGGAACGAGGATTGGCTTGTCCACTGTGTTAACTGGACTGGAGGAGAAAAGGAAAAGTCAGAAAACAGAGAGCAGCATTTGGGTTTGTGTTCAACTTTCACGACTCCTCTGGACTCCTGCCGACCTCTGCCTTGGCTGCCACTGGGGGTGTGGGGTGCAGGGGGAGGAGAGGGGTTGGCAGAGGTTGAGGGGCCTGTTGCTCATTCTCTGCATCCCCCTGTCCTCTATTTTTTTTTCTTTTGAATTAATGCATGTGTGGCTAAGTCACTTTAGTTGTGTCCGACTCTTTGTGACCCCAGGGACCCTAGCCTGCCAGGCTCCTCTGTCCATGGGATTCTCCAGGCCAGAATGCTGGAGTGGGTTGCCATTTCCTACACCATTTGAATTAATGCTGGGCACCATTTTTGTTGCTCTTGGGTCACAGTTGGACATTTTTTCCCCATGTGTTGACTACAAGACATTCTTTTTCTGCAGTACAGACAACTTTCCCAGGGTTCTGCTGGCCCTGCCGTGGGGCATGAGGTGTCTGCCTCTCCTGCCCACTCAAGAGGAGGAAACACTTGAGAATCCTTGAGTGTGGAAAGTCAGGAAACTGGGAGCCCCTGGGGTGCACCATCAGAGAAGCCAATGGCACCCCACTCCAGTCCTCTTGCCTGGAAAATCCCATGGATGGAGGAGCCTGGTAAGCTGCAGTCCATGGGGTTGTGAAGAGTTGGCCATGACTGAGCGACTTCACTTTCACTTTTCACTTTCATGCATTGGAGAAGGAAATGGCAACCCACTCTAGTATTCTTACCTGGAGAATCCCAGGGATGGGGGAGCCTGGTGGGCTGCCATCTAGGGGGTCACACAGAGTCGGACACGACTGAAGCGACTTAGCAGCAGCAGCAGCAGCAGCAGAGATGCACCATCTTGCTCCCCTTCCTGCTCTTTCTCAAGGCTTTCGCCTGCCTTAGTTGGGTCCCCCACTCTGGGTGGCCATCCTACACCGGGGGGTGCAGACAGAGATGCCCCTGGGTCTGTGGGATACGTGGTACCCCCAGGAGCCCTTGGATTGTTGTGGTCCCAGCGGCCCTTGCCCTGGGGCCTGTTGTCTTCCTTCCTACCCTCCAAGGTGGTGTGACTTTGCAGCCAGCACTTCTATTTGCTGGCAAACACACAGTGAAAATAGTCCAGTGCTGGAGGCTTGCAGCCTGGTAGCCGCCTTCCATCCCCACCCTGGACTGGCAGGCAAGCGCATCGTAGGGAGTTGGGTGTTATTTGGGGCCCGCGGGCTTCTCCCTCTGTACCAGAGGTAAGGGTCAGGCCAGCCGGGGAACTGGGGGTCATTTCACACTGTGACCTGTCAGGAGATCAGCAGTCCTGGCGAGAGGTTGCTTGGGGAAACTAGATGATATTATCGACCAAATTGGGGTTTGGGGATTATCTATGGATTTCATTTATCTGTGTTTTCCCGGTCTCTCTTGTTGTAGGTAATTAAGAGCTGATTGCTGGTAATTAAGAGTTGTTGAGAGAGCCAGCAGGATCCAAAAAGGAGACTCACACGTTTTTTGTCTGAAAGACTCCTGCTATCTTGCCCCCCCCCTCTGCCTGCCCCCACCTGGTGGCTGAGCCCCCTTGGGGGCATGGACCCCCAGAGAGCAAGTCCCAGCCTGTCAAGCGGATTCTGCCTTCGGACTTCATTCCCTGCTGTGGTTTCCAAGCCTTGAGAAAAGACATGTAGGGGGGTGAAGTTCTAAAGTCCTGACCCTCAGGTGTGCTTTTCCCTATTTCTCCCAAACTGCAGGCTTAGCTGGGCTCTTGAGCCCCTGTTTCTGCTGGTGGCGGGCAGCTTGAACTTGGCAAGTCCAGGCACAACTCACTTGGGTTGAGCTCGTGGTCACTTTGGGGACGAGTCTCTCTTGCCCTTTCTGCCCTGGTCTGAGTTGCAGGTTTGGGTTGCGGAGGGCTGGGTTGGGGAGGGCGGGAGGGAGTTCTTTGTGGTCCACGTGCTGTCCTGCTTCCTGCTCCCCCTCCCTCCCCTGGGCTCGCTGACCTTGGACGAATTGTGTTTGTCCTTCCTAGGCTAGAACACAGAGCCCGATGTCCTTGGCAGCCTTGGGTCCAGGGGCCTGGCATGCTGTTTCCTTACATGCCCTGGGGTGCGGGGGGTGGGGCTTCAGTTAACCCTTAGGGGTACTGTGGGTGCGTGGGTGCTCTTGGCTGTTCCCCCCACTGTGCTGGAATGTGCAGGGCCTGCGCCAACCTTGGGACCACTGCCAAGGCCCCTCATTTACTCACGGCCCCTTTACCTCTGCATGCGTGTGTGCTCACTCAGTCCTGTCTGACCCTTTGTGACCCCATGGACTGTAGCCCACCAGGCTCCTCTGTCCATGGGATTCTCTAGGGTGTGCAGTTGTCCCGACGGGCCTGCTGTGGAGCAAGCCCTGGACCCCTCTTTCCTCTCCACGCTGGTCAACCTCTCTGGGCTTTCTGTGCCTCTCCTGTCTCTGTACCGTAAGAGCCTCAGGCCTGTTCCAGGCTTCAGTTGACCTGGAGACCTTTCTACCAGTTAACCAACCTCTCAAACTGGTGGAACCTTCATTCCCTTTCCCTGCGGCAGGAAAGCTGCTCTCATGCCTCCCTGTTCTCCATGTTATGGTATAGAATGAACATTAAATCCCAGGAATCTAAGAAGGTAGGTTTTCAGAATTCCAGAACATTTGTTTTCGTCCCGAGCCCTGGGTGCTTGCATCGGGAATTCATGGCTCTCGAGAGCAGCTGATCTGCTACAGATTTACGAAGTCTTCCTGAGACCCCGGAAGCTTTTCCTTCCCAGCAGATTGAGCCCTTCCGATACGGCCCGCACTTTGCATGGGTCATCTAGTGTAATCCTCACAACTCCTCTGTGAGGATTGCCAGTTTGCACATGAGGAAACTGAGACCGAGGGGTTAAAGAAGTTGCTGGGGTTTTTTTTTTTTTTTTGGGTCTCTGGTGCCTGGAGTCACTTCCCCGCAGCCTGACCTCCATTTCCAGCTGTGGCTGCGGCCAACAGCTCCATGAGGGCTTCCACTCAACTCACCCTGACAGCCTCTCACCCAAAGTGCGAACTTTGCATCTGTGCCTTGTGTTTTCTGCCAGGGGCTTCTCTGTTGCTGCAGACACTGAGGGAGCCTGCTTGTCAGGCAAGCGTGCTCATCCAGGAAGGAGGCTGGCTTGTTCATATGTCTGGCAATTGATTCTGGCTGTCAGCTGAGTTGGGACTGTTGGCCAAAAATCTACACATGACCTCTCCAGGTGGCTTGGGCTTCCTCACAGCATGGCAACTGAGTTCCAAGAGTGAGGGTCCCAAAAGAGAGAGAGACAGGTGAAAGCTGTTTGCATTTTATGACCTAGCATGGAGTTGCATAGCACCACTTACACCCACCCAGGTTCAAAAAGACACCACCTCTTGATGGGAATGGCAAGATTCTGGAAAAACCTATGGGACTGGAAATATTGCCGTGACGTATTTGAAAAATACAATCGATCGTAACAGAAGTGTCCAGGGAATAAGTGGGTAAGACATAGCTCAAACATGTTAAAAAACTCAGATTTCAGGGAACCAGTCCAAGGAACACCCAGGGTTCCTTTGGGTCCAGACACGATATAAGGGCGGCCCACCTGCCTTGATCTGAGAGATGCCAAGAAGATGCTCATTCCATGTGTCGGAACACAGGAGACACCCTCTTCTGAGGTCCAGGAGATCCTGTGATCCAGGAGAGAGTAAGTCATTAGAGTTGGCGTTGCAGATGTTCTGGAAAGTGTACTCTCAGAGGGTCTGCAATGCAAGACCAAAACAAACTGCATCAACCCAGTGGGACAAGTGTTCTGACCACGCAAGCACCAGCTTCTGGGCACACAAGGGACAGGATTCTTCCCCCAGGGCTCGGATTGGGGCCTTTCCCACTGAAGGTGACATCTGAGCTGGGTGGTAATTGACAAGTAGGTGTTGCCGGAACAGAAAGGGGAGATGAGGCAGACATCTCTGCAGAGAGGACAGCGTGCGCAAAGGCACGAAGCGGGGAAGAATGTGGTGAGGTGACTGGAGCGCGTGGGTGGAAGTGGTGAGGCAAGGGGAGGAGAGGGTGGATGGAGGCTGGGACCACATCCGCCAGGCCTGCCAAAGAGATGGGATCGATGGAGGGATTGATTTTTCTCTTTCCTCTGTCCAGGGCATCAGAACATTCCTGGTTTCCTTGGGAAGAATAGGAGCTAGGTGGGTGTGGGAAGAGAGACCGAAGAAGCCACTGGAGGAAGAAGGAGGAGGAGGAAAACCTAAAAGGGAGGGAGAGGGTGAGAAGCGGAGGAGAAAATGAAGGGAAAGAAGAAAGAGAGGGAGGAGGAGAGGAACAGAGACAAATCCTAAGACAAAGGACTTTTTCATAATGTGATCTTCAGCCACCCTGGGCCCCTCGGCCACATGTGAGAGCCTTTGCTTTGGAGACCTTCCCTTGTCCGTTAAGCCTCTGTACTTATTCATTCATTGATTCTGTTGATAGGCACTTACTGTTTGCACTCTACTTCCTTAGCTTTCCTTTGTGTGTTTTCTCATTTTAACAAATCAATATGGGGACACAGTGGAAGTGAACTTAGGGGACAGGGGAATATTTGAGCCCTGATGGCCTGCTTGTCCCTGCCACACACCCCCTAACTTCCCTCCCTTTGAGAGCTTGCTCCGTGTCGGGAACCCGACATGGCAATTTGTACTCTCTGTTCATTAGGGTCAAGTTGGGCTGAGGGTCACCGAAAAACCCCATTTGACAGTGGCATGTTCAGAACAGAGTTCGATTTCTCTCTCCGGTTTAAGAAGTTCAGGTTTAGGCAGTTCTGGCAGCTCCGGCATTGCTGAGACCCGGGCCCCTTGACCTTGTTGCTTTGCCAAGTATGACTTCTACGGTGGTTGAAAACCATGTCCGAACATTCTTCAGTGGTCCTTCCAACCGGATGGAGTTTAAGTCCCCTCTCTTTGTATATGGGCCAGACTCTTCTTTAAAATATATATATTAAAATATATATATATATATATATATATATATATATATATATATATATATATAATTTGGCTGTGCCAGGTCTTATTTGCAGCATGTGGGATCTAGTTCCCTGACCAGGGATCAAACCTGGAGTTCCTGCATTGGGAGCGCAGAATCTTAGCTACTAGACTACGAGGGAAGGTCCTAGACCAGACTCTTCTAATGAATTAAATGAGGCAGAAGTAACAATGAGGGATTTCTGAGGTGAGGTCACCAAAGGAGATATGGCTTCCATCTGGTTGTTTTTCTGCCCCTTCTTACAGGTCTTTGGAGCCATGAGCTGCCATGTAAGAAGCTCAGTTATTCTGAAGCCACCGTGTTGGAGACAGATGCATGAGGGGTGTGTGTGTGTATGTGTGTGTGTGTGCGTGCACGAGTGCTTGAGCACTCAGTCGTGTCTGACTCTTTGTGACCCCATGGACTGTAGCCTTCCAGGCTCCTCTGTCCATGGAATTCTCCAGGCAAGAATACTAGAGTGGGTGGCCATGCCCTCCTCCAGGGGATCTTCCTGACCCAGGGATCAAACCCGGGTCTCCTGCATTGCAAGGAGTTGATTTAACCCCAGCCACCATCTGCCCACAAACACACAAAAGAGCTAGAACCACTGAGCTGAGGCCAGTCAACCCCTGGACCATGAGAAAACAAAACAAGACCATCAAATGATGTTCTTTTAAGCCACTAGGCTTTGGGGTGATTTGTTACATAGCAGTAAACAACTGGTTCAGCTCTTTTTCCTAAAGTCACTTCATGGCCCAAGATGGCTTCTGGAGCTTAACATTCATTGACTGAAATGCCAACTGGTCTGAAAATCCAAGGCATCCGATTGCTATGCAGATGGCCATAAGCACTTGTCTGTCATAAACGTCTGACTGTTCTGTTCCAGGGACCACATATTTCTGTCCCTATTGGAGCTCCCGGCCCCACCGTTCCACTTGAGGACAGCCTTCCTGAGGGCAGAGAGCTCTTTGAAGCATGGGATGGGGCCCCCCGAGTTCCTGGGGATATGGACCTGCCTGCTGCCCACATTGGCAGCTGCTCCCCACATTGGCAGCTGCTCCCCATCTCTGCACCGGCTTCTTGCTCACAGTCTCCAGGTGACGTGGCACGTGTGGTTGATACAGAGCCACTCAGTTTCCTGCCTCACCTCCCCTCTGGCCTCCTGGCTTGCAACCGAGTCTTCCTGTTTGGGGGGCTGAGGGTGCTGCGGCTTCGCACTGGCTTTCTCCAGCCCCTCCCTCTCCCCCCAGGGACAAGGTTTGGGGGGCAGGGCAGGAGGAACAGTGGCCTTTGTCCCTGCAGTGGGAGAAGCCCTTGACTGAGACCCAGGCTCTCATCCAGGCTCTGCCACTCACTTGCCACTAGACTCAGCAAATCCCTTTAAAGCTGGTCCCAGTTTCCTCATCTACAGAGTCTTCACATGTTGTGACTCTGTAGTATTGGATTGGGGCTTCCCAGGTGTCTTCTCTCTAGTAGTAGAGAACCCGTCTGCCAAAGCAGGAGACTTAAGAGATGTGGGTTCGATCCCTCGGTCAGGAAGATCCCCTGGAGGAGGGCATGGCAACCCACTCCAGTGTTCTTGCCTGGAGAATCCCATGGGCAGAGGAGCCTGGTGGGCTACAGTCCATGGGGTTGCAAAGAGTTGAACATGACTGAAGTGACTTAGCACACATGCAGTACTGGGTTGCCCAAAAAGTTCATTCTGGGTTTCCCATATCATCTTACGAAAAAAACCTGAATGAACTTTTTGGCCAACCCAATGTTTATTGCGTGTCTTTATTATCATGGGGTTAAGCTCTTTGGAGGATCTGAGGAAATTGTATCAGTTAGTGATCTTTCCATTATAAACTCAGCTCAAACCTATGTTAGCAAAAGGACAAATTTATGGCTTTATGTTACTGAATGATCCAGGGGTACCCTACTTCAGCTATGGCTTGATCTAGGGCTTAACTATCACTCTAGCACCCATTATTTGCTTTGTTTCCTCTGGATAAGCTTCAGTGGCTGCATATAGTGTTTGTGCCCTGCCCTGTCCCACCCAAATCCCTGGATCTTCTAGCACCCTGCCACACCCCATCTCCCCCACCTTTGTTGCAGCTGTGTATTCTAAGCCTGGCATTCTCCCTCAACCAAATCCAGCCTAGGAGAGAGACCCAGCATTTCCAGCCAAAATCCTGATGTTCACTCTGATTGAACCAATGCAGTCATGTATGTCCTCTAACTAAACCAATCAGGCTGATCCCTGGAGCTAGGGGTACAGCCAGCCCCAACTCTCCAAACTGTCTGGCTGGGAAAGGGAGGAAAAAGATACTGGCAGTGTGTGTGTTGCAGGGGAGGGGGGGTTTTGGGGTTGTTATTCAGTCATTCAGTCATGTCCGACTCTTTTGGATCCCATGGACCGCAGCACGCCAGGCTTTCCTGTTCTTCACTATCTCCCGGAGTTTGCTCAAACTCATGTCCATGGAGTCAGTGATGCCATCCAACCATCTTGTCCTCTGTCGCCCCCTTCTCCTCCTGCCCTCAGTCTTTCCAAGCATCAGGGTATCCTCAAAGGTCTTACTTAAGAAAGCAGATTTATACTCAGGTCACAGAGCTGAACCCCAATGACCCTTCCCACAGTGCGGTGATGTTTGGCGAAAGGAAACCTCCATGAGAGCTTGGCAGTCAGGGAGGGCTTCTTGAAAGAGGCAGGACTTGGCTGCTGAGGAGAATTTGCATAGGAGCCTGGGGAATGGGCAGACAAGGACCCCCTTGTGTAGGTAGGGTCTGCAGTCCTGCAGCTCCTCCCAACCCAGCAACTACATTGATTGGAGTGGGAATGGGTTGTGATTATGGAAGCAAGAGAGAAATTCTGTCCTGATGTCATGGGTAAATTGCGTCTCCCCCCAAATTCATATGTTGAAGCCCTTCCTCCCAGTGTATCTTAGAATGTGACTGTATTTGAAGATAGGGTCTTTTGGAAGGTAATTAAGTTAAAAGGTGGTCACGTGGGTGGGCCCTAATCCAATGTGATGGGTGTCCATGTAAGAAGAGATTAGGACCCAGACCCACACAGAGGGAAGATGGTACGAAGACACAGGGAGAAGACAGCCGTCTCCAAGCCAAGGAGAGAGGACTCAGAATGAAACCAACCCTGCTGATACGTTAATGTCCGACTTCCAGCCTCCACAACTGTGAGACAGTAAAACTCTGTTGTTGAAACCACCCGGCCTGTGGTTCTTCGTTACGACAGCCTGAGCCGACTAATATCACTGGTTTCAAATACTATTGGGAGCCCCTCCCCTTCTGGCTCCTTCCTGGGGGCCTGGCTTCCTTGCCTGGAGCCTTGCTCTCAGCTTGCTGCCCTCCGGGGGTCTTTCTCCTACCCCCTTCACTCCACAGCTGACACCCTCGCTGCAGGGACTTTGCCAGTCAAGCCTTCCTAGTCACGGTTATTCAGAGCTTCCTTTTGGTCACCTGCTCTGAACTGTCCTTACTGTTAAATGCTCATCCTGTCCCTACTTTTGCAGAAGATGAAGCCAGATTCAGCTGTTTTCTGAAACAGGAGATGGAATTTTCCCCGATGTAGAAATAATGGTGCCCAATTCTTGTGGGAGGTGGATGGGGCTGGCGCTGGCACTGCTGGCCTTTCTTTCCCTCAGAAATAGCCCCACAATGGCCTCATTTTCTAAAACTTGCAACTCAGCGAGTACTTAGCCTTTAGCAAGAAGAATCCACTTTGCTAAAGTTGAAATGGGAGAGATCCGTTTGTCAATGTAGGCAGCCACTCAAGCAGTTCGTCCACCGGTCTCGGGATTAAGACATTCTACTTCCAAGGACTCTGGTCAAATACAGAGCTGCACCCATAGATTTGGGCTTCCCCCTGCTCCTGATAAGCTGGTCCTGGAAAAAAGCTGGGGGCGGGGCTTAGAAGGGTAGATGCTATGGGCAACAGCCTGGGTCCTAGTGGAAAGAGTAGATAAGTTCAGCCTGGTGCAAACGGTCTTAGACTCAACCCAATAGATGGTCACCCTTGTAAGCACTGACCATCTCCCCCCAAAGATTTTGCACTAAAAACCAACAGAACAGGCCTAGCCTGCGTTTTTCCTGTCCTGGGGAGAAGCTAGAAGGACCTCTGAGCACTTACTTTTTAACGGAGTGATAAAGCTATACAAGTCAGCCTGTTTGGGGGGTGGGGTGGAAAAGGGTGGTGAGGGTTAGCAGGAGGGGTGACTGTTAGTTGCCCTCTGTGCAATGGGAACCGGAAAGATAATCTTTCTGGAGCATTTAGGGCTCCAGTTAGAATCTTTCTTCTCTGACAAAGGGTTTCCTTCCATTGTTGTGTGGTCTTGCTCCCCTCCCCCTTCAACCTTGGCTCCTGGGAGGGGATAGTACTGGTGGGGGGTATATGTCAAGGGTCCAAGGGCTAGAGGGGGTGGCCCCGGTGGGAGGTTCCCTGGGCTTCACAGCCATCGTGGGAGCAAATTTGAGGTCTCCTACCGTTTCTAGCAGAGTGCAGAGCCCATGACTCAGCTCAGGACCCAGAGTCCAGGCTCATTCCCACTCCCTACAGTTATTGTGCTTCCTTGACCCTCCTCCCCACCTCCATCATTCTCTCTTCAACAGCCCCCCGCCCCCGACACACAAGAACTGGCTGCCCTGGTCCTGCCACTTCCTGGCTTACAGCAGCCTGAGGAGGGGAGAGCGGCTGACTGCCACAGAAATAAGTCTCCTGGCAAATTAGCTGCAGGATTTGAAATCCATTTTTATTCTACCCATTATTAATTATTGTTATTTCTGCTGTTCATTACCAGCTCGTTTCCTTGATCAATTCCCGGAACAAAGGCTCATCAAAGCATTTCCCTCCCCATAAGGGCCCACAGAGCCACCACCACTGGGCCCCAGCCCCAAGTACCCCCACCCAGGGCTGGAGATGGGGAACACTTCTGCGCCCCTCAGCAAGGTCTCTTCCCTGCTGGCTTCAAACGTGGAGCAGAACTGGGTCAGGTGCCCCCACTCCCAACTCCTCAGGCTCTGCCCTCTCCCCACCCCCCACATTCAGAGCCACCAAGCTAGGAAACCTATTCTTACTTCTACTCTTGTACTTTGAAAACAATTAAGATTTAAAATATATTCGGTAAAGTCCACCAATCTTAAATGTACAGGCTTTTTACATAAGTATAGATTCATGATCACCCAGATCAAGGTACAGGACATAGGTGGGGGTGAGGGGTGAGTTAGGACTTTGGGATTTATAGATACACACTACTATATACAAAATAGATAAACAACAAGATCCTACTGTATAGCACAGGGAACTCAATATCTTGTAATAACCTATAATGGAAAATAATCTGAAAAATGATATATATTGTATGTATAACAGAATCACTTTACTATATACCTGAAACTAATATAACTTTGCAAATCAACTATAATGCAATAAATAAAGATACAGGACATTATCAATACTCGCCAAGAAGTT
The DNA here is from genome assembly GCF_033118175.1 of Dama dama. NCBI lineage: Eukaryota > Metazoa > Chordata > Mammalia > Artiodactyla > Cervidae > Dama > Dama dama. Next base: position 113,677,849 of record NC_083714.1, read on the forward strand.
CCTTATACCCCTGGCAGCTGACATTTTGACATGCCCGAAAGGTAACTATTCTGTCTTCTAACAATATAGATTTAAGAACTTCCATTAACTAGAATCATACAATATATATTCATATGGGTCTGGCTCCTTCCACTCAACATCGCCCAGGACATCCATCCATCCATCCATCCATCCATCCATCCATCCATCCATCCGTATGGTTATATGGAGCAGTCATTTGTTCTTTTTCCAATGCTGTGTCATATCCCTTTGTATGATTACATCATGGTCAGTTTATCCATTCTCCTCTTGATGGGCATTTGGATAGTTTCCAGTTTGAGGCTGTGCTGAATAAAACTGCTCTGTGCATTTGTAGGGCTAGGTGAACATAAGCCCTTGTTTCTCTTGGGTATATGCCTTAAAATGAAACTGCTGGGTCATAGGATATGCAATGAAACCATGCTTGATTTTTAGAGTAAGCCAAAAGACGGCAATGCTTAGACTGAAAGTCTAAAACTTACATGATGACATTTCAGGCACCGTGCAGGTGGGGAGATATTTTGCTCATGTGAGTGGGGGATTGTTACAAATATGGCCCCCAATGGATCATACCTGCCAGTATCCACATCCGTAGGTAGGCCTCTCTCACAGTAACTTTAGGTTTAGCCACATGACTTATTTTGACCAATGGGACATGAACAGGCTTGGTACAAGTGTTTGGGCATTGAGGCCTGTCTACTTGACCCGTTACCTTCACCATATGAAGAAGCCTTGGTCTAGCCTCCTTGAGATGAAAAGACTACAGAAAGAATGATCCAGGTTTGGGGGGCTGGGGGGAAAAAAGAAAAAATTTTAAAAAGTGGGGCTTCCCTGGCAGTTCAGTGGTTACAACTCAGCACTTACCCCATAGAGGGCATGGGTTTGAGCCCTGGTAGGTGCAGTGATGCAAAAAAAAAAAAAAAAAAAAAAAGATTTGAGGGGACTAAGGAGTGAGATTTTGGGGGCTAATTGTTATTGCAGGATAACCTAGCCTATATAGAAGTTGGTACCAGAAGTGGGATTCAGCTATAACAAAAACTCTAAAATATAAGGTCTTGGCTTAGGGTTGGGTGGCAGATGGCAAAGAGAACAGAAATATAGTGACGCACGTTTGGCAGTGGTAAACTTTTGCTAAAACTGGGACTGAGTCTTGCTGGCCAGGGGTGGGGGTGGGAGGTGGAAGGGGGCACACAACGTTGCCACTGTGACCTTCCCCATCCACATAGCTTCCTGCTTCCCAATACGCCCCCGCCCCACTTTCTGCTAACAGATCCCATTGCTTTGTTACTAGCATCAGTGTGACTCTTTTATCTTTTATCCAGTTTTCTTTGTCTTTTCTTCCTTTCTCTTTGATTTTTTCTGGCTATTTAACTCCAAAATCCTCTGAGTCCAGGTTGAAAGAAGGAAGAGACGGGAAAATATTTGGAAGTAAAGGCATGAGTTTAAATTACAGAAAAGAACATTTAGAGCTATTTCTTTTCACAACCCAATGGGGCTGCTGAAGCACTGGGGGTAGAAGTTTAGGGACCTGGCTTACAAGAGCAAATTGTGGTTATTATATTTATTATCTGTTGATTATTCCATGATGGCATAATATCCCCTCTGGTTCCTATGACTGTTGAACTTGGGGGTCAGCTTCCAGCCTTACCACTACCCATCAACATGTCCTTTCAGGCACCGCTGCAGCTCTTTGAACCTTTCTTTTTTGTCATAACCTGTTAATGGGGGTAAGAATACTGGTCCTGGCTTCCTCACGGAATGGTTGAGAGATTGATGTAGTAACGCCCGTGAAAGCAACATGGACTGTGCAAAGCCTCGTCCAAGTAGAAGCAATGCAGTATCATTAGCTCCAGGAACTGCCATCAGGATGAACTGTTTCATTTTGGGGGCAATGAGTTTTGAGTTTTTCAAGGTTATTTTGTTTTATGGCCTCCCTCCTTAGTAATCCACATATATTTGGTGTGCTTAGGAGCAACAGTAGGTTCTGGAAGATTTCTCTATCTCTGGCTATATTTGCAAACCAGTGGTGCTGTCTACAGCAACCATCATCTTTATGAGGCTCTCAGCTTGTTTCAGGAAGAATCACTACCAAGTCGATCTCCTTACTTGCTGGAAGCATATCCTATCTCTCTGTGCCACCAGAGCTTGTTTTGACATCAGACTCTCTGTTGGAATAAAAGAAGGCTTCATTCTCAATCCACCACCTTTGGACAAGCTTCTGGGAGCTTTGTGATTGTGTGCAAAAGTTCTGTGGGACCGGGGGTAGGCACAGCCCACATGTACACATACATGACTTGTTCTGGGAAGAGAAAGTGAAGTTGCTCAGTCATGTCTGACTCTTTGCGACCCCATGGACTGTAGCCCACCAGGCTCCTCCATCCACTGAATTTTCTAGGCAAGAGTACTGGAGTGGGTTGCCATTTCCTTCTCCAGGGGATCTTCCTGGCCCAGGGATCGAACCCAGGTCTCCCACATTGTGGGCAGACGCTTTACCGTCTGAGCCACCAGGGCTTTCTAGGAAGAGAGGCTGTAGGTTAGAGTGGACCCCCAAAGACTAAACCCCTATCACTGTGATATCAGCAAGAAACTACTGGTGTTAAGAGCAGTTGTTCCAAGAAGGAAAATTGCCCAAGGTGTCTGGACCTACTTCAGCTAGACTCACAGATCTGCTTCACTGTCAGCAGGAGGGTCAAATCTATGTCCCTCTGAAAATAGATGCTTTCCCTCCTGGTCGATCCAAGTATGGGCACTTTATGCCAAGCCAGCCATGGGTTTTGGTAAAAGGGGAGCTCAAAGGAAACAGATGAAAGGGGCCAGCATCCCCACGTTATACTGAAAAGTGGATGCATCCAGTAGACACTGTAGAGGGAGAATTATTTTATTCCCTTTTCTCTTTCTTTAGATGACTAGATTTCCCTTCTCTTTTTAAGGTATGAACACCAACCTCACAGTAGAGGCAGCGGAGCTGAGCACTCAAAGTTAAACTGGGAATTTTGACTCAACAGACCTTGAAGAACAAACAACTCCCATGGAACACTTCCCACAATGGTGGCTCTTATTTATTTAGTTAGTTTTTAAAGTGATGCCAGCGATGGAAGGGGAGGTGCAGAATTCTACAAAGGATGTTGCAGTAAACACTAGGCCAAGAATCATCTATCCGGGGCAACCCACACTTAAGCCTTAGTAAAGGGGACTCGAGCTAGGGGGCTCAGAGCGCCAGCTTGCAGTGTGCACAGGTGAGTGTGGGAATAGCGGAAGGAGGGCCACGCATAAGTGATCCTGCGGGCAGGTGTGGCTCCATGATGGTTGTGGAGTAAGAATTTTATCCGGAGATGAACAATGCTTCCCTGTTCAGAAACCATCTCCCCACTCTGGGGGGTGGATTTGGAAATGGGGGCACATTTTTAGTTGTCACAATGACTAGGGGCTGCTATTGACATTTAGGGACCAGGAAGGGGGGCAAGGACACTTAACATCTTACCCTGGGGAGGATTGTCCCATTGACAGAGCTGGTAGCTACAAAGAAAGGAGGCCTCGGAGAGGCCTGAGGACCCACTGGCCACTTGGAGGCATGTGGGGAGAGGTCTAGGGGGAGAGGTATGGGGGGAGGGGGGTGGTGCTATGTAGGGAAGCCAGTTACCACCAACGGACAGTGAGAAGGAAGACTGTGTGGGTAGTTCACTGTGAGGTTGGGCCCCCTCCTCGCTCTAAAGTCCGAAGAGGCAGGGGTGTGTCCCAGACAGGGGATTTCAGGTGGGGCAGAATCAAGGGGTTGCCTCAGAAAAAAGGCAGACGGGGCCCTTGCCCAGGCCAGGCAAGCCTTAGCTGGACAGAAAAGGGCCCCCGCTGCTGACTTCCTTCTGCTCTGCTCTCTGCTTCTCCAGTTCTTAAGGGGCAGGGCCTCTGCCTCTGTGGTTACCCCGAGGATTCCCACCATCCCCCCAGCAGGAACTAACCTGTACTGGCCTGGTCCCCTGCAGGCTGGGGGGCGCCACCTCCAGGAGGTGGGTCCCTGTGCCAGCAGCATGTAGAGGAAGTGGGAATCCCCGGGCTGTAATGTTAAGTCACTCCACAAAAGGGGAGACAAGAGGGTGAGGCCTGTCTAGCCAACTGTCGTCCTGTCGTCATCCACTGCCGCCCTCCGCTGCCGGCCCATACTGCGTCCCACGGTTCGGTAGCTGGGCCGGGCCCAGGGACTTTAAAAAGAGGTCTCAGGTCAGCTGTTAGCTAGTATTTTATCTTCTGCCAATCAGTGGTTTGCAAGGCAAAGGAGAGAGATGACAGTGGCAGGGAGCAGAGCTCAAATACCGCAGGGGGAGGGGAGCTGACTTCCCACAAGGGCTGGGGGAAGGGACGGTCCCAGCTGCTGACATTTTTACAAAACAAATAAGTGTGGGGCAGAGCTGGTGACCTCAGTGTGATGGAAAAAGACAGTCAGCAGAGCGTCTGCCAGAAATGGCATGTTTCTCAGCCCACCTGTTAGGAAGCGGAAAGAGCGATGTTGACTAAGATCATCACTGCAAGCAGTTATTGAGTGCTTACTGCATGCCTGGCACCGATCTGAGCACTTGATGTGGGTTATCAGATTTTGCTGTCATATCCATCCTGTTCTGTTCAGAAATGAGGAAACTGAGGCAGAGGTGTGTGAATTCACTCGTCCAAGGTTGTAGACCAGAAGTGCTGGAAAAGGGACTTGATCCCGGCAGCCTGTCCACAGGACCTATGTAGTGAGCACCCAGGGCCTCTAAACAGGTTCTGTGAAGTGGGGTTTTTGTGCACTTGTGTGTGTGTGTGTGTGTGTGTGTGTGTGTGTGTTTTGGGCCTGTGTTCCAGTTATCTATTGCTATATAATGAATCACACTAAAACTTAGTGACTTAAAAAAAATAAAACAACTATCATTTCATTATTATCTCCTGCTGTCCTGGGAGTTGTCTGTCCTCAGCTAGACAGTTCTCTCTCTGTCTCTGTCTGTTTGGTGCCAGGGCATCAGACAACGCCTGGGGCTGAGGTCCTAAGGAAGGCTTCCTTCCTCGCTCACATATCTGGTCATTGATGCTGGCTGTTAGCAGGGATCTCAGCTGGGGCTGTCGGCTGGAACATTGCCATGAGGCCTCTCTGTGTAGTCTGGGCTTCCCCACAGCATGGCGGCTAGTTGTAAGAGCAAGTATCTTGAGAGTGGAGGCCTTAGAAGTCACGTAGTGACACTTCTACCACTGTCACAAATCCAGACAGAGTCAAAGGGAGGGACCATAGATCCCAGCTCTTGATGGGAAGAATGACAATGAGATTGTAAAATGGGCTTGTGGCATGGGAGATCTTGTTGTGGCCATCTTGGAAAATGCAATCTGCCATTGTACTTTTTCTCTTTAATTTTTTTAAGTAACCTTGTAAGAGCCTCTGTGAATTAAGTCTAGATTCATTTTGGAGTCACTTCCATTAGTGACCAAATGCTAAATTGAGGGCTTCCTTGGTGGCTCAGTGGTGAAGAATCCACCTACCAACATAGGAGACACAGGTTCAATCCCTGGTCCAGGAAGATCCCACATGCTGTGGAGCAACTAAGCCTGTACACCACAAATATTGAGCCTGTGTGAGCCCGGGAGCTATGAAAACATAAGCCACCACAATAAGAAGCCCATGCACTGCAACTAGAGAGTAGCTCCCGCTTGCTGCAGCTAGAGAAAAGAGTGTGCAGCAACGAAGACCCAGCACAACCAAAAATAAATAAAGTTAAATAAATAAATAAATAAATAAAAAGATGCTAAATGACTAGGGACCCAGAGTCTTGCTCAATAGCCTCTGTTCTGTCCCCATCATAGCTTCCCTGCTAGGAGCCAGACACCGAGCTGGAATTGGGCATACAAAATTCCTGGTCCCAGGAAAAAACAGCAACTATCAGCCACAAGGAGAAAATTCCCCCAAACACCTACCCCAGAGGATTATCTTCTTCAGTTTTTATAAATGTACGTTGGTAGTGGTGGTTTAGTCAACTAAGTCATGTCCGACTCTTGAGACCCCATGGACTGCAGCCCAACAGGCTCCCCTGTCCATGGGATTTTCCAGGCAAGAATACTGGAGTGACTTGCCATTTCCTTCTCCAGGGGATCTTCCCAACCTAGGAATCAAACATGGAGATGGCCCTAAAAAGGCAGGTAGTGGGAGTGGTTCACCCTGAACTGTCTCCACTTCCCGCCCCTGTCCTTGTGCTGACTTGGCCTTATCCTTCCCTGTTCTCTGTTGTTACAGGCTGAATCGTGTCTCCCCAAAGTCATATGGTGAAATCCCAACTCCCAGTACCACGGAATGTGACTGTGTTCGGAAATAGGGCCTTTGGGGAGGTGTGTGCATGCGTGCTAAGTCACTTCAGTCGTCTCTGACTCTTTGTGACCCTATGGACCACAGTCTGCCAGGCTCCTCTGTCCCTGGGATTTTCCAGGCAAGTATACTGGAGTGGGTTGCCCTGCTCTCTTTCAGGGGATCTTCCCAACCCAGGGGTTAAGTCTGAGTCAACTGCATCTCCTGCATTCCAGACGAATTCTTTACCGCTGAGCCATTGGGGAAGCCCCGTTTAAGGAGGTAATTAAGATTAAATGTGGTTACAAGGGTGCAGCCCTGATCCAGTAAGACTGTGTATCTTTATAAGTGGAGGAAGAGACACCAGGGACCTGCTTGCACAGAGGAAAGATCATGTGAGGGCACAGCAAGAAGGTGGCCGTCTGTAAGCCAACGAGAGAGGCCTTAGGAGAAACCAACCCTGCTGACACCTTGATCTTGGACTTCCAGCCTCCAGAACCATGACAAATAACTTTCTGTTGTTTAAGCCACCCTGGTCTTAAATATCTCATAATTTGTTATGGCAGCCTGAACAGAAGATCACGTTCATCCTGCATCCTCCTTCAGAAAAGCCGTCTTCCAGCGAGGTGGCCAAGGTGGGTACAGGCTCCCAGAAGGCCTATCCCTGGATGTATTACCTGGGAGGAATGTGAGCCCTGGGGTTGGGGCACCCCTTGGCCCTCATCCTGTCCTGGCAGCACATAAAACTGCTTTGATTGGATTAACTGCTAGCCATCTAGGGTGTCTGGACTCACCGGTCAGGGGTCAGCTGAGGGCAGGCAGGAGGCTGGTACAAAGCATCAGCCAAAAAAAAAAAAAAAAAATATATATATATATATATATATATATATATATAAAAGCATCAGCCAGTTGTGGGGTGGGAAGGAGACGGCAGGCAGCAGGAGGGGTTGTGGTCTGCAGGGACCCTCCAGGCTTGGCCCTGGGGGTGGACATGCAGCCCTGACTCTATCAACACTGGAGGTATGGGAACCAGCAGAAGGGCACCCCCCCCCCCCCCCACTGAATCCACTTGAAGCCCAGCCCACTCCTGGGTGCAAGGCAGGCAGCCTTCCTCCCCCAGGATGTTTCCACCACTCAGCAATCCAGGGCCCTCCTGGCCCCGATGCATTTTTTATTTTGCTATATTCTTTCCATTGTCCTGACGTGAATAATTTAAACTGACACAGAAAGGAAGGGCGGCCCTTGCCACAAAGGGGAGGCTGTCAACTCTCCCCCTACCACACAGAGAGACACACACACACACACCACATACACACACACACTTACACTGAGCCTCTGTTTGGCTTTGCCTCCTCCTGCGTTTCTCTTCCTTGTTTGGTTTCTGTCTGCCTGCCTCGTTCTCAAACCGTTCTCTGGTGCTCTCTTGTGCTCAACAAACATATGCATGATGTACCCACACATACACGCTGGCACACACGTGTTCCCCTTCCCCTCAGGTCTCTGTGGGCAGAGGGTGTCACATTTGTGCAGGGATACAGTTTCTCCCTCTGGGTGAGAATTGTGATAACTCTCATCTGCATTTCTCTTTCTGTTTCTCATTTCCCTTCTTTCCTTTGATTGACTCTGCTGTTTGCATATGCGAGGGAAAAGGTACTTCATTTATGAAGTGGCCTCATTTTATGAGTCTCTGCTTTGTAATCACACAGCCTCAAGTTGAACTTTCTTGGGGGTGAAGTGGGGGCTGGGGGAAGACAGACAGAGCCAGAAAGGATTCATCAGCCTTCTCAGGAAGGCTGGGAATTTTCTGAAGATGTGAAGGGCAAGATACCCAGGGGCTTTTGGGTGCCACCTGGGCCAGCTGTAGCCAGGGTGTGGAGCTGCTGCTGGTCACTGGCATTGTCTGGAGAGCAGCCTTGGCCTCCCTCAGCCTTGAACCAGGAAGCAGGCTTTATTTGTCAGGAGAGGGCATAGCCAGGATTTCCTGAAGGTTCTGGCCTCTAGCCTGTAACCCAGTGCTGTCCAATAGAAATATAATGCAAGCCACAAATGTGAGCCGCATACCCCTTTTGGAATGTTCTAGTGGCCACATGAAAAAGGTAGAAAGAAACAGGTGAAACTAATTTGACTAACATGTCCCATCTAACCCACTTTATCCAAAATATTATCATTTCAACATGTCGTCAAGAAAAAAAAATTAATGAGATCATTTACATTGTTTTGGGGGGACTAAGCCTTCAAAATCCGGTGTGTATTTTATGCTTATGGCATGCCTCTATTTGGACTGACCACATTTCAAGTGTTCCATAGCCACATGTGGCTCGTGGCCACTGTATTGGATAGCGCAGGCCTAGCCTAACCAAGCCTGGGGTTCGGAAACTCAATTTGGGCTGCCTAAGTGGCAGCGCTGTTAGTACATCCTCTGTCTGTGTGTTTGATGGGAAGAACACTAGGTGATGAGCGGGAAGTTCTCCGAGCGATTATTCTACCATTAGCATCATTAGCAGTAATCATCGTCAGCTCGCTGGCATTGCCTGCGTCCGGCCCTGTCTCTTTCCTGATCAAGCAGCATGCTGTGCTGGGGCACCGCTGATCTGGATTCCTTTATTTGGGGGAGCTGGGGGGCACAGTTTCCAGGTGCCCTATAGACTCACCCCCTAGCTGGGGCCTCACCTCCTTCCTAGGTGCCTGTTCCTCTTCTTTGCTTTAGGTCCTGGACACCCTGCTGGCTTTCCCCTTCTATATATAACACTCTGTGCTGACAGCTGGTTATCTGATGACTCATCAGTCACTGTGTATGGAGCCCTGAACATTTATTCATGGCGTGTTTGGGGCAGCTTTTGCCCTCTTCCTAGTAAGTGCTGGCTTTGGGGGGTTTGTCTTGGAAAAAAAAAAAAAGCCACACTTATGGAGAATGGGGGAGGGTTGATGAGCCAGCTGGCCCCTAGCTGAAGACCTCTGGGTGCAGAGGCAAATCCAGCAGGAATTTGGGGACCTGGGTCCAGGTGAGCCGGTAAAGGCAGACACATTGATCGCTACACTAAGGGCTTGAATGGAGCTTTTGCTCTCTCCTTGGTCACCTGTCCTAAGCACCCGGCTGGCCTCAGAGATGTTAGCTCCCTTCTGAAGCAGCCGGGCTCCACGCAGGAGAGCCAGCAGCCCCCACCTCATTTCAGTGGGATGTCAAGGACTAAATGCTGGCTTCAGAGCTGGCAGCAGCTGGCTTTAATCTCGGCTGCTCTGCTCACCAGCTGTGCCACCCTGGGAGAGTCCCTTTCTGATTACTGAGTTTCCGCTTCCTCTTTGGGGTGGCATGCTCAGTACCAGCGGTTCTGAGGACTGGATGAAGCACTGTTGGTATCGTGTCTACTCACGGTAACTGTTGTTCAGGTCCTGCCCACGGGTCCTAGAACTTCCGTTTCCCCAGAAGCAGACCCTGAGACAGGATTTGTGGGGAAGTGATTCCTTGGGGCGGGGGGGGGAGGGCTCTGGAGGGTAAGTCACACCTCACAGTCTGTCCTGACTCCAGGCAAGAGAAGTGAGCTGTCACACTCCCTCACATGGCATTGTCAGCCGCTCAGGGCGCCCCTGGGAGTGGGGTTACAAACTCGTAGATTCACCTGCTCTCTGAGGACAAGCTGTGTCAGGAGCTGAGGGCGGCCTGCAGAGAAGTCCCAGGTGCAGGCTGTCAGAAGTGGAGGGGTGGGCGCTTAAATTAAAAAAGGGACCCAGAGGCCAGCTGCCCGCCATGGATGAGACCGGTGTCAGGGACTGGGAAGATGGTTGGAGTCAGGAGGCGAGGCACTGCCCAGGCCTCGCCCCACACATCAGGTGGAAGGGTTGCCGGATGCAGAGGAGGCCAAAGCCTGAGGAGCTTCTGTCCAAGCTCAACCTTCGGGGACACCCTGCCAGTGGGCATGGGGGCGGGGGGGGGGGCAGACCCAGGATGCCAGCGACTAAGTCTTGTCCACCCCACAGGCGAGGCTTCTGATCATTGCTGCTGCAGCCTGGGGTTTCCCCACAGCCCAGCAGCCTTCTTCCTTCCTTTCACTCCTCATCCTGGACCTCTCCTTCAGGTCACGCCCGCCCCCCTCCCAGCCCGGGCTTCTTGCATTCCAGCTTCAGCTTCTTACCCCTCCCTGTTCCAGACCAGCCTGCTTTCTTTCCCATCTTCGGACTCTCAACTTCTTCCCTGCCTCCTTCCGGCTTCTTTCCTCTGCCTTTCTGGACTTTGGGCAACTTGGCCTGAAGACTTCCAGGGGTACTGCATCAGGCAGGCCCCCAGTCCACTTTCTTAACCCACTAAAGTGTCTGTGCCCAAAGGAGCTGGGATGTGGGATCTGGAGTCCCAGACATCATCATCCCTACCTAAGTTTCCATTCACCAGCAATGATGAGTTTATTTTCCACTGTCAGGAATTCCAAGTGTGAATGATTTTACCACTGCTCTGTTCTTGGTACAGCTGGGATTCTATTTATCACAGGCTTAGGAATTTGACTTCCTGGCTTTTCCAAGCCCGGTAGAATTCTCTCCCCTCGTCTGCTCTCCCATCACCTCCTCTCCTTTCTCCTCTCCTCTCCCTTACCTTGGCTTCCTTTTTCCCTCTTCCCTCTTTGCTCCCTTTCCTTCTTTCTTCCTCTCCCTGCACCCCTTCCCGGCTTGGCTGTCCTCAGGGTGGCAGTAACCAAGGCAAGACACAGGGATGAACCGCTGCCTGGGAACGCACTCAAGAGCCCCCAAGCAAGCCGCCTCTCAGGTAAGCAGCAGGTGATGACTGTAGCTCTCACACAGCAGGGAAACGTGTTGACAAGTGGCAAGAGCGCCATTCCTGACTTCACTCACCCACCCTGCCAAGTGCCTTCACTACCTCAGCAGTTATTCTTATTATTTTTAACTTAAAAAAATTGCTTAACCCAGGGCATATCGTATATTTGAGATTCTGTAGCAGTGGAATTGGACAAGGATGCTTTAAAAGGGTTATTAAGGCAAACGCTCTTTGAAAATTTTATAGAAATTCTACTTAGCTATTTGAAAATAAAAGGGTATTACATTGTCTTAGTAAAAATACCTTTCCTTTCAGCCACTCACTTATTTTCTCCTCCTGTTGCTCTAGTTTATTAAATGCTGTTTTTGTAGCATCATGCCCGGTCCGCGGCAGCCCTGTGATTTGGTGGAGCCCATCTTGGCAAAGGTTTTTGGAGGAATTGCGTGTGTTCTCTTGGAAACTCACCAAGGGCTCCAGAGCCAGAGAACCACCTGCCAGCCTCGACTGTGAATCGGGCACGTGTCAAGAGCATGGTCTCCTGCTGATGTGACCACCCTTGGACAAAGGTGGGGCTTCCCAGATTTCACTATATGCACGTCCTCCCCTCCTGGGGAACTGACTAGGTTTGAATGAGCCCTGTGAATTGCTAGGTGGTGACTTCAGGTGGGCCAGCCTCCCTGTTGCAAGCTCAGCTGAGGTCACAGTCGCAGGGTGTGGTGCCCACAACTCCTGGCAGTTAACCTCACACAAAGAGAAAACTCTCCTGGGCACAAACAGCTCCACCTTGCCTGCCTGTGGGCAATTTTGCCGATGTTTTTCCATTAGTCACAAAGGAGGAGGGGTGGGGTGGGGGCTAGGGTGGGCAGTGTGGCCAGTCATTGGGAAGAAAACCCTGAATACATTGCTATGGAAGGCTACGTCCTAGGTGCTGACACTGGGGTGTTGTTTAGTGAAAATCCACAAATAAGACACAGAAATAATATGCAGTATCTACAAATCCTGTGTTCCTGAGGCTTGAACTTCTTCTCTGAGAGAGCACTTGCTCAGGGAGGGCCACTTTGACCCTTGGCTCCAGAGTCAAGTGAGAGCTCCTTCCGCCAGCACTTGGGACCCTTTGCTGAGGCACTAACTGGATGCCTGAATGGGCAGTGCCCACAGGAGGGTAGCCTGCACTTTTGCCCCCAACTATGACTATTGGGATTTGGTGGGGAGATGCCCCAGTTTCTAGAGGGCTTCCCTGGTGGCTCAGATGGTAAAGAATCTGCCTGCAATGCAGGAGACCTGGGTTTGATCCCTGGGTCAGGAAGATCCCCTGGAGAAGGGAATGGCTACTCCATGATTCTTCCTGGATAATCCCATGGACAGAGGAGCCTGGTGAGCTATAGTCCCTGGGGTCACAAATCATCAGACATGACTGAGCTACTAACACTGCCCCAGTTTCTTGTCCTTCAGGTGGGATGGTCTGAGGTGTGTTCTACACTGTCAATGGGCAGTGATGCATTTGCCCGTGTGGTACCCTACTTATGACTACATCCTCTGGCTTCCTTATTGGCTTTCTCTCATGCCCCATTGCCCTATGGTACTTCCAAGAATTGCCTCGAAAGAAACTCCTTACAGTCAAAACCTTGCATCAGCTTTTGCTTCTAGAGGAGCAAAATATTTCCCATTAAAAAATTTTAAAAAAATTTAAAAATTCATTTATTTTTGACTGCGCTGGGTCTTTGTTGCTGTGCGGGATTTTCTCTAGTTGTGGAGAGTGGGGGTTACTCTCTGGTTGCGGTGGGTGGGCTTCTCATTGTGGTGGCTTATCTTGTTGTGGGTCCTGGGCTCTAGAGCACAGGCTCAATAGTTGCACAGGCTTAGCTGCTCCAAGGCATACGGGATCTTCTCAGACCAGGGATCGAACCCTCGTCTCCTGTACTGGCAAGACAGGCAGATTCTTTACTACTGAGCCATCAGGGAAGCCCTTCCCATCTAAATTAAGTCTCCCTCTTCCTTCTCAGGTCACCTCCCCTCCAACACTGGCTTAATAGTGTTCATCATGATCTGTAACTACGCATTTGTTTGCATGTTTATTTTTTTATTTTGTTTGTTTTTTTGTGTGTGTTTATTTGTTTAATGTCTGTCTTCTTTAGTGGAATGCAGGCTACATGAAGGCAGAGACAATGTCTATTTTGTTCGTTCCCTTAAATCCTTACGCATCACCCAACCCAGGGCTTGACATGTGGTAAACACAGGATAAATTCTATGGAGGGAATGAATTCAAAATCGTTAGGAGATGGGGCTTTCTAATCTTTTAGCCTTTGTGGTGGTTTAAAAACATGGCATCTGGTCCCATCAATTCACGGCAAATAGATGTGGAAACAGTGGCTGACTTTATTTTTCTGGGCTCCATCCAAGTACTAACCAGGCCCGACCCTGCTCCAAAATCACTGCAGATGGTGATTGCAGCCATGAAATTAAAAGATACTTACTCCTTGGAAGGAAAGCTATGACCAACCTAGACAGCATATTAAAAAGCAGAGACATTACTTTGCCAATGAAGGTCCGTCTAGTCAAGGCTATGGTTTTTCCAGTGGTCATGTATGGATGTGAGAGTTGGACTATAAGGAAAGCTGAGCACCGATGAATTGATGCTTTTGAACTGTGGTGTTGGAGAAGACTCTTGAGAGTCCCTTGGACTGCAAGGAGATCCAACCAGTCCATCCTAAAGGAGATCAGTCCTGGGTGTTGATTGGAAGGACTGATGCTGAAGCTGAAACTCCAATACTTTGGCCACCTGATGCAAAGAACTGACTCTTTGGAAAAGACCCTGATGCTGGGAAAGATTGAGGGCAGGAGGAGAAGGGGACGACAGAGGATGAGATGGTTGGATGGCATCACCGACTCGATGGACATGGGTTTGGGTGGACTCCGGGAGTTGGTGATGGACAGGGAGGCCTGCTGTGCTGTGGTTCATGGGATTGCAAAGAGTCGGACATGACTGAGTGACTGAACTGAATTGAACTGAACTGAAAAACATAACCCCAATATTTTCTGACACTTTTTCTAATGGGAAGTGGGATCTGTTTCTCCTTTCCTTGAATCTGATGATGGTCTCGACTAAGAGTATGACAGGGCTGGGACGTGAAAGGCCAGGCAGCTTCCACCTTGGAGCCCTGAGTGGCTATCATGTAAGCACTCTGATCACCCTGAGTTGGCCATGCTGTGAGGAAGCACAATCTGCACAGAGACCACATGTAGGTGCTCAGAATGACTGTCCCAGCTGAGTCCAGATTTTGAGTCATTTCAGCCCAAGTGCCAGATGTATGCCCGAAGGACTCTCCAGGTGACTCCAGCCTCCAAACCTTCACCTCTGTTCAAATAAGACCTCAGGCATCATGGGGGCAGAGAGACAAGGCATCACTGCCATACTAGATCCAAAATCCCAACCCGTGGAAACTGCAAGTATAATGAAATAGTCGTTAAGCTCCTACACTTTGGAATAATTTGTTATGCAGAAATAACTGGAACACCCTTTCGTAAGTTTATTAATTCCTCATTCATTCCACCATTGCTTATTAAGCTCCTACTATGTGGTGGTGATAGTGCTACAGTGGAGCACAAAATAAAATCCCTTACCTTCCAGGAACTTACAGTTTAGGGGCTGCACTTGCAACTGTATCTTGCAAAAGCCTACATTAACAATAATGAGTCGATTTTTCAAAAACCACTTCCAGATGGTGTGGGGGGAGGGGCGCTTCCTGAGTGAATTGCCAAGGGAAGCTTCAGAGGTAGGTGGATTAGATAACAGAGACCCAGAGAGCGCCATTCTTTGCTGGCTGTCAAGCATGGCTGTCCTGCAAATCGTCCACAGGCTAGCTGAGCCCTCACACCATGGGGGAGAGATGAAGGGGAGTTGGGAGGTGCCATCCCCGAGGCAGAAGTACAAGGAAACTTCTCACAGGTCCTGGGACAGAGACTGTGTCTGCCTCTTGAAGGAACGTTGCCTTGGCTTCTTCTAAGCTGGGAATAGGGAGACTTAGGTAAAACCAGGGCCGCTAATGGCACCCCATCTCCCTTATCTAGTTCCAGAGTGCAGGCGTGGATCCCAGAGTGCACTCTGTGTCCAGGCATGCCTATCTCCTGGAGTCTAGACTTGGGAAAGCAGTGTGACTTTTTATGACTTATGCTTCTATTTTTCATTCAGTGTTTAGCAAAGCTCATTTTAAGAATGTCTGCCGGTCTCGGCTCTGCTGAGGTGAAACAGAGAAAAGGACTCTGTCCTTCAGGATTCTGTCACATTTTTCCTGGAGCCTACTCATGGCTGCTAGGCGCAAACCCCAAGAGGAAGAATTGTTCTGGGAGGGGAGTTTGAGAGTCTGGCCGCCCCTGTCTGTCGGGAGCTTTTCCTTCCTAGAAACTTGCTTGTGTTCACACCCTGAAGATTCAGGGGCCTGTGTAAGAAAAAGAGGCCACATACGGGCAGTGATGAGTAAAATAAAAACTACTGTCCCTGGAGACTGGCAATGGAAGCTTAACCAGCGCCAAGGGACTGAGAACATGGCTGGACAATGAAACCTCAGAGACATTACATTCCCCTTGGGATCCTGGCGCCGGTCACCCCTGAGACTGTCACGCTGCTGTCACAGGCGCTTCGTGTTTCTCTGCCACACCCTGAGTGGGCCTTCTCTGCTCCCGAATACTGAGCCGCCTCAGATTGAGTTGCTTGGCTAAATCAAGGCCTCTGCATTGAATCAGGGATCTGCTCTTCAGCAGTTCAACACATATAATCAGTGATCGAGGTGCCGGGCACATATATAGCTGTTCATGTGGCTGTGAACAAAACAGATGATGCCCTCGGCACATATCATCTAATATTAATGTTAATTTTTAAATATTAAAATATTAAAAATATTTTCATATTAAAATATTAAAAACATTTTCATAAATATTTGGGAGGCAGGCACAGAGAAAATACACAAACACGAACCTGGAGCATCTGACTTACCATCTTCAGCTTGATGTCCTCACCCTAGGATTTCTTGGCGGGCTAACATCTCTCCCTGATCAGATGTCAGCTTGGAGCCCTACTATGGCAGGGTGCCTTTAGGAATGTTCCAGCCCCGAAACACCAGACTGAGTCCCCTTTCTAGGTTGACCAAGGTCTACCTTCCAAATGCCAGAAGGGCTGCTTCCCAGTTTCAGCCAAATGTTTTTCTGAGCCACTGACAGAACAGGTGAGGCCGTCTCCAGGTGACCCGCCCTCCCATCTCCTATCTCTGCCCCTACCCCCCACATACACACACCTTGACCTCTAAAAGATAATATTGTCAGAGACCTTTCTTGATGGCCCACAAGAGACTGACACTTTCTGTAATAGAAGGTGTCGGTTGCTTCATTACCAGGAGTTTGCTTGAGGTTCTAAAAAGAGATGAATGGGATTTTTGGCAGGGGGGTGGGCAGGGAATAGCATTTCCCTGAGATAACAATTGAGGGGAGCATTGCAATTAATGAGTCCCTCAGAAATAGCACCAAATGAAAGAGTGTGCTGAGACACAGATTCTGATTCAGATGTCAGGGTGCATCCTCTGTCCTGTGGTTAATTCCAGGTGCTCCTCTTCTTCAGATTCCCTACTTGCAGTGATAGACCCTCTGGCTTCACCTGTCACACTTTGTCAGTCCTGACAGGGGCAGGGTTCTGTGTCCAGGTCCTGGTGGCATTATATGATCTCCACTGTTTCTTTTCCGTCGAAAATCAGACCAGAAGCTGCACCGAGGTGAGGATCAAGGTTGATTTCTTGGACGCATTTCTCACTCTCTAGTGTCTAATTTATAATATCCCCAAAGTAGGCATGTCCTTGGCCCAACGTTTTGAACCCCCAAGTAGCAGCCAAGCTACCCTTCTTACCTCCCCTTCATCAACGTGACCGTGTGTGTGCATGCACGCTCAGTTGCTTTAGTCGCGTGTGACTCTTTGTGACCCCATGGACTGTAGCCCGCCAGGCTCCTCTGTCCATGGGATTCTCCAGGCAAGAATACTGGAGTGTGTTGCCATGCCCTTCTCTAGGGGATCTCTCTGACCCAGGGGTTGAACTAGAGGCTCTTTTGTCTCCTGCATTGGTAGGTGCATTCTTTACCACTAGCGCCACCCTCAACATCACCCCTCCTCTCTTCAAAGAACAAATTGCTGTCCTGTGTAGTGGAGGGGTGTGTGTACCCATGTGTGTTGGAAATGGGGTGGGCCTGAGGGAGGGAGGGGTTGAACACATTTTATGTGCTCTTCTCATTTGTGATGCAAACTGTTTCCCAGGAATTATTGTCCTTGTCTGTGTCTTTTCTGTCCCAGGGCACCTCTTCCCCCCATGGCCTCTCTCTTCCTACGAGCTGAGGAGCAGAAAGAGCATTGTGGGGAAGCAACTGGTCACACCCCCACTGGGGGGGTGTTGTACCAGGTGCACTGGCTCCCTGGACTCTGAGCTCACTAAGGCCAGGGATCTCTGAGACCCCTCCCAATTCTTACGCTGTCGTTACTCTGGTGGCAGTTTTCATCTGACTCCTGTGGCAAGCTTTGTGGCTGTTAGGAAGTCAACCTCTCACCCACTAGAATCACTAAAATGAAAAAGATGGGTGACGCCATAAGGCAAGGGTGCAGGGAGCAAGCGGGACCCTTGTAGGTTGTTGGTGGGAGCATAGAATGGCACAGCCGCTCTGGGAAAGAGCACTCGATGAAGTTAAATACACACCTACCTGTGATGAGCAATTCCACTCCTGGGCATTTACCTGAAAGAAATGACAGCCTCTATCTGCACAAGTTCCCTATATAAATGTTCACAGCACTTTGTGCATAATAGCCCCAAAGTGGGAACAGCGTAGATGTTTGGAGCATATAGCCATGCAATGGACTACTACTCAGCCATACAAAGGAATGTGTTACTACCAATACACACAACAACCTGGATGAGACTCCCAGATGTTACGTTGAGTAAAAGAATCGGCCTTCTGTGAAGTGACAGAAGTCTGAGACCTGGAAGGGGCCCTCACCCTACCAGGCTGGTACCCTGATCTCCAACTTCCAGCCTCCAGAACTGTGAACAACAAATTTCTGCTGCTTTTTTTTTTGTTTCTTTTTTTTTTTTTTTTTTTACGAAAGAAGCAGGGGCACATAGTATGCACTATATGATTCCATTTCTTTAAAGTTTGTGCTCAGTCGCTCAGTCATGTCTGACTCTTTGCGGCCCCATGGACTGTAGCCCACCAGGCTCTTTGGTCCAGTAGGATTACTCAGGCAAGAGTACTGGAGTGGGTTGCCATTTCCTCCTCCAGGGGATCTTCCTGATCCTGGGATTGAACCCTCATCTCCTGCATTGTCAGGCGGATTCTTACCACTGAGCCACCGGGGGAGCCCGATTTAAAGTTCAAGAACAAGCAAAACTAATTTAGGACAGTGTTTGTGGACCAGGAGTCAGTCTCCACCCTGCCAACCCCCAGCAGCCCCCCCAGTGGTGGACATTTAGCTATGTCTGGAGACATTTTCCATCTGGTCAAGGCTATAGTTTTTTCCAGTGGTCATGTATGGATGTGAGAGTTGGACTATAAAGAAAGCTGAGTGCCGAAAAATTGATGCTTTTGAACTATGGTGCTAGAGAAGACTCTTGAGAGTCCCTTGGACTGCAAGGAGATCCAACCAGTCCATCCTAAAGGAAATCAGTCCCGGGTGTTCATTGGAAGGACTGATGCTGAAGCTGAAACTCCAATACTTTGGCCACCTCATGTGAAGAGTTGACTCATTGGAAAAGACTCTGATGCTGGGAGGGACTGGGGGCAGGAGGAGAAGGGGACGACAGAGGATGAGATGGCTGGATGGCATCACCGACTCGATGGGCATGAGTTTGAGTAAACTCTGGGAGTTGGTGATGGGCAGGGAGGCCTGGCACGCTGTGATTCATGGGGTCGCAAAAAGTTGGACACGACTGAGCGACTGAACTGACTGACTGAACTGGAGACATTTTTGGCTGTCACGACTGGGGGTAAGTGCTGTCGGTACCCGATGGGTCAAGGTCAGGGAGCTGTTAAACGTTCTACAGGGCCCAGCTCAGTCCCACAATTATCTGGCTCCAAATGTCTATCTGAGGTGCAGTAGCCCTGGTATTGGGCGATAGAAGTCAGAAAAGTGGCTACCTCTTGGGGTGTGCTGACTGGAAAGGGCCCGAAGGAACTTTCTGGGCTGATGGGAATGTTCTCTATCCATGCTAACGTAGTAGACCTTAGCCACATGCGGCTGTGTACATTAAAACGAAATGCAATTGCAAAGTTGTCTTTTTAGTCACAACAGTGACAGTTCAAAGGCTCAGTAGCCGCATGTAACACATACAGAACATTTTCAAATTTGCACAAAGTTGTGTTGGACAGCGCTGCTCTATTTCTTGAATTAGGCAATGTAGAAAAGTCACTGAGGTGTCCAGACCCCAAATGTGCACGTTTCATGGCATGTAAATTATACCTCAATGCTTATAATGGGGTAGGATGAGAATAAGTCTTTCCTGCAGGTGAGGAGTGGCGATGCTAGGGAAGTCACAGTCCCCAAGAGCATGGCTTCAGTCCTCCAGCCTCCCCCCTCCCCCGACCTGGGGCGAGGCCTGGTCGAGTATCCAGAAGCAGGGGTAGACTGTGAAGGGGGAGGGGCGGCTGAGGTTCTTTACAGGGGCCTCCCTAGGGGCAGAAAGCGCCAAGGCCATTTACCCTCCAGGGAATTCAAGGGCTGCCCTGGCTCCCAGTGGATTTACGAGCAGGTCAAGTGGACCGGAGCAAAGAAAGGGTTCCATTTCCCCCACCCCCACCCCTTTTGATAGGTAGGTTTCCCCACCGGGGGTCTGCAGGCTCTCCTGGCAGAAATCACTCCATTCCCCGTCACTGCCGCCACCCCCCCCCCCCTCTCTTCTGGTGTGAGGGTTTTACAATAACAGCATTGTAACCACTTTGAGAAAACCAATAAAAAGGCGGTGACAAAAGAATAGCGAGCCGGCTGGAAATTGCACGCAGCAGTGAGGGCCTGGGCCTCTTGCCGCTGTGTGTTTAATAGTGCTCCTGGGCTGCAGGCTGCAAAGACGCACGTGTTTATTTGGGGGATGTACTGTTGCTTAAATAATCAATCTCGAATAAGCATTTGGATGAATGCAAGGAGTCCCGACTCCCACTGCCACTCAAGACTTCTCACCCAACTGGGGCCACTAAACGCAATAGCAAGCTTCCTTTAATACCCTGGTCAGACCTGTAGAGCCCGCAGTCCTGTGATGCCTAGGGAGGAGTATATTCATTCATTCATTCATTCAGCAACAAAACCGGAGTGACCGCCTACTAAGTGGTGAGCCCCATGCTAGGTACTGAGCCATACAGAACACTTTCCCAGCTGGCTTCACTGTACTTGTGGCAGAAAATTCCAGAGGCAGCTCTTGGCTCAGGTCAGCGCTAGTGCTGCGCCCTGTCTTGTCTCTTCTCTGCTGGGTCATGGCTACCCCATGCTCACCAAGCTCCAACCCCCTCCCTCACTTCCTCTTTGCTTGCATCTCCAAAGAGAAACCCAAAGTCCTTTGTATATTTATTAATCCATAGCTGAAGAAAATTTCAGGCTCACAGAAAAGTTGCAGAAATAGTACAAAGAATTCTGATATACTCTTCACCCAGATTCTTCAAAAGTAAGCATTTTACCAATTTCCTTTATCCTCTCTCTTTGTCTCTCTCTGGACAGATGTAGATAGGCATATAGGTAGGTAAATAGATAGCTGTAGATACAGATATCTGTGAACTATTTGAGAATAAGCTGCAGACATGATGACCCTTTACCTATGATACTTAGGCATCGCTTTCTTGAGAAACAAGGATATTCTCTTACATTCCCACAATGCAATGATCAAAATCAGGAAATTAACATTGGTATAATACTGTTATCTAATCTACAGACATTCATATTTCTTCAATTGTCCCACTATTGTTCTGTACAGCAAAAGAAAAAAAAAATTTCTGTTCCAAGATCCAATTCAGAGTTGCATATTGCATTTCATTGTCATGTCTCTTTCGTCTCCCTTTAATCTGGAACAGGTCCACAGTCTTTCCTTGAATTTCTTGACCTTGACCTTTTTAAAGCAGACAGGCTAGTTATTTTGCAAAATGTCCTTTGACGTGGGTTCGTCTCATTCCATTCAGGTTCTGCATGTCTGGCAAGAAGATGGCGGAGGCAAAGCTGTGTCCTTCTCAGTGCTTTGTGTGTGTGTGGAGGGGAGGGGTTTGTTGAAGTCATCATTTGGTTAAGGGAAGTCTGTGGGACTGTCTCTACACTCCCCCTCTAACAACCTCTTTTCCTAACCCGGAGGTCAGAACATCAATCTGCAGAACAGTCAGTTCCAGGTCCACCAGGTGACACCTTTCCCACGGGAACTGAACTGTTAGTTACCCCACCCTCAAATAATCCCCGTTAGGCACTTCCTTTAATTTCTGTTCTCTTCTCTAATTCTGGCTCCCCAGCTTGGCTGGTAGATCAGGTGTTAATATCACCATATTCAGAGGAGTCGGAGACCCGACGAGATTAAACCACGGTAGACAGACCTCATTGAGGTTTCTGAATTTATCTGTGATTCCCCAGCCCACTCCAGAATCAGTATTTACCTTTCTTTGAAGCCATCGAATGCTGGGCGGCAGCGCCGTAAACATCATTTAATTTCCAAAATGGTCGGCATTGTAACCTGAGTGTGTCTCATTGCTGATGATGTGGGAAGGAGCACCTTGACATTTCTGGCTGTGATTTCAAGTATCCTCATGTGAGTTATTGCTTTCATCCCCCAGAGCACATAGGTACTCAGAGAGAAGACAGAATACAAAGAAAGAGGCCAATAGAGAGACAGCCAACTTAGAAAATGGCCGGGCCCACTCTGGATGAGAACAAAGCCAAGAGCTTTCTCTTTGGGCCAAAATATGTCTTGGGTTACTAAATAAGAGATCCTAGTATCCTACTATTTGTTGTAAACAAAGCCCACTAACAGTTCAAAGGAGTATTTTGGTAGCCATATTCTCTGCATGGTCACAAGCATTTATGTGTGATACAGGTGTGTGTATGTGTACCCAAGTGTGTGCCTGTGTGTGCACATATGCCTCCGTGTGTTCAGACATGGAGAGCTATTGACACTTTTTATGCTATGCAGGAATATATGATTCATATAGGAATCTATTTAAAATACTGATATTCTTTCCCAGTGAAGTCAACACTGCACAGTCATGTCACTGCATACAGAAACTCTATTTTGAAGCCAGAGATGGGGAATAGAGACTCTTTCTCCTCCAGAAGTGCTGCCTGGAACCCCCAGAATCGGCAAGTCACTACAATAAGCTGAAACGCCCAGAAACTACACTTGAACTAATGCCTAAAACCTGACGGAGACATACTTCATAGTTAATCTGGTTACTCGGGGTTTATTTCACAGTCAGAAGTTCTTATGATGGAAGGGGCTCCCGCTGGCTTCTCCCAGACACATGACTGAATTAATGAATGAATGAATTCAACTTACCAGAGCAGATTTAAACTGCTTACTGAAACAAAATCTCATCATTTTTCTTCCTTCCGTTTTCTTTTAAAAGATAAATATGAGCCTCATATGGATGCTGTAAGAGTCATTAATCCTTGATAACCGACTGTTTCATCTTTTGATTAAAAAAAGGCAGACTGACAGACAGCGAGCTTACCACCGCAGGCTCATTAGCAAGCCGGTTCAGATGTGGCCTGGCAAATAAACACCCTGCATTCCATTAACCAGGCAGCACCCAGGAGCTAAGGCCTCCGTGCTCCTCCGGGCTTAAAATGCCAGGGACAGGTAAACCGGCTTTGTCTTGCTGAACCAGCAGAAAGCGCTCAAGTTTTTTCAAAATGTGCGCTTTCTGCGCTACTACCTGGTTGTCAAATTTTAATGGGCGCTTGTTAACTGGGACTCTGAAATATTGTGATGTATTTGACGGTCAGCAGCTTTCCGGGGGGCGGGGGCCGTGGTTGGGGCTGAGCACGGTGTATTTTAATAGGCGCCTTCACAACCCCGGGGGGCGAGGGCTGCTTAACGGCGTCCTTGCCGGTCTCAGAGGGCCCGGCAGCAGGGAGATGAAGGGCTCTGGGAGGCTGTGGGAGTGAGGATCCCATAGGCTGCATTTCCTTAATATGCTAGACTCGGGCGGGGGTGGGGGATGGTGGTCGATGGGGATGGGGGGTTAGCACATCCTGCCCCCGGAGCTGCCTGCATTTAAAACTGAACCTCCTTTAAAGACAGATGGGGCTGGGTGGGGAGTGGCATTTTCCTCCCCTCATCCTCTCTCTCCTCCCCTTCCTTTCCCCCCCACCATTCTCCTCTCTTTCTCTTCCCTAAGGCTCAGTCCACGTCTCAGAGTACGCACCCTTCTTCTGTCGTGTTGCTCGGGAAATGCCAATTCTCCTTCAGACTCCAGCCTGCCCGCTTGCTTCTTCCTTATCCCCTTGCAGCTAAGCCCTGCAAGGATGGGAGGTGGCTTTCTTGGCACTTTGATCTGTGGCTGGGACTTTAAGGGATACGGGGAGCGAGGGTCAAACTAGAAGAGAGGAGGCCCAGTAGCCGCTGTGAGGGTGCTGCTGGCTTCTGGGTCCCAGCTCAGAGCACCGGTGCGGTGCCCAGTTCTGCCCAGGCCATTCAGAGCAGGGATCTTCACCTGGTTAGTGAGAATCTGTTTTCATAGAAGGCCTCAGAATCAAGGTCTTGGAGGGGGACCAAGTTTGTCACTGTTAGAGTGTGTGTGTGTGGTATGTGTGTGCATGTAGGGTGTACCTGTGGTGTGTGTGTGTGTGCATTTGGTAAGGGCTATATGTGTGCCTGTGGTGTGTGTGCATGCACGTGTGTGCATACCATGCTCTGGAGTCCCTGGAGAGAAGGCATGAATGCTTTGGCGGGGGAGGAAGGTGACGCTCTGCCTAGAACACCCTAGAACACCCTAGAGCTACCGGGCACCATCGTGTGTTCAGAAGAGGCAAGAGTGCTTTGCCAGTGGAAAGCTTATTTTGCCCAGCAGGACCAAAAATCCAATTAAAGAAAGAATGAGGGAAATGTGAAGTCTGGACTGAGTGCTGGCACCTCCCTGGCCGACTTCCTTGGCAGGGATCTCTGCGGAGGGGAAGGCCAATGATGGCTATGGGGATGGCCGACCAGGGAGGCTCCCACGCGCCATAGCCAAACACAGGGGCAGCTGCCAGCGGCCGGTCCTGCCTGTCCCCGCTGCCCAGCGCCACGACCTCCCGCGAGGACCCGCCGGTGGTCCTCAGCGGCGTGGAGAGCCGGGCCCGCCTGGCAGCAGTGGGAACGCCACCCCAGCCCCGGCTCTCGGCTCTCGGGCCATTTGAGCCACCCACCCGCCCGCGCCTATTGACATCGGTGAGAATCGCACAGGCAGATTAAAGGCAGCATATGGCCCCCCAACTGGAAGCCAGCGGAGCTGAACCAACACTGGCAAATTGTGTTCAAACCGCATTGAGAATCCTGGCAGCTGCACCTGGCATGGGGAGCAGCCGGCGACCTGCATACAAAGGGAGTTTTATACACAGGGGGAGGCGGCGGCGGCGGCGGCGGCGGCGGCGGCGGAGGCGCGGCACTCCCGCCCCCTCCCTCCTGCAGCCCACTCTCTCCTCCCCCTCCATCCGGATCTGGGCATCGGCCCTGGGAGGCTGGGAGTTATTTGTCCAGGTTTCTGAACCTGGAGAAAGGAGGACGAGAGGGTAGCTCCTATTTAGAGCTTCAAAGCCAGGATGGATTGATCAGGGTCCTCCACGGCCCCCCACTATGGACCTAGGTGCCCCCTCCCCAATATAACAATGGCCGGATGCCCCTAGGCATGAGGAGATCAGGAACTCGCAGGGGACGGCAGGAGGACTCCAGCCTTGCTAGCCTGAACCTTAAGGAAAAGGTGGCAGTTCATCCTTCCCCGCTTTTGTTGGACAGCCCCCGGGCGGAAGCTTCCGCATCTCCCCCAGTGCCAGGCTGACATCACTTGTCTCCCTCCCTCCAGCTCGAAGTCACAATTGGGAGGCAGAGAGGTTTTTGGTTATCTCATGAAAGAGCGGGGAGACATTGTTTTCTAATATAGAGAAATTAGTTAAAACAGGTAACGGAGTATGGGTGGGGGTGGGGAGACCAATGAACCTGCAATAAACCAACTGAACGGGTGGGGGCAGTGTTTAATGACTCAACATGCAAAATGAGCCTGGTTTTCAGCACCTGGGCAATCTAGGGTGCATTAAAGATCAGCTCTGGATGATTGAACATGCTCAGTGGTAAATCTGGTGAACCAAGGGGATGTGAGTTATGTATGTGTGTGCAGGGGGTGGCTCTTTGGTCGTGGTAGTAGGCTATCTGCCTCATGGAATAGGATGAGAGAACACCGAACACCATTTCCTGGCATCAGATTCTTTCTCCAGCTGATGAGAATACTAATTTTTTTTTGCCCAAAGGATGCTCCATTCTGGAGGACATTGCTACCACATAAGGTCATTAAAAATGCCCTATCGTCCCTACTCCCCCCCCCCCGCCCCCGCACTGAGATGGGCATTTGATGGGGGTGGAGGGGAAGGTCTGGGCTTCCCAGATGGCCTAGTGGTAAAGAATCCACCTGCCAATGCAGGAGACATAAGAGATGCAGGTTCCATCCCTGGGTCGGGAAGATCCCCAGGAGGAGGGCATGGCAAACCCACTCCAGTATTCTTGCCTGGTACATCCCATGGACAGAGGAGCCTGGTGGGCTCCATGGGTTTGCAAAGAGTCGCACACGACTGAATCGACTTAGCAGGCATGCACAGGGGAAGGTCTATAGAAGGGAAAAATTAAAATTCCTTCAATAATGCGGCTTCTGGACTTTGGAGAGGTGGTGTATGGGGCCATGACTTGACTGCTCTCTGGAACCTGCCGGGGTGTCCATTGACAGTGGCCTGTGACCCCCCACCAACCCCACCATGACCATGGTGATACCTCCTTTCTGTCAGATGTCTCCCTTTCTCTGCCACCATGAATGAGAAGTAGGCTTTCCAGGAACTGTTGGAATATCCTTAGACTTTTGGGATGGCTCCTGGCAGAGGAGGGGAGCTGTCAGGAATCATGCTGAGGGCAAACTAGATGTGCTGCCGAAACAAAAGTTTAAAACAACATCTGTGCTCTGTTACCCAGGAGCTTTCTTGTCTGGTGGCTTGGGGGAGACAGCCATTTTGAAAGACAAGCCGTGGTTGTTAAACATCTTCTTTGTGCTCTGGACTGTCTGTTCCATGCAAGGGTTCAGGCATAGAATCTTCTGGATGGCCCCGCAGGAGGGCTTATTCTAGTCTTTTTACTTGTTGTTCAGTTGCTTAGTTGTGTCTGATTCTTTGCGATCCTATGGACTGCAGCACTTCCCTATCTGATTCTTTGCGATCCTATGGACTGCAGTGCTTCCCTATCCTTCACCATCTCCTGGAGTTTGCTCAAACTCATATCCATTGAGTCGATGAGGAAACTAATTGGATGAGACTAAGTAACTTAACTTGCCCAAGGTCTGTCAGCAGTGGTTGGTGGGGCTGACGCAGGTCTCCAAACCCCTGTGCAGACTCGCACTGTGGGTGTGGCCACCCCTCTTGCCATCCATTTAGCTGTGGTGGTGGCCTTCCACAGGTGACTGGGGCAGGACAACCCCCTCCCCCTTCCACCCAGATGGACAGGGGGTCACTTATGAAAGGGCACAGTCAGGCATTCTCTGGCTCTTCTTTCCCAGGGCAGGGCAGAAAGGAAAACTGTGGAAAGACTCATTTTCTACTGCCTTCTCACTGCTTTCCAATCGTGATTTTTAGCATGTCAGGATTGATGGGGGACACAACCTGGGAATCATTATTTGCCTGTAAGGAGCGGATGGGTTGGAGAGGATGGCACGGCCACAAAACTGTCTGGGGAAGAGCTGGGGGCACCTGGCTTGCTCCCCTAGACTTGCAGAAAACCCTAAGAGCTGAGGATGTGGGCTCTGTGCTGGATCTCCGTGGGGAGACTTCATGCCAGAATGCTTGCTCTCTCTGGTCTGCGTTTTTAGAAACCACACTCCTGCCTGGAGGCATCTTGTGCCTTTAATGACTAAAGTAGCTGCTGGTTTGGGCAACCAGCTCTCTTTTCTGGTTTGAAAGCGAATGAGCCTGGGTGATCACACACGTGTGTTGTAGTAGTTGCAACAGTAATTCATGAACAAACTGTGTGGCCTCGTATTTATCCCCTGGTGTTTTCTCTCATACTGACTCTGGGCTTGGCAGTGTGACTTGCTCTGACCAAAAGGATGCTATCAGACACGACTAGCAGAGGTTTGCAAAGTGCTTGTGCATTGGGACTTACCCTCTCTTGGTGTTCTCGGGCCTCCCCTCACCGCCAACTGCTAAGCTGTGAATACACCTTGGTGATGGCAACACGTGCCTGGATTAGGCAGCTGGAGGCATGTGGCCCAGACTGCCGACAACCAGCACCTACCACCAGACGGGAATGAAGCCCTCTCTGCCAGCCGGTGCCAGGCAACCTGCTGGCTGGTTATGACTACATGAACGAACCCGGTGTGTCCAGTAGAACTGCCCAATCTTGCCCAGCCCAAGCTATAGACTCACAGGCTCATGGACTGATAAAGTGTTGCTGTTTTAAGCCACTAAGTTTGGGGATTTTCTTTTATTGTGGTAAAATATATGTTACATAAAATTGGCCATTTGAACCTTTTTTTTTTTGGCCTCACTGCATGGCGTGTGGGTTCTTAGTTCCCCCACCAGAGATCAAATCTGTGTCCCCTGCAGTGGGAGCATGGTGTCTTAACCACCAGACTGCCAGGGAAGTCCCCACCTGAACCATTTTAAGTGTATTGAGTGGCATTAAATACTTTCACATTGTTGTGTCACCGTCCCCACCATCCATCTCCAAAACTTTTTCATCATTTGTGATGGTTCTTTACATAGCAAGGCTCACTGATTTATATGCTGTGGGGGTTGCCCCCACCTCCCTGACTGTCTTGCCTTTTGAGTAATGAGTCTGCCTTTTGAGGTGAGACAGACAGGAGGCTCCGACTGGGGCATGGGGGTCTGGACCGTGACCCAGCCTGAGTTGAAATAAAAGGGCCAACCCCCACCCCCACCCTCACCCCAACCCCCATCCTCCACCAGCTCAAGGCTTCCGACAGCCCCACTGTGGAGCCTGCCTACTTCACAGGAGTCAATGGCAGAGGTGGTAGGTGATTAAGAACAACACTGGCCTCTAGGCCTCAGGCACATTCATTGAGGATCCTGAAGAAGCAGGAAGAAAGACCTATGGCATCTTCATAGTGGAAGGATCTTGCAAAACACAGGCAGGCCCTCTGATGACCTCAGGGAGGGACACCCTGGGACTGGTGTTTACAGAGTCACCGTCCCCAGCTTAGCGCCTGACCTTGTGCTCAGGGGATGAGCTGAGTGACTCTGAGTGAGTCACTTATATTTTCCCAGCCTCAGTTTTTTTACCTGTTAAGTGAAAATAATGTCAGCACCGTATCTCAGGGTTAGGATTAGATGGACACGTTAGCAGATGCTCAGTTAATATATGTGGCAGGCCAGGTCCTCCACCCCCACCTCAACTTACCATCTTTCCTCATCCTTTGTGGAAATGGGTCTTTAGAAAGAAGAGAGATAGGGACTTTGTCAGCATCAGAAATTATGCCTTGAGAGGCGCCTTCAGTTCTGGCTGGAGAAGCCCTCATTTGTCTTTTGGATGTTCAGGCTGAAGATCTATAGTTTTTTCAGCCTTGATGGTCAGGTGGCTGAGAGTATAGAAATAAATGTGGGGGGAGGGGAAAGGGAGGAAGGCAAAGAACTTTTGGCTATGGGCCAGACCTGTAATCTTCATTTTCTTCAATAATAGAATTCCTGATTTTTTGTTTGTTTGTTTTTTGGCCCCACTGTGTGGCATGTGGGATCTTAGTTCCCCAACCAGGGATCAAACCCATACCCCCTGCAGTGGAAGTGCAGAGTTTTAACCACTGGATCACCGGACGATTTCTAAGAATTCCTGATTGTTAGTTTTGCACATAGTCATCTAGAATAGAGATGATGTTTTCCACCCTCTCTTACTACTAGGTATGGTTACATGACTAAATATTAGCCAATAGGATGTGTCATGTCCTGAGACGCCTTTCATGAACTTCCTTAATAGGATCATGCCCTTTGCTCTTCTTCATTACTCTCAACATCCTACTGTCTGGAATGCAGATGTGATGGTTGGAGCTCTAGACACCATTTTGAACAATGAGGACAGGGCCATGCCCCACCCACCCACCCAGGTATGGCAGAGCAATGAACTGGGTGGAACCTGAGTCCCCACTCTCATTGCTTTTGGTGTGTAACAAAAATGGCTTAAAAGAGCCATTTTACTGTGCTCATAGATTATGTGGGTCAGGAATTTGGGCAGGGCTTGGCTGGGCAATTCTTTCACCCTTGGTGGTATTGACTAAGGTCACTCAGTGATACTCAGTGGGCTGAAGGACTAGTCTGGAAGATCCAACATTACTTCATTTGCATGTCTGGGCCCCACAATGGATGACTAAGATTAGGACTGCCAACCAGAGCATCTACACATGGCCTCTCTGTGTGGCTTTGCATCCTCACAACACGGCAGCCTCAGGGTAATTGGGTGTCTTCCATGAGCCCCAAGCAGGAATACTCCAGTGAACAAGGAGGAAACTGCATGACCTTTTATGACCCACTCCCCCAAATCTCTCAGCATCTGTTCTGCCAACTCTATTGGCCAAAAACAGTCATGTCTGCTCAGGGTTAAGGGGAGGGGAATTAGACTTCCCATCTTGATAGAAAGAGGGTCAGGATCACATCATACAAGAGCATGAGGGATGAGAGATACGGTGGTGGTCAGTTCTGGAAAATACCACGTGCCTAGTTTCCTTAGTTTCAGGGAGAAAACCACCATACCAACCCCAACCACCTAGCTTGGAATTTGAGTGAGAAATATACTTTGACTCCTTCAGACACCTACTTTTTTTTCTTTTTTAAAAAACGTAATTTTTTTAATTGAAGGATAACTGCTTTACAGAATTTTGTTGTTTTCTGTCAAACATCAACAAGAATCAGCCTTATGTGTACATATGTCCCCTCCCTCTAGAACCTCCCTCCCATCTCAAGACAGTCTTATTTTGGACCTTCATTACTCAGAACTAACCCCTGTATTAATCACAGAGACCTGCTCTGTGTGGACTTTTAAGAAACTTTAAAAAAAGTGAAGGACTGTTTAGCCATCTCCCGGACTCGGTGTGAATTAGTGTTCAACTCAAAGTCTCCTTTTCTAAGTGGTGGACAGGACTTCCACCTTCCTGCCCTGTCCTGCAGGGGCTATGGACTGGAAAAGATATCCTTTAAACCAACACACTGTGCTTGTCATTCTCAGGCTTAGTTGGAGAGTTGTGTGTTGGGCCTTGGGGTTTGGAGATAAGACCTTATCCTTAGGCCCTTATCTCCAAACCCTCAGGCCCTGTCCCTGGTGGAGGTGGAAAGGTCCTGATTTTTTTATTTGCCTGAGGTAGAGAAAAGCTATGACCAACCTAGATAGCATATTAAAAAGCAGAGACATTACTTCGCCAACAAAGGTCTGTCTAGTCAAAGCTATGGTTTTTCCAGTAGTCATGAATGGATGTGAGAACTGGACCATAAAGAAAGCTGAGCACCGAAGAATTGATGCTTTTGAACTGTGGTGTTGAAGAAGACTCTTGAGAGTCTCTTGGACTGCAAGGAGATCAGACCAGTCCATCCTAAAGGAAAGCAGTCCTGAATATTCATTGGAAGGACTGATGTTGAAGCTGAAACTCCAACACTTTGGCCCCCTGATGCAAAGAGCTGATTCATTTGAAAAGACCCTGATGCTGGGAAAGATTGAGGGCAGGAGGAGAAGGGGATGACAGAGGATGAGATGATTGGATGGCATCACCAACTCGATGGACATGAGTTTGAGTAAGCTCTGGGAGTTGGTGATGGACAGGGAAGCCTGGTGTGCTGCAGTCCATGGAGTCGGACACGAGTGATCAACTGAACTGAACCGAACTGAAGTTTCCAATTCCAGTGTGTGTGTGTGTGTGTGTGTGTGTGTGTGTGTGTGTGTGTGTGTGTGAGGTGGGGAGGGCAGTGAGGCCCACTGGGAGGCCAGTCCCCAGGGCAGCCAGGACCTCTATAACAGGGCCAGGGGCACGCTCAGTCCCATAGGTTGCTTCTGGCAGCCTTGGGCTGAAACTCAGGTGGCTGTGGTCTCGGAAGTGGGTGAGTGTTGTGGTGGTGAGTGTGGGAAGGAATGTTCCAGGCACCCCATTGCCCAAAGCAAGTCACAGAATCAAGCCAAAGTCAAGGAGTGGGGAAATAGACTCCACTTTCAGTGAGAAACCTGGAGTAGGAAATGGCAACCCATTCCAGTATTCTTGCCTAGAGAATTCCATGGACAGAGGTGCCTGGTGGGCTACAGTCCATGAGGTCACAAGGAGTCAGGCACAGTGAGAAAAACTGCAAAATCACATGTCAAGGGGCTTGAGGATACTATTCTAATGCAGCGAGGGGAGAGGAATGGGGGAACAACGATCCATCGACCGCTTTATCCAGCAACCTGTAAACCAGCCATTAAAACTGTATGAAATCTACCTGAACCAACCTCCCAAATTCCTATGTTAGTGGTTCCAAAATATGTGTGTGTGTGGTGGGGCGTGAGTAGGGAAGATGAGGGGCCCTCTGTCCAACCCCCATGAACCCCTGCCCCAACCCAAATACCTTGTAACTTGCTGCTTTGGGCTCAATAAATATTTGTTGACTGACTGATAAATACAGGCTGACATTCACGGGGACAAAGCGAATCCCACTGGGGCTTGGCTGGAATGTCAATGAGTCTGACAATGATCTCTTTGCTGTGAGTACAGGCAAGACACACCCCACACCCCACCCCCACCCCCGCCACTCCAGGTGCTATGGCAGGAATGGAGTTTCTCGTGGTCCTTCTTGCTTTTTTTTCTCTTTTTCTGACTATCTCAAATTGGCCCATCTGGTGGTTCTGGTACTTCTGGTCCAAGACACATACTTTGCCCTTGATTTCCCCCACCTGGGGAGAATGTCTGGGGCTGGCATGATGCTCCCACCCACCATAAACTTCCGAGCTGTCTGCACTGCCCAAGTGTTTCTGGGCTTCCGGTGTCAGTGTCGGGCAGCCAGCGGGGAGATGTGTTTTCAGAGGCAGTTATCTATGTCAAGACGTCAGCTGCTGCGGGTGACGGCAGGATGTGTGCAAGGCACGGTCTGCGCCGGGAGCAGTGGGGATAAGACACACGTGTCTGCCAGATGCTGGGGCTGTGAAACCAGGGGGGTGTGCGGGTGATGGGGTGGTGGAAAGGATCGGGGAGTGGCTTGGTGTAGGGGAAGCAGCTGCCTCTCCGTAGTCATTTAGGACCTGCAGGTCCAGTCAAATACTGATGAAGAGCTGCCAAAAACAGAGGAGAGGGCCGTATCCCTGTGCTTTCCAAGGGGTGAGCCAACAGTGGAAACCAGCGGGAGCCAGGATGGCTGGTCTCATTTGTTTTGATTCTTATTTTAAAATAATTATTATTTCTTCCCAGTGATCAAAGTAAATCATGCCCTATTGTGGAAAATTTGGAACCTATGGAGAAGTGTAACAAAGATGTGAAAAACCACCTATAAACCCTAACAAGACATCAGGGCTGTGAACATTTAACAGATCTCCTTCTAGCCTGTTATACATGTACACACAGCATAGTGGTTGAGAGTATGGGAAAGGAATCTTGCTCTTTGGGTTCAATTGTGTGCCCTGTGTCATTTTTGCATAAGGTTTTTAACTTCTCTGTGCCTCAGCTTTCTCATCTTTAAAATGGGGATACGAATAGTACTTACCTTAGAGGGATGTTGCAAGGATGGAATGAGATGATTCCGTAAGTGCTAGCACACAGTAAGTGCTCAATAAATGCTACGTCTTATCAGCCAATTTCCATATATCACAATTTAGATCAAATCCTTTAAAAATGTTGACTGCTACCACCGAATGTTTTACTATAAGCATTTTCCTGTATCATCAAAAACTCAAGAGCATCATTTTGTTTTTTACTGTTATCTTTAATTTATTTTATTGAAGCATAGCTGATTTACAATGTTAATTTCTGTTGTACAGCAGAATGACTCAGTTATACACACACACACACACATATACATTTTTTTCCATGATGGTTTACCACAGGATATTGAATATAGTTCCCTGCGCTATACAATAGGACTTGGTTGTTTATCCATTCTATCTGTAATAGCTCACACCAGCTAATCCCCAACTCCCAACCCATCCCTTCTTCACTGCACCCCCCCCACCCTCGGCAACCACAAATTTGTTTAGAGCATCATTTTAAATAGCTTTTTTGCACGCTATGGATTCATCTTAACTAGCAATTTTCTTGTTGCTAGACATGGATGCTGTTCTCAATTTTTGTTAATATAAATAATACTGCAATGAACATCTTTGTCAGGGGCTCCTTGAATTTGCTAATATTTCTTGTTTTGAAAGTACAATATACTTGGTATAGAAAACCATTGGAAAATACAAAATAATATAAAAAAAGAAAATAAAAATTATCATTGAGAGAGAGAAATTGAGAGAAGAGAGTTTCTTACCAGGAAGAAGTTGTCCGGGCTACTCTGCAGTCTGTCCTAAGAGACTCCACCCAGCCCTGGCAGCATAAACACAGCCAGAGTTAAATAACAACCCAAGACAATATGTAGGACGTCATAGGGCTTTAAGTGATTAATTGCCAAGTCAGTTTCCTAACCAGCAGTGTTTGCTCCAAGTGACCAGCTGGGACAGGGAGAGCCTTTAAGATTTTTAAAGAACGCTTTGTTCTGCTATGTGACAGGTTTCTCAGAGTCTTTACCAGCCAGGAAGCTTTCTTTCCTAAGGGCCTCTAGGACAAGTTCAGTTCAGTTCAGTTTAGTCGCTCAATCATGTCCGACTCTTTGCAACCCTATGGACTGCAGCGGGGGGCTCTAAATCATCCTCCATAAAGAGGGCCCTCTCCCTCACCCCATCCTCTGGTCCTAGTTAATCTGGGGACTGCCCCAGAAGTGAGAGCCTGCTCTGGCTTTGGCCATCTCCCCAGATCTCCTCTGAAAGTTCTCAATATTTTGCTGCTCACCCCGCTCTCCACCACCCACTGGAGGAGGTTCTAGGGCAGCTCTGTAAAGGATGTACTCAACCCAGAGTGGGTTCAGAGAGGGAGAGATGGCTTTGAAGAAAGAACCTGGGATCTGTCCGGAGCTTTGAAAGGGATATAGGGTATAGAGCCCCGAGGAGCTCCGATACAGCGGCTGTAATGGCAGACTCAACAAAATTGGCCACCACTGATTTCTCCCAGTCCTGTGAGTGCCCGCTGTTCCTCCCATCCAAAAGAAGAAACAGTGAGTCTGTTATCCCTTCCCCTTGAATCTGGGTTGGCCTTGTGACCTGCTTGGGCCAACAGAATTCAGCAGAAGCGTTGTTATATGGCTTCTGAGCTAGGGCCTTAAGAGGTCTGGTAGCATCTGTGTTGGTTCCCTCAAACAGAACCGCCAGGTTAAGAGCCCGGGCTATCCTGTTGGCAAGACAGGCAGAGTGGAGAACAGAGCCACCTCAGCCAACAGCTGGCACTGACTGTCAAAGACATGAATGAGGCCGTCTGGGATGTCCCAGACCCAGCCAAAGTCCCAGTTGAGTGTGGTCGCACGAGTGACTCCAGCCAATGTGGAACAGAAGAACCGCCCACTGAGCCAAACCAACCCATCAATTGTGAGAAAAAGTCAGTTGTTTTATGGCACTGAGTTTCAGGTGCTTCTCAGGCAGCAGTAGATAACTAAAATGCTGCTATTTCAAATACAGCTGACCCTCTGACAACAGTGGTTTGAACTGTGAACCTGTGTCCACTTACATGCAGATGTTTTTCAGTAAATGCGTACTACGGTACCACACAATCCATGGTTGGCTGAATCTGCAGATGCAGAGCTGTGGAAATGGTGAGCTGATGGTAAAGGTACATGTGGATTTTTGACTGTGTGGGTCCAGCACTCCTAATCCCCATGTCATTCAGGGGTCAACTGTATTTGAAGGGCTGTTGGTGGCAGGGGAGTGAGATTGTCCCTTGCAGGCCCCCTGGGAGCAGAGCAAGGGAGCAGCCCCTTTTGGCCCAGTAGAAGTGGGGACTCTGAGACACTGAGAGCCGTTTAATTAGACCACATGAGACCTTGGTGTATTCCCTACAGGGCACAAGGGGAAAGCCCAGGCTTGCTTGTTGGCATCTGGAAGGGGACCCTGGGGACCAGACAACTGGCACACTGTTCTGCGCGAAGCTTCTTCAATTCCTTGCTCTCCTTTACATTCATTCCATCTGTTTCCCCCACAGGGAACTCTGCCACCCCATCACAAGTCCCTCTTGGAAGGCAGAGCCAGCCCTCCTCCCTATCCCATCTCCTTGGGCTTTTCTTCACCTAGGTATTTTTCAAGTTCAAATGTCACGTCTTTCTGAAAGCTTTTCATGTGACCTTGGCTTCTTTGGAACCTATGACCTTTACCAACTACAGTACCTGGATGGTGAGTTCTCTTAAGAAAGGGATCCTGTTTCATTTATTTCTGCATCCACCCAGTGTCCAGCTCTTTGAGACCCCATGAACTGTAGCCCAGCAGACTCCTCTGTCCATAGGATGTTCCAAGCAAGAATACCGGAGTGGGTTGCCATTTCCTTTTCCAGGGGTGTGCTCAGTTGCTCAGTCATGTCCAGCTCTTTGCGACCCCATGAACTGTAGCCCTCCAGACTCCTCTGTCCTGGCACAGGGCTGATGACTTGGGCTTGATCCAGGGGTTTGGAGTTAGCAAGCAGATCACACGCCTGGAGGCTGAATCTTCACTTCCTCACCACATTCGGGCAGGACCTGCAGCTCTGAGGGGACTGGCTTGGAACAAGGGGGTGAGGACAGGGCAACTCCAGGAGG
Organism: Dama dama; assembly: GCF_033118175.1. NCBI lineage: Eukaryota > Metazoa > Chordata > Mammalia > Artiodactyla > Cervidae > Dama > Dama dama. Next base: position 113,713,963 of record NC_083714.1, read on the forward strand.
GATCACCTGAATTCAGCAGCCAGTGGCTGGTTTGTCACATTTGTTCCCCACGTCTGTGGGCCCCGCGAGTGCTCAGGAGGGCCTCTGTCAAGTCGGCTGTGGAATCTGGAGAATCTTCCTCAGAGAAGCAGGATGTGCGTACACACACACACACACACACACACACACAGACTCAGCACTCAAGCACGAAGACTGCCTCAGGGGAGACAGTGTCTGCAGGAACCAGACTCCACAGCTTCCCCAGGGACTCGTCATCACGTCGCTCGTCAAAGTGTCACTTGTCAGGCGCGGTTCTAGCTCAGCGGAACTCACCCCCTCGCTCACACTGAAGGAAGGGCCTCGGAGGGGAGTGGGCTCCGCAGAGTTTGCCGGCAGATGCCGCCTGTCTTGTCCTTGGCAATTTCTTGGCCTGGCCCCAGAAAGCCTAATGAGCCGGCGGCATGAAGAACAGCCACTGTGGTGGTTATCAGAGGTGCCCACGCGGGGCTTCGGGAACCAGCCCTGTCCTCTGCCGCGGGCAGGTGTCACTCCATCTAATTCCCAGCAATTCCTGGAGAGAAGCAGGTCTGAGCAGGACTTGTCCTCCCCTTTGTGCACAAAGAAAAGGAAGAAGAAAAGCAAAAGGGGTCTCAGGTCACTCAGGCAGCGGCACGGAGGGGATGGGAGTTGGGGGAGATGGTCTGAGGGCAAGTGAGTTGGACAGTGGCCTTTAGCTTCCAATGGCCTCAGGCCAGCTTGGAGCGGTCTCTCTGTAGACAAGAAGCCCTATTGCCAGTTTTGCTTTAGGAGCCGCTCATGGAGCTCAACTCGACCCTGAGCAATTCTCCTCCCTGCCCCAGGGGTCTAACCAGCAGCCCCCTTGCCCCGCCTCCCAATGGCCCAGAGTGGCCAAGCCTGTGCACAGCCTTCCCTGAGAAAGGCCTGGACCAAATCATGCAAACGCTTCTGAATTATACATGTAGTGAGTGCCCGGCCGTGTAAGACCTGAATTCTAGAAGGCAAACAGAGGAACGAATGCTGAGCCAGACCATCAATCTCCCCCATCAGACTGGGACTTTTTGTCCCCTTCTTCCCAAGGCATTTCTTCCACAAATATGTCCCGAGTCTCTGTTATGGGCTTGGTCCAGGCACAGGCGTGTGACGTTGAGTGAGGGAGCTTGGCCTCTACCCCCGTGGGCCAACCGGTCTGTAGGGAATATTATATGTGCAGTCCTGGGGAACTGGGAACCATGGCAGCACACGGCAGGGACCCCCAACCTATTCGGGGATGGGGGTGTCAGGGAAGGTTTCCTGGAAGAAAGCCTTTTCTTTCATCCAGACTTTTCAGTGGGGACTTCAAAGAGAATCAGCATTCTCAGAGTTGACAGTGTGTACAGACCTGGGGCATGGAGGGGTGCTGGAGTGGGTGCTGGGTGGCCATGGCCTGAGATGTGAGTTGGAGAAGAGCACATGTTAATTGCCGGTGGGGAAGGTTAGGCTGGGGATTAATCTCTAGAGTTGCACTGTACAATATAGTAGCTACTAGCCACGCTCAATTATCTCAATTAATTAAAATAAAACTATCTAGTTCTTTGGTCACACTAGCCACATTTTAAGTGCTGAAGAGCCATATGTGGCTAGTGGCTAGGAAAGCATAGCACAATTCCATCATTGTGAAAAAGATCTACCATAGATCTCTGCCCTAGAGTTGGAGCCTCTGGGACTCAAGAGTTCAGGAACGGGATTGGCCATGAGATGAGCGAGAGGATGCTCCTCCCTTGGCACTGGAAGGCAGATGGACAGGGTGGTATAGACAGACATATAGTGGTGAGATGCTGGGGTGGGGGCTGGACTCTTATTTATGACTCCCGAGGTCTCCGTGAAGTTGGAGCTGAGTGGAAAGAGAGGTAGGTGTGTGTAGAGGGTAAGAGAGAGAGCTGGTTAGGAAGATGCTACAGGATTAGCACGTGTGGTGGTGCAGACCAGCAAAGCAGAGCGATTTTTTTCCCATTGAGCTGGGCCATATCTTGGGAGTTGGCCCAGAGAATGGCCAGCTTGGACTCATAGTGGGCTGATGTGTATCGAAGCAGCTGTGGCAATGGGCTATGTGAACTGAGGACCCTCAAAAATAGTGGTAGGCTGAGCGGATAGAGCCCCAAGGGGGTGATTCTGTGTACTGTGGCAAGCAGCTACACGGTGTGCCTAGGAGATAGGGGGCTGAATAGAAGTCACTTGAGTGCTCCCACTATCTATTATCTGTAGTTCCAGCTATCTATTTACTACTCCTGGGTAGCAAACTCTCCCCAAACTTAGTGACTTACAACATCAACATTTAGTTTGCTCATGAATCTACTACTTAGGCAGTGCTTGGCAGGGACAGCTTGTCTGCTCCACTCAGTGTCAGCTGGGTAGCTTAAAGGGTCATGCCACTTGGCATTGACTAGGGTGGATCAAAGGAATCATTTGAAGGCTCACTCTTTCACGTAACTGGTGGCTGGTGCTGGCTGTCAGCTGGGACATTAGCTGGAACATCAGACTGTTGGCTGGAACACTACTTTGGCCTCTTCATGTGGCCTGGGCTTCCTTACAACATGGTGGCTGGATTCCAAGGATGACCATCCCAGGAGAGAAACAGAGTCAGATAGATGCCATATCACCTTCTATGACCTAGACTAGGAAGTCTGCAGGATCACTTGGGCCACATTCTATTCATGGAGGTGTAGTCACAAAGGCCAGACCTGGTTCAAGTGGAGTAAGACTCCTACCCTTAAAGGGAGCTAGTGGTAAGGTTCTAGAGGGGATGTGGGACCAGAAATATTGCTGTTGCCACATTTTGGAAAATACAATATGGCACAGAACCCAAGGGATGAGAAGCCACTGCTTCCGAGAGAGATGAAGAAGTTGGATCGCGTTCAAATTCCTTCAATTCATTCATACAACTAATATTTATTGAGCATCTCCTTCATTCCAGGCTCAGTTTCAGGTGCTGGGGATACAAGATGGACAAAAATCCCAGTCCTTATGGAGATTACATGGTAGTGGGGAAGACTGATAATAAACAAACAGGAGCTTAGTATATCAGGCAATGCTAAGCATGAATGATGGTCAGCAATGGAAAATGCAGAATGGAAGGAGGGTAGAGGTTGGAGCAGCCAGGGCCTCCCAGGAGGGTGGAGGGTCTGCAGACTATAAGGAGGAGCAATAGTTTCCAGCCATTCCTTTGAATGCTGTATCCCAGTCTGGCTTCCCAGGTGGCTAGTGGTAAAGAATCCACCTGCCGGTGCTGGAGACAGGAGAGACACAGGTTGAATCCTGGGTGGGGAAGAGCCCCAGGAGGAGGGCATGGCAACGCACTCGGGTATTCTTGCCTGGAGAATCCCATGGACAGAGAAATCTGGCGGGGGGCAGTCCATGGGGTCGCAGAGTGGGATTCGACCGAGCACACACACATTCCAGTCCCCCAGCTGGCCGGCCCGGATAAACTTCAGCAGGGTGTAGCAAAAGGGGCCCCCAGACGTTGAGTCTTCGCCCAAGGTCATCAGCTAGTTAGAAACAGTGCAGGAACCAGGCGGGCAAAACTGGGGGCGCGTTTGACCCCGCACACCCCAGGGAACTCGTCGCCCTGTCCAGACCCGGGGCTTCTTGGAGAACGGAACCCCGGGGTGTGTCTAGCCGCCATGGTTCTTTTAGTACAAGAAGCTGAAAGGGCCGAGGAGGAGCGGGTTTGAGCTGGGAAGGGCTCACGGAGAAAATAAAGCGGGTTTAATTTGACTCAGCGAACCCTTTCCCGACCAGCGGGTGCAAACTCTCAGAGGTGGCTGCCCGTGCCTAGCTCTCCCCCGGGCCTGGGGAGCTCAGCGGAAGCATGGTCTCGGAGGAAGGGTGGAGGGGGCAATCCAGAGTCTGTCCTTCCCCTACATCTTTGCGCCTGCTCGACAACCTGCCCTGGCTAGAAAGCCACGGGGACTAGGCTGCGGGTGATGTGAGGCTAGGAGGGGACGGAGAGTCTGGGAGGGGCGGAAGGGTGTCGGGGGAGGTGGGGGCCGCCCCGGGCGGGGCAGAGGCTTCGTGGGGGGCGCGGCGACGGGGGGAGATTGGGGGCCCCCGCGGCATCTCGGACCACAAAGGGCGGGGGAGCTCGGCCAGGCGGTCGCAGCGAGCAGTATTGATCGAGGGGCGGGTGCAGCGAGCGCGCCGAGAGCGGCTCCATCCATTAGGGCCGCTGTTCGCCTCCAATTAGAAAAAAAATCATTACTCAGCAGCCAGCAGCGGCCTGCGCGCCGCCCGGGACCGCCTGCGAGCGAGCGAGCGAGGGAACGGCGGGCCTCCCCCCACCCCCGAGCTCCCCACCCCCAGCCCCCGGCGCCCCGCCTCCCCCGGCCCTAATGACAACTATTAGAACTGCCTCCCCGCACCCACCGCCCGGCGAGCACAAAAGCGCGAGATTCATTTGGTAATCGGGGTAATTACAGCGGGGCGCGGGGGCGCACGCTGCGATGGCGGGCGCGCCGGCGGAATGCTAAGGGGCTGGGCGCGCCGCCCGTTCCCACCCCGTCGCCCTCCCCGCCCGGCCCCTCGCCCGATCGGCGCCCGGGGCCACGTCTCCTCCGCCCCCGCCCTTCCCCCCACCTTCAGCCGCGGGGAGGGGGCTCCCCGGGGGCTCTTGGGCGCAGAACCAAAAGCCTCCCCCCGCACCCCGCTCCCCCTGCCATCCCCCCGGCCCCGACCGGCCAGCCATCGCCCTCGGCCACGCGGGCTGCGGCGCTCAGGACAAGATTTGCCACGTCCGGGAGCCAGAGAACCCCTCTGAGGTCTGGACGCATAATAAATACCGTGTGTAATGTATTTACTCTGCTGCCCCCAGTTAATTTACACACCCGAGCCGCGCCGTGGGCCCCCCCCCCCCCCGCCCCCCGCGCGCGCCCCGGCCTGTCGTTCCTACTTACAGGCGCGAGGCGCTGTCCCCAGAGAGGGCCTTTTTTTTTTTTTTTTTTTTTTTTTGAGAGCTTTAGGATGGATGCAACGTGTCATTAAACCTGAAAGGGGCTGTTACTTATCTGTAATGGTGTTTTCCACAGGCCTTTCTCCTTACCTGCGCAGGGCCCAGGTACCACCTGGGTGGTGGATGGGGGGGTAGGATTGCTCCAAGGCTCGGGTGGGACGGTTAAGCCGTCTGTGAGCCCAGCAGGAGGTGGCTGAGGCGTCGCTGGAACCCACCCAGCCCCCAAATTGCGGGCACACAGATGCCGAGGCCCCACTGTCCACAACCTGGGGGCAGCCCCGCTTTGGCTCTGTACTGTGCTGGACCCCGGGGAGGGTTCCTCCTCTAGAGCAGCCTAGACCGGCATTGTGTTAGTGAACCCCCTAGAAACGCTCAGATGGTGAGGGCCAGAGGAGCCTGGCCGCCGCAGCCCACGAGGTCGCAAGGAGTCGGACACACTTGGCGACTGAACAACAACAGAAACGCTTCCCCCTCCTTAGCCTACAAGAACTGCAGCCTCGGGGTTGGCCGCTCTTGCAGCAGTAAGGCCCCGTGTGACTGGCACTGGACGGCCCTTATCTGGGGCGAGTTCCCATCTGGCTCTCTGGGAAGCAGGCTGGTCTTCTGCACAGGACTTATCTTGTTGGGAAGCAGAGCTGTGCGCTGGAGGCAGGCCCGGGGAATGGAATGCTCACTCGGCCTTGTGTGTTCTTAATGACCCAGAACAGAGTCCTCCGAGGTGAAAAACAAAACCCTTCCCCCCTCCTCCCCCCTTTAACCCATCCCTGCCCGTCTCGGCTGGGAGATTCCCTTATCCTGCTGTAATGGCACGGAGATTCCTCGCCCATCCAGGGGCTGCCCGGTGGACCTCAGCTCCAGCTGGGCAAAACTTTAGCCTGGCCTCCTACTACTAGGGGTGGGTGGGGTGTTCACCCCCATTTTGGAGGGTTTGGAGGAGGGAATTGTAATGCCCTGAAAGCCTGGGTGAAATTTTGAGAAGAGGGTTCTTAAAGGGAGCTGAGATTGCCCCAAAGGTTAAGAACCACCTACTGAGCCATTTCACCTTGCTCAGATCTTATCTCTGAGCCCAACTTCATTATCAGGAAGAATGAGGCTGCTCCACAGTGGTTGTTGTGATTAAAACAATGAGATAATGCTTTAATATTTGTAAACTGTACAGGGTTCTACAAAGATAAATTATTCATGATGCCAAAGATGGCTCTGTGTGTGTGTGTTTTGTGCATGTGTGTGCGCGCGCATGTATTTGTGAATCGGCAGTGCAGGGGGAGTGTGTGTGTGTGGAGGGTCGTTTGGATTACACTCTCTATTTTAGGGAGCTTCTGAACCCCTCATCTCGGTACCTCGGTGGTAGGGGGTTGGGTGGCTAGATCTTCCTGCTGCAGCCTCACTGGTCCTCAGGAGACTCGCAGCCTCTCTTGGGCACATAGTCCTTACTTGCTCAGAGCAGGTACTTAGTACACCTTTGAGGAATAATCAAATCAATGGGTAGCTGAGTGGTCTCAGCCCACCCCACCTCCCTTCTGGACTTGCAAATACGACTGGGACCTTTTCCAACTTGAATGTATTTATCTCTGGGGGTAGAGGCCCCTCAGTCCCTGAGTCCTTTCTGACTTCATATCTACCTTCGAGGAGCTCAGAGGTGAAAACAACCAGAATCCAAGGGTGTTCAGACTTGAGACAGGACAGATGAGGTGACGGCTGATTCTCTTCGTCCACACACTGAGACGAAAAGGGGGGAAAGTTTGTCTGCAGTCAGGAGACCAGGCTTAAAGCCAGGGCTGCAACCCTGTACCATCCCTGATATATCCTCTTGCCTTGGCACAGAAGCACTGTGGCAGCCGTGGGAGGGTACTACCCAGGCTTCCCTTCAGTGGAGAAGGTTCTGGAAGGGGTGCTCTTAGCTGACAGCCCCCAACTGCTGCACCTTCAGCATTCACAGCAGCTGAGGGGGCCACAGACCCTACCCAGGGACAGCAGAGAAGGCCACCAGAGCTGGGCCATCGAGCCAGACGTGGGCTGTCTCTGATGGGCAGTCTTTGCTCCAGGGCTCCCTCCCCATTAGCCTGATGGAGATTTTCTCAGAGTTGTGCTGTGTCTGAGGTTCTTCTCATCGTGTCTTCCTTCCTTTCCCCTCATTTCTCAGGGATCAGACCTGCGTCTTGGCCTGAAGTCTCTCCCACCTACTGCTCCCTCCTTCTGACCCTTCTGGCACATTACTCCCAATACACATCCCGAACTGGATTCCATCTTGGTATCTGCTACCTGGAGGACCCTAACTGCCACAGGGATGAGCACTCAGACTCCTGTGCCCTCCAGCATTTCAGATAGAACCCTTGTGTGCAGAGGGTCACATAGAGTCAAGGGTGGAGCTCAGAGCTCTCAGTCACTCCTTTGCCTCTGTTGCAGACTGTTGTAGGCATCAGACGCTCTCCCACGCATCTCTAAGGCCAGGTGGCGCGCTGCCACACTTGGGCGATCATGCTGCTTGTGACTTGTATTTATTCTCCCCGGGTTCCTGGGTATGGTCGGACTCATCTCTGCCCAGGGCCCCTGCTGCCAAAAAGGCTGGCTCTACCCATCACCTTGCAGCTCTTGGAAAGTCAGTCCTCAGGCCAGACTGAACTCTGAGTGAGGCCCAGGACTCTTTTTGAATGGCCACTTTGAGCGTGAATCCGACAGTCGAATGCGAACCCTGCAAATTTGTACATCAAATCAGAGGCTCCCCTGATTGGCTTTCGCCTGATGTCAGGGTGGGCAGGAGTCTGGGTAGCCCTGCTCTTTATAGAGACACGGAGCAAAATCAGATTGAAAGGAAGGGAATCAGGAGAAAAAGTATCATTGGAAAACAAAAGAACTGCTAGACTCTCTGCCTGCTCCAGGAATGGCAGTCAGCAGCCCAAAGACAGATGAAGTGGAGGGCTGTTTTTTTTTTTAAGGCGGGGTCAGAGGTCATTAGCTCGGGCAATGTGTTATATTTGACATAAGGAGGGTGGTAAATTTGAGTCCGGGAAGCACTCTTTGGTCTGGGTGAGGCAGTCCACAGATGCTATTCGCCAAGGAGAAAGGACAGTCTCCTGTCCTGCCGGCTTTCCCCAGGACCTCTGTCTATCCGTCCACCTTTCTAAAGAGGATACACCCGTGAACTCTCACTTCTGCCATCACTGGCAGCTCTGAAGTCTTGCGGAACCAAGGCCAGCACCCAGTAACCTGGGTTGTAAAACTTTGGAGACAGATAGTGCCACCCCCCCACCGCCCCCGCCGCCAGATAGGCTATTTGTTTTGTTTTCAGACTGTACTTGGTGGAGCCTGGCTGCAGCCGCATGGCCAAAGGCTTGGGGACAGTACCTTTGGTCATAGAGGGGCGGTGGTGTTTGGGTGTCAAGGGATATCTCCAAACCCTGTCAGGGGAGCCCCGGGCACTGTGGCTCTCCCCAGTTGTGGGGTGAAGAGACCCAGAGGCCATGGGGGAGAAACTCCAAGAGGATGTGCTAATCCCGTGGTCCGCATCCACTCCTGCGGGTCCCCCAGACGTCGGTTACAGATGGAAGGATGGAAGGGGGCAGCCAGCCAAACCTGCGGAGAGCTGGGCAAGCTGCCTCGGATTGCGGCGCGTTAGCTCTGAGCGCATCGTCGCCCCGGGCCCTCTGGATCAAAGGCCCGCTCCTCTAGCCGCACTCAACTTCATCCACTTCTCCAGACTTGTCCGGGGCCTTCACTTGGGCTGTGCCCTCAGCCTCAAACACTCTTATCTAACTCCTACCCTTCCTTTCGCTTTCAGCTTAAGCTCCAGAAGTACCGGCAACCCCCACGGTAAACAAAGCCAAACGTTGTCTTTATCTGGCGCCTTTACTATGCTAATGTACATTGTGAATCTTCGGGGCGGGGTAAACTGCCAATCTTTTCCAGAGTGTTTGGCCACAAAAGGCCTCCGCCTAACCCCTTGTATCTATTAACCCTCTCCCTGAACCGGGTGAGAAGGGAGAGTTTGGGAAATGCTCCTCTGAGAGCAGCTGTGGCTGCAGAGGGCTGTGGGCTTCTCTCCTAGACCCCACTTCTTAGGAGAACAACTTGTTGTTGTTCAGTCGCTCAGTCATGTCTGACACTTTAGCGACCCCATGGACTGCAGCAGGCCAGGCTTCTCTGTCCTTCACAATCTCCCGGAGTCTGCCCAAACTCATGTCCATTGAGTCGGTGATGCCATCCAACCATCTCATCCTCTACTGTCCCTTTCTCCCTCTGCCTTCAATCATTCCCAGCATCAGGGTCTTTTCTAATGAGTCGGCTCTTCGCATCAGGTGGCCACAGTATTGGAGCTTCAGTTTTAGCATCAGTCCTTCCAATGAGTATTCATGGTTGACTTCCTTCAGGTTGGACTAGTTTGATTTCCTTGCAGTCCAAGGGACTCTCAAGAGCCTCCTCCAGCACCACAGTTCGAGAGCATCAGTTCTTGGGTGCTCAGCCTTCTTTATGGTCCAGTTCTCTTTCTCTTCCAGATGGGGGTGGCAGGAATAGAATCCCCATCTTGTGGCCTGAAGATTGTTTTATTAGCATCAAGGTAAAGTACACACCCGTGCAGAGGCTTAATTATAGGTATACTTGTAGCTGAGACACGTTCGTTTGTTACGTGTAGTCCAGGTGCATGTTCTTGGACAGAGCTTCTTTGGCTCTTTGGTATAGATCTGCCTGGCCATGGCCAGCCTGTTGTTTGTTCTGCTGGGCCAAGCCTCATGCAGGTGACTGGTCTCTGGCACATCTTTTGGGGGACTGCATCCTGGTGAGGGCAGTGCCATATTGTTGGGTGGATCCGTTTCTTCCTTCCAGATCTGCTGTCCATGGACCCCAGGAGGCTGCTCCCCATGGACCAGATCAGTTGGGTGGCCTTGGCCACTTACGCCCAGTTGGGTTAAGGTTTGGCAGATGAGATGCATCTTCCTGACTGGCAGGAAGACTCAAGAGGTGAGAGTATTTATTTCTGTGGCTGGGCTACAGTTTGGTGTGTGCTGCCCACAGCAGCCTTCTCCCATTGCTCTCTGCTGTTAACAGCCCACACCTCACCCCTTAGCCCAGGGCCTGGTAGCAGCTTCCCACTGTTGCTAGTCCCAGGGCACTTTCCTATCCCTTGTGGTTTCTGTAATCTGCCCACACCTCTGTAAATAGCCCCATTCGATGATAAACACTTTCCAATTAACGGTCTGGTAGAGTGTGCCATGGGGTCCTGCTGGGGCCCTGACTGAGGTGTGCTGTGGGCGGTCTCAAAGTCATCTCACCAATCACAGACAAGATAGCTTGAGTACCTTTGGTCAGTTTGAATATGCAAATACTTGGTGTCAATTACTTGCGGGCACACTTTTCACAGCAGTCTAGAGCCTGATTTTGGACCACCTGAAATGGCAACCCACTCCAGTATCCTTGCCTGGAGAATCCCATGGACAGAGGAGCCTGGTGGGCTACAGTTCAGGGGGTCGCAAAGAGTCAGACACGACCGAGCGACTGTCACTCACTCACTGACTCACCCCTGTTGTGGCATTTAGCACTGAACTGGCTTATCTGTGCCGGGTCTCCATTCCTGTATGTCTAGATGAGGTTACGGGAGGAACATGAGCCCTTCCTCTTCCAACACTCTGTTTGTTTTTTCGAGGGAGGGGGACGCCATCATCATTTTGGGGGAATGTGATAAAACTGTCCAAAGTACATGAAAATTGGCCACATAAATTATGAACTTCAATGCTAGTTCCAGCAGTGTGTTGGTAAATGCTTAACAACTGTCTGCCCTACCCACCTCCCTTCCTGATCTGTAGCATCTGTTGATTTCCATGATGTAAATACTCCAACTCCAGCGGGTCTCAAGCTACTCAGGCGCTGACTCTTGACTGTGGAGTTGGGGAGCTATGTGCAATAGCACACCATTAAGTAGCATTTCCCCCACAAAGATACGACAGATTAGCTAATCTCTGAAACACATAATAGAAATGGCAGCAAAGTCATCAGGAAGGCGTGAGTGTTGAGTGTTTATCACCTTTGTGTTTAATATGGTTTATTCAATGTTCAGTTTTTAATTATTTTAATTGTAATTTAATTTTAGTGATTTTAATTTCATTTGTATTGGGGGTTGTGTTTAACGATTGGCTTACAAAACTCCTGAAAATTTAATGATCAGCTCTCGCAAACCGGTACTATCCAGCTCCAGCACGCCATGGAAGGCTTCTATTTGCTCCGTGGCAATGGAAGAAAAATTAATTTTCATCGATAGAAAACAAAAACAAAGAAAAGCTACCTACGAGTACTTCAATTGCGCCACCTTGTGGCACAACCTAACACTACCACACCCCCACTGTCGGAACTCCCCCACTTTGGTCATGTTGGATCTCTATCTGGGGTGACCTGGTTTGCCTGGCTCAAGTCCTGCCTTAAGCTTCCAACCTTTGTTTAATGACCAATCACACACTGTTTATAGTCTCCAAAGTGTCCTGGCTTGAACAGTAAATGGTGTAGTCTCCCTCCCCATATGCTGCCGGACTGTAACTTCCTTGAGGGTAGGAGCTGTCTTGTTGGTCCCTGCATCCCTCTTGCAGAGTAAGCCTTTGACTGGGATCTGTTGAATGAGCTGTGAAAGTCAGGGCTACAGAAAAAGTTGGTTCATTGATTCCATTGATAGCATCTGGGATTTGGAAATCTTTTCGTTTTGCAGAGATTTTTTTCTTGTAATGTGGTTGGCCCTGTCATCTCTGACCCTGCCGCCCTCTGCGCGTGAAAAGCCAGGCGGATAGACGTCAGAGCCTCGTCTCCCGGGGGCGTGCGGCAGCCAGAGGGTGTTGGTCTGGCCATCTGGTGCAGAAACAGTGGAACCGTGTGGGAGCCCAGCTGGCACAGGGATCCTTGGCTGTCCCCGGCAAACAGCATGGAGAGGAGAGCTGTGGGATCAATAGTAATTTCCTTCAGAAGAACGGTGATGTAGCGCAGTTGGCAATGGTACTGGGCTTTCCCTGGCACGGAGGTCTCTAAATGTGCCGGGTCCTCTTAGCTAGGAGGTGGACCCACAGCAGACATGTGGACAGGGAAGGAAACAAGGACAGGGCTCTCTTGGCCTGAGCCCAAGAAAGGTTGCCAGGTTGGCTGTGGGAGCAAGTTTTCTCTGTGCCTGCCTGTCATGGGCAGAAACCACATCGATACTTTGAGGCAGTGACAGAGTGGAAATCATGGAAGCTGGAACATTCCCATGGACCTGCCGGCATCTCCCATGCCATAACCATCTACTCAGCACTTAGAGAGGGACATCTGTGTGCCAAGAACCATACTCTGGGCTCAGGGGGCTCCCTAGGAAGTGAAGGTGATCCCTGCCTCTCACTCTGTAGACACAGAGAACAAGGCGTGAGCTGACTTTTTGAAGCAGGGCAATATGTACTGAACCCAGGGAGTAGCCCATGTCTGGCAAGAATGGGGCAGGCTGGAACGGCTAATGGAAGGATGAGCGGCATTTGGTGAAGATGGGGTAGTGGATGCGGTGGTGTACTCCTCAGATCCCCTCTTTGGGGGTTTCGAGGGCACTGCTGCCCACTCCAAATTGCCTTTAGCTGATGGGTGCTGAGTTGCCTTACCCAATGTAAGGCTCCCCTCCCCTGGGGGCCAACTTGTATTCAACTTGTATTCGGGGAGTCGGGTACAAGGGCTCACCCCCTTGCCGCAATTCGAGACATCTCTGAAGGGCCATCCCAGCACCAGAACTTTCCATGAGGTTGGCTGAGGCCTTTGTTGCCGTTGCACAGTAGGTCAAGTTCTCTGCCCTTCAACGCCTTACCCTGATTTTCTCCTGTGCATGGGGACGGGGTCTGTGATGGGCTGGTGACAGAGATTGACAGTAGGTCCCAGGAAGCTCAGAGGAGGGAGGGAGTGTTCGGATGGGCATAAGGAAGACTGGGAAGGGCCTGTGGGCACAGAAGTTAGCAGGAAAGTCTGCAGTGCAGTTGGAGGGGAAAAAAAAGACAATCCTGGGAAGCAGATTCTTGATCCCTAATTTTTGGTGGTCATCGAGGATTCACGGAATAAAGATCTTGCATTTCTGTACTTCTGACAGAGGTGTGGCCCATAAGTGTTACTTTTAGGTGCCTAGTTAGACTCTGGGCTCTTCTTGATATAGTTTATATGTTCCTACAATGAGCCCCATGTCCCTTGGCCTCTGTCTTAGGTGGCTTCTGTGCCCGGTGTGAGCTGAGAAAGGGAGACTTAGATAAAGTAGGTAGGCATGGCAGATATTGTGGAACTAGGGGCAAACATCTTTAACCCTGCAGAATCTGTTTCCTGCAAAATGGAGATGTCTTGTAAACGCTTAGCGCGAGGCCTGCCATCTGGTAAACACTCCATAGTTACCTTGTTTTTCAGCCCTGCCATTTTGGATTCATTTGCTTTACTTTGTACCCCTTTATCAGAAATGTTTGGTGTGTGGATCGGTGTGTGTCTGGAGGTATTAGTAGGAGGGGGAGGGGCAGAAATCACAGACCCCTAAATAAGTCCTTTAGAGATCCAGCCATTTTCCAAAGCCATCCTGACAGCGGCGGGGCAACCTAATAGCGGAAGCTGGCTTGTCTTTATCGCCTGCATTTTCCAGAGGGGAAGACTGAGGTCTGGAGGGAAACTGACTTGGGCATGTTACAAAGGACAGCTGGAGGTGCTGAGCCTGGGCCTTCCAGGGCTCCGGCCTTTTGCCCATCAGGTCTTGTGACACTGTGTACAGGTTTCTGTAATTTCTGGAGGCTTACCCTTGCTGTTACCCTTCCCAAAGCTGGTTCTCCCAGTCTCCCCAAAAGCTGTGAAAGAAGCTGCAGCTTTGGGGCGTGGGCCGGGCTCCCCTTGGAGCCAGGCCCTGGGCCAGGATCTGCTCCTGTTTGTTCCCGAGCTCGCCAGAAGGACACCTCCCTCCTCCTCACTGATGTCAGCCGATGACGTCTGGGCTGCATTCAGGCCATGCTGTCGTTTGTCCCATGCTCATTCAGCTGATTAAAAGTCATCAATTGTTTTTTAAGCCAGCAGCAGGCGAGCCACCAGGCGCCATTTGTTATTGCTCGGCCATGCTGTGCGATGCTGTTTAAACTCACGGAGCAAAGCTTTCGCCAACCAGAGGCCAAAAGCATTTTGGGGAGGAAAGAAAATAGGAGAGAAATGAGTGGGCCCACATCTCTGCCAGAAGGAACAATCAGGCTGGGCAGCTGAGGGGCTGGTCTCACTTTTAGCAACTCCCACACGGTTCTTTACAGGGCCTTTCTTTTGGGGCTAGAGCCCCAGGGAGCCCCCTTCATCTCTCTCCCCGGCAACATAATTGCCGCTGTGGCTAAAAAATGGTTCATTTGGGGACTTTTTACCTTGTTGTCCCACCTCCGAGTTATCCCCATGCTTTTTGGCCAGGTTAATGTTCCCCAAACACAGCTCAATGCCACCCCTGCTCCAACACCTTCAGTGACTCCCCATTGCTTATGAATGAGGACGAAAGTGGTTGCCTGGCACAAAGGCCTTGCCTTCTCCATGGAGTGACCCAGCTCTCCCCTCCGACCTTCCCAGCCTCTGGGCTTCAGCCAAGTTGCCCCTTTCGGTCTCCCCTAGACATGAGCCTTGCTTGCCTATCATTGTTCATGCTGATCCATCAATGTGAAATGATACACCTTTTCCCCACTCACCTCAATCCAAACATTGGACATTGGACGGTCTTTTCGAGGACTGTTTTGGGAACCCACTTCTGTCCTGGTGTCTCTATTGAGGTTACAAGTCCGGGGCATTTTCCCCCCATTTCAACCACATGTGCAGCAGACGTTTTGCTTACCTCAGCACCATCCCCTTGTGCTCACCATTTCTTTTATTTTTTTTTGGCCGCAGCATGCTGTATGCGGGATGTGGGATCTTAGTTCCCCAATCAGGGATCAAACCCATGCCCCCTGCCTTGGAAGCCTGGAGCCTTAACCACTGGACCACTAGGCAATACTGGAGTGGGTTGCCATGCCTTCCTCCAGGGAGGATCTTCCCAACCGAGGGATCAAACCCAGGTCCCTCGCATTGCCGGCGGATTCTTTCCCAGCTGAGCCACCAGGGAAGTCCCCATGTTCACCATTTCTGTTCTCAGCTGCCAGCACTTGTGTCCCCACACCTGGGGGCTGTCTCTAGACAGGAAGTGCCAGGGGATCAATGCTCCCTGGGAGCAGCCCTCAACCAATGACGTCTGGGCTAAACCCTCCAGCTCCCTCACCCCGTGGTGGAACATTCTGGAGTGACTGTCCTGTGCTTCCCCACTGGGACTGAGCAGGGTAACCTGCTCTCCGGCTGCCTTCATTTCCTTGCCTCCTACCAGATAAACCACTCGTCTTTGTTTCAGTGGCAGCTACCAGGGGACCCAAACTCAGATGACATGTCATTTTGTTTCGGTCCTTGGTCCTCGTTTGCCCTGTCCTGATCTTGCTGAACCAGCCTCAGATCCCCTGAAGGTCCCAACATGATGCCTGGCAGTCATATTGTAGTTGTCGTTCAGTTGCTCAGTCGCGTTCAACTCTTTGTGACCCCGTGGACTGCAGCACGCCAGGCTTCTCTGTCCATCATCAACTCCCGGAGCGTTCTCAAAGTCTTCAGATACCTAGTAAACGTTGAGTGTCTCCAGTTTGTATCAGAAAATCCTCTAAATGGAGTAAGCAAATCTCGTTTTTCTGTGGGTTGTTTTCTCTGCTCACACAGGCCAAGGGCACTCCCACCTCTGCCTGGGGCTCCCCCTCAAGCAGGCCTACCCTGAAAGCTCTGGAATCACTATTGAATTTAAATGGAGCCATTCAGCTTTGCCCTTGCACCTTATTTGTCACCCGTGTTAATTCTCTCTCTCACTCTGGGCTCTCGCATTCCCAGGCGTGAAGGCCCTCAATCCAATCCCAAGGGTTTCCTGTTAGTCACCTCTTCTACACCTGCGAGGAACCAGAAGGTCTGACTCCCTATGAATCAGGGAAGTTCGGTGTCATCGGCAGAAACATCTGTTTTTCCAGCCATAGCTCAGACTTCTCCTGAGTAAGAAACTTATAAACCAAGGCAAGGCCAAAGCCAAGTTTGGCCAAAGTCCACGGGGGTAGGGAAGGTAGGATGCAGTGAGATGGGAAGGGGGAAAGGGTAGAACAGCCAGTGACCATGACCTGCCTTGGCTCCTTGAGCTTTATCGCCCTGTTCTTGGACTTCGGCGAGAAGTCATGAGTCGCACGGGGGTGGGGGGGTGTTGGGGGAGTGATGGGGGTGGGGGAGTGTCTATCACCCTGTTGAATGCACCCCCTTTCAGCTGTCCGGCCAGAGCTGGGCTGGATTAGGCAGCACAGAAAGCCGATATCCATAGGGGAAAAAACCTTACATGGACAGTGATTCCCAGTGCTTGCCGGGAATCCTTCTTCATTTCCAAGTTTCCTTATCAGATGGGGGAAAATGTGTCTTGTTCAGGCAAGAAGGACACTGATGTTTTATCTTCACGCCAAGGTCAAAGGGGTGCAGTCAAACTCTCTGGGCCTGGAGTCACTCAAGCACCTGGAAAGAGCATTCTTTCCCCTTGGAGACATGGTTTTCATTTCCACCTTGCTCCAAACAAAAGCCAGGCGGCTGGCCTCGAGCACCACGGTGGAAAAACAAACTCTGAACCAGAGTCCCTCTCACATCTCGGCCGACTTTTCCAGACCACAAATGGGGACGTGCTGACGGACAAGAATGGGTGGATTTATGGCAAGACAACAGGAAGAGGCATGGGAAGCAGGAGGTGTGGCTTCTAGCACACCCGGACCGGTGATGTGTCCTCATCGTGGGGCAAGGGCCGGGGGAAGTGTCGCTCGGGCTCCAGGTCTGTGTTTCTCCAGTGGCCTGGACTCTGAGAGGCGAGCAGGACAGGAAAGGCCTCGCTTCCTTAGTGTGGAGCTGCTGTTACCCTGGAAACGGCCCTTCTGGCCTACGGGGCCTAATAACATTCCTCAAAGTTTTTAGGAGTTGTGAGTTTTGGAATGATTACATAAACGTGGCTTTGTGGGCGCTGAGCGCTGCAAGGGTAATACCCTGCCTCTTGAGTTGCGAAGAAAAACACAGCAAAACAAAGGAGAAAATGCAGCCTTGTGGTTTCAAAAGACTCTGGGGTTGCAAACTCCATAGCTGCCGGATGGGAAACTTCCGTGCGTTTTTCTGCATCTGAGATGGTAACTGTTGGAGGTGCCTTAGTGCAGTTGGAATGGGGGTACAAATGCTGGTCTATTAATTTTTTTTTTCTTCTTGGCCATGCCACGCGGCAGTTGGGATCTTAGTTCCACCCATGCCCCCTGCAGTGGAAGCGGGGAGTCCTAACCACTGGACCCCAGGGGAAGTCCCCACATGCAGGTACAGGATTTAGAATGGCCTCGGCCACGTGCGGGGGCTCCTCATTCTCCAAGCATTTGCTTTCTGGATCACTGCAGCTGTGTGATTGGGCAGGAAAGCACAAGCTGTCATATTAGAGAAATAGTCGGTAATGAACTGTCTATGTGAAATCAGTTTGTACTCAAGCTTAACCAGTCGAGTCCCTCCCAAGTCCCTGAATCCCCAGGACGTGGGCTTCAGCCCCATACAGGGCACTGAATAGTAAAGCGAAGTCAATATAGCTGCTGGATTTCCTGAAGTCAACGGAAACCATGCTAGAGAATTGCTCTCATCACACAAGAAGCCACTAATTGGGGTCTGGTCGAGTTGGCTGGATTCTCAACTGGAGAGACTATTCACAAACAGAGAGCATGATGGGAATTTCCGAAAGAGGACCCTTTGAAGAAAGGACTCAAGAGAGACTTGGACTAACTAATGGAGGCCTTGAACCTTTTTGCCAAACAGCCCTCTTTATGATGGCGTGTGAAATTCAAGGGTGAATTGGAGGCCATTGTGCCACCAGATGTTTTGGTAGGAGTCAGGGTCGGGGATGGTAGGGGTGGGGGGGCGGGGAGGAAGAGAAAATCTTTGAACTCCCAACTAAACTTGTTAGCACTTTGCTACTGCTAAGAAATAGTACACAGTTGCACTTAGAAGCTCCATTTTATTAAATCAAACATAAAATAACTTATTTTTACGACTCAAGTGTCATTTTCCAGATCAAGTCTCAGTTGAAACATTTTCCCATACGGCCTTGGGAACGTTGATCTCTATGTGAAGTGGTTTCACAGTAAGTGAATTTGCCTCATGTTGACTGACTTCTGGTGACAAAGGTCTCCAGTATTTCCAGCAGCCGATGAGCCTGGGGGCTCTGTTGTTCTTTGGTGGAGGGAGAGGGCAAAGGCTCCAGAGGCTGGAGGAATGTAGGCTGTTTATGCCCCAACCTAGGATGGGGGGTGATTTCAGGTTCCAAAGCTCAGAAACAGGGCCTGGAAGCCCAGTCAGGCACCAGTTTCCTTGACATCACTAAAGAGATGTCAGAAAGGCCCTCCAGTGTGGCCTGGTAACCCCCTCCCTAGCACCTTTTCCTCCATCTTAGTAAACAGCTACCCCTTTCTCTGACATCAAAGGCCCAAACCCTTTGAGTCCCCCTGCCTCTCTTTCTTTTCTATTCCACATCTGCTTGCCTAGTAAACCCCATGGGCCTCACTTTCAAAACATCCCAGCCTGTTTTTAATGGGTGCCTGCCTGCACCAGCCTGGGCTGAGCCCTGATTCTCGCTCCACTGTGTCGCCTCGCTGGCCTCTCAGCTTCACCCCTGCCCCCTGCAGCCGAGTTTCAATGAAGAAGCAGCGGGCCCCTGTCAGGTCATGTCATTCCTCTGCTCAAAGCCGTTCAAAGTTTTCCATCTCACTCAGAGTGAGAGCAGTGTTGAGGGCAATTCTATTGTCCCTTGGTGGTGTCCCATAAGGCCTACACGACCCAGACCTCCACCGGTCTGACCTCATCTTTTAGTCTCTCTTCCTTGATGTCTCTGCTCTGGCCACTCTGCCCTGCCTGGAACAAAGCAGGCTGCTCTGGCTGGCTCCTGCCTCAGGGCCTTTGCACTTCCTCTTCCCTCTGCCCAGAATCTTCTCCCCACTGATGCTGGCAGATACCTTCCTCCCTTCAGGTTTTTATGCAGATGTCAGCTTCTCAGGGAGGATGTCCTTGGCTGTCGTCTGTGCCCCTACCCTAGCAGTGCACACCCTGTCCCCCCTCCCTGTTTCTTGTACCCCTTGGCATTTATTACCATCTGAACCACAATATAGTTTACTCAGTTATTTTGTTTCCTTGGTTATCTTATCTCTGGCCTTACTCTCACCAATATGCCAGCCTCCATGGCGACAAGAATTTTTTAAATAAAAAAAGCTGTTTTATTGTTTCTCGCCGTATATTCAGCATCTAATTCAGTGCCTGGCACACAGTAGGTTCAAAATTTTTGTTGAGTATGTGAATGTATGGGGCTTGGGGCAAGTACTGTAATGACTCATAAGTAATAAAGTAGGGCTGGATGGGGCGAAAGGACTATTCTCTCCCCACACTCAGGTTCCCAACCCCCATGTCACTGACTGAGGCATTGCCTGGCCACCATGAAGTGCCCTGAGGATCCTGTATGCAGTGGTGTCATGAAGGCTACCCCTCTTGCCACCATGGCTGGAGCCCCCAACACCCCCCCCCCCACCACCCCAGTAGGGCAGACAGCTCAATGCTGGGCTCCTGGAAGGCCCTCTGGGGCTTTCAGGAAATACCCGGGGGAACTTTGGCTGGCACAGCTGAAAGGTAGGGTGGAGGAATGACTCGGTGGCATTTTGCTATTGCTGCTAAGGCTGCTTTCTTTATGTACCCTGGCTGGTAAGGTTAGATGCATGCAGATCATTTTATATCTACCGCAAGCCCTAGACCAGTTGCTTGGGCCTTTGCAGACACTTCAGCTCTGTTCTTGTTGAGTGAAAGAGGAAAAGAAAACAGCAGATGTCTACACTGGCCCATACCAGTCAAAGCAGGACAGGCAGTCTGATTTCAGAGAGTTCCTAAAATTTGCTTCTCATCTTCCTTGCCCATCCTTTGCCTCCTTGCAGGTTTCTTCTTCTGCCATGGAAGTGCCCCTCCCACACCCACAGGTGGAAGAGGAAAATTGATTTTCCAGTCTGCTGCTTTGGGGCATCACTGCCAGCCAGGGTCTGAGGTCTTGGCCCTGTTTTCCAATCATTTGGGAGGGGAGCATTAAAAAAATCTAATCCCTGTGCCTGGACCTTACTCAAATTAAATCCGAAACTCTGAGGATGGGACCCAGGCAGCTCTGGTTTAAAAAGACACAATGAAACAAAACAAAAACCCTAGGTGATCCTTCTGGGTGACCAGGTCTGAGGCCCAGGGGGTGGTCACCTGTGTGGAGGGATGTACCTGATGCCTTGGATCTGCACCTACTGACCTTAGCCAGTTCACATCTGGTCAGCTTTCAAGGCCGTCTCTGGCCCTTCCGTTTGCGAAGGCTGCTGAACACAGGGTCTGTTCCCACCTCTCGCCATGTGCCTGCTTTTGGAAATGGGTGTAGGGTAATTAATCACTCCCTCCTGGACCTGATCTGACCCTTGCACTATTATTTATATTCCCTGGTGTTTACTGCTTTGACTTGAAGCCGGGTTGCATACTCCCTCCGCTCACTTAACCCCGTTTCCGTTGGGTGAAGAATCAATGCGACAAAGGATTTTGAACTGCAAATGCTCCTGCTTGGGAATGAAAGGCGTTGAGAAATGAGGAGGACCGTCCTGGTCCTCCCAGGTGGTCTGGGGGCCATGAGAACCCCCCATGGATCATTCCATTGCAAGGCAGGTGGCAATAAGGGTTTTGGGAGTTGCACCAAACTCCTGGAAGGGAGCTGGCCAGGAAGGAAGTCATGCATTTGGGGCTTTTCACTGACTCCTGGGTTCAGAAGGGGAGACCCGATTGCATTTAGGAAGCAGAGGGGCACCCCTCTGGGGCTTCCAGCCTCCTAGCACTGGGTGAGCCCCTATTAAACATGTGTTGATGGGTTGAAGACAGCCCCAGAGGCAGCTGTGGAGCTTCTGGGGACACGCACACACCCAGAGGCTGCGAAGAGTGCCTAAGTGCACCCTCCTTTCTTCCCCAAAGGAGGGGACCAGAGCCAGAGGGAGGAAGTGTGTTCTAGAGGCCACCCAGTGAGCTCCCAATGGAGCCAGATCCTGAATCCAGCCCAGCTGCCCCTTCTTCCAGGGCCGCTGGCTGCTTCCTGGAAGGCAGGATTATTAAACTGATGGACGCCAGGAGGTCCGTGAACTTGGATGGGGGAAAAAATTTACATCTTTATTTTTACTAACCTCTAACCGACATCTTGCGTTGCCTTTAATGGGTGCAGGAGAGAAACCACAATGAGATTGGCAGTCACTGTAAGTTTGTCACCAGCAGAAATCACAGATATTTTCGTATTACATTATGGTTATTGCAGATAGTTCCAAATATCATTTACACTCATCAGTATTTTGAAATTCTAGCAGTTATTTGGCCTCGCTACGTAATGCATTAAATAAGCACATATACGGCTGTATCACAAAACACTGGGATGCCTATTTCAGTATAATTGGCTGGCTTTGCAATCCATGGTTGTTTTATTGTATGTGTTTAAAGCATTATATGGAGAAGGGGTCCATAGGCTTCACCAGCTTGTGGATGCCTCAGGGGTCCATTCTGTAAGAGAGTCTGACCACTTCTTAAGGACCACTGTCTGTAAGACACACAGGACACCTGCTGTAGACTCAGTCTGATGCGAGGGTTAGCGCTCAGCCTTGGTGACCGGAGGGCTGGGTTCCCTTCTCAGCAGTTTCTCTAGTTCTCTGAACCTCATCTTCCATGTCCATGAAATAGGATAATAATTGTCCCCACATTTCCAGGCAGTTACAAAGTGAGGGCACACATGTAGTGTTGGTGGAGGCTTGGTTCAGGGTAAGCATTTAATGCATACTAGCAGTAGTGGCCAAACCCCAGCATGCTTGGCCAGTGGGGTCTTGGGTTGGCGAGAACCATTTCTTTAACTTGGCTGATTCAAGAAGAAGATAAAAAACCTTTGCTAATTTGTCAAGCTTTTTCAACCCTTAGTTCCCAGGTATCAAAAACTATCATCTGAGGTCACATAGGCCTAAAATAACTTTTTAAATGGAAACTAACTTATATATCATAAAGCATGCTAATCTTAAGTGTACAACTCAGTACATTTTTACATATGTCTGGATTCATGTCCTCACTGCCCAGATCAAGATACAGAACATTTTCAGCATTCCAGAAAGTTCCCTCTTGCCCCTTCTCAGTCAATGCTACCCCAACCTTTTAAACCACCATCCGGAATTCTATCACTATTGATTAATTTTGTCTGATCGAGAACTTCACATACATTGAATCAGAGTGTAGGTACTTTTCCACGCCTGGCTTTTTCCAGTCCAAATGGCTATAAAAGTCATCTATGTTGTTACCTGTGTTACTCGCTGTTTCTCCTGCATTGCTGGGTGGTATTCCATTGTATGAATATACTACAATTTATACCCTCCATTCTCCTGTTGATGGCAATTTGGATTGTTTCCATTTTCTGGCTCTTATGAAGAAAGTTGCCATAATTGATCGTATCCGTGACTTTGGGTATGTGGACTCCTTTGTCTTGGGTAATCCTAGGAATAAAATTCCTGGGTCAGAATATTTGTGTGTATTTCTGTTTAGTTCCAGTTAGGTTTTTTTTTTTTCGGTCGTGTTGTGAGGCATGTGGGGTCTTAGTTCCCTGACCAGGAATTGAAGTGTAGCATCTTAACCAGTGGACCGCCAGGGAAGTCCCCAGTTACTTTTTTTTAAAATAAAATTTTATAAAAAAATATTTATTTATTTATTTTGGCTGTGCTGGTTCTTCATTGCTGCAAGAGCTTTTCTCTACCTATGGTGCATGGGCTTCTCATTGTGGTGGCTTCTTTTGTTGCAGAGCATGGGCTCTAGGGCACTCGGGCTCAGTAGTTGCTGTTCCCAGGCTCTAGGGCATAGGCTCAATAGTTGTGGTGCATGGGCTTAGCTGCTCTTCAGCATGTAGGGTCTTCCCGGACCAGGGATCGAACCCATATCTCCTGCACTGGCAGGCAGATTCTTTACCACTGAGCCCCCAGGGAAGGTCCCTGCCCCCACCCCGGCCCAATTAGCTTTTTAAAAGATGGATTCTGTGAAGAATGAGTTAGTGCGGTAGGTGGGACAGCTGCTCATAAACCAGGGGTTTTCCCATACCTGCCTCCCCAATCACACCTGACGATTTTCCAGACACAAGGCAACAGAATTCCAGTCCGGAAGCTTTACAAAAAGTTGATATGATTATTAATAACCAGAGGTTGTTTGCCAAGCACAGCTCCCTATTTCAGTCCTAGAAAAGGGCTGCAGCGCAGAAGCAAATGAGGATGAATTTGAGATAGACACACGCAGGAAAGAACTTCCGACGGGAGTTGACAAGTCTCTGCTCACCTGCCCACCTGGTGGCAAATCCCTCAAGGTGATCGCTTGGGCTGATCAACCTGGCCTCCCTCCCCATGAATGCATTTTTAATTAAGCAGGTGTCATGTCACAGCTCAGTTGCCTTTCACTACCAGGCTCCGGCCTCTCCTTCCTAACAAATAGCTTCTTCACGGGAGGGAGGCTTTCTGTAAACCCCAACTCCAGGGCCTTCAATTAAGTAAAAGCTTTATGCCTTGCACCTTCTTAATCAGGGTGAACCCCAGGTGGTTGACGCCAGGCAGGTTTTTCTAAAACGCTGAATCTCAAAGTGTGCTCGCTGGACCAGTAGCCTCAGCATTACTTAGATGGTGCTTAGGACTGCTTAGAAATGCCAATTCCTGAGTCCTACTCCCAGGTCTCAGAATCAGAAGCTCCAGGCGGGGAGCCCAGGAATGAATGTTTTGACAAGCCCTCCAGGGGATTCTGATTGAGAACCACTGACCAACCCCGGTTTACAACCGTCGCACCACATTGGAATCACCTGGGGATTTAAAAAATACGGTAGCCTGGTCCACTTCCAGGGATGCTGATGTAATTGGTCTGGGATGTAATCTGGGTCTATGCATTTTTAAAGCTCCCTGGGTGATTCCAATGTGTGACCAAATGGAAAACTTTGCATCTAGGAGAAAGGTCTTTTGTTCTGTTATCTCCCTGAGCTTCCTGGAGCCCTGGTTTAATGCCTTGAGGATTCAGAGGGTGAGCGGCAGTCTGGAGGCAGTGCCCACCTGCACACACAACAGACAGTGGGCTTCTCTTTCTAAATTGCCTGTAGTGGGAGTGTTTACATCACCAAAGTGGGTACATGCTACAAATCAGGGATATCACTCCTGGAGAATCTTTGTTAATCATCAGCAGGTCACCACTGGGCCCAGGTAACCACTGGGCCGGTACCTTGACTGGAGAACCCAGGCATGGCTGCTAAAGGAGAGGGTCAGGGCCCAGACCAGAGGACCCAATACTGATTAAAATCAGTGAGGGGCAATCTAGAATCTGTGTCAGCACTCAGATTACCCAAAATATGGGTAAAACATGGGGACAGGACTAGCTACATAATTTGGGGGACCTGGTATAAAATGAAAATCCAAGACCCCTTATTCAAAAAGCAGGGAAAAAGGTGCTGTGAAAGGCACTAATATATGAAACTTTCCCCTTTCTTCCGTGGTGTCTCTTTCAATCTGACTGGTTTTTTATTTGCTACTTAATGTTGAGTCTTCTTGGGTACGGGGATACTCCTGGGGCATACCCCTGTATATACGGGAATATACGGGGATACCCCTGTATATCGTCACAGGGGCCTGGGGGTCCCCCCTCATGGTTTTGCACCCTTGGCCCACTGGCTGCTGGGTTCTCCCCTTCTACAGCCAGACCTACATGGTCTTTGGGCAGGGGAATCAGTGTCCTATTTTCACATAGGAATTTCCTAAGCTGCCTCCCTGCTGGGATGAGCTCAGTATTTGGATGGTGGTGTCACCAGTCTGAGGTGGGCGTGGCCTCCACCATGCCCCTCCCTACTCTTCTGGAAGAGCCCTCCCACTAGTGATGGAGAGCCACAGTGGTTGCTGGGTAGACGGGCAAGGGGTGGGGGAGACTCT
Organism: Dama dama; assembly: GCF_033118175.1. Lineage (NCBI taxonomy): Eukaryota > Metazoa > Chordata > Mammalia > Artiodactyla > Cervidae > Dama > Dama dama. Next base: position 113,738,989 of record NC_083714.1, read on the forward strand.
CATGAGCTGAAGCTCTAAGTCCCCAATTCTTGCTTTATTGTCCTATTAGACTTCACTTAGCAAACAAAAATCCAAAGATGAAACTGTTCAGCATTTCAAGATGGCCACCACAGAGCACCCTAGCACATCATGCTTCTGAGCCCAGGGCCCTCTGCAACCCGGCATGGAGCCTGCCCTGCCTGATGATACAACTATTGCTCAAAAGACTCAGTTTGGCAAGACTTGCTCTTAGAGGGGTTGCCTCTATCTCCTCAGTATCTGGCCTCCAAGTCAGAGTGCAACCCAGCCAGTTGGACACCACCCCTGGGTGGTGGGGGTCCAAAAGAATAGATTCAGCTCACTCTTGGACCAAAGTAGGACATGATGTAGCCATTATTGATTTTCCTATAGAGAGTGAACTTTTCATTAAAACAATCACATAAATTATTTAGCGAACCCCCACATAGCAGTCTCTTGTAGTGTATAACCAATAGGGACAAGATCAGGGAGATCCTTGAATAAAGACTCCAGAGTGTGTGGTCCATGACTTGATGGGGGTTGAGATCATGACTTAATCAATCTGTTTTTTTTTTCTCTCTAGAGCACTGGGATCATACTGGTCCTATCCTTTCTGTCTCTGGAACTGCTTCCATGGCAGCTTGGGTATTGGGGGAGCCAGTCTATTTGAAATGAGACCATCTTCAGCTCCATCCCACCCTGGGCACCTGTGTTTTAAAAGAGCAGCTTTGTCAGCTGCGGGCAGTCCGCACTCCATTTTTTCTGCCTTGGTCAGAAGAGGGTGGGGCTGGGACCAGTGAAGCACAATTGGCAAAATGCTACCCTTTCCCATGATGTTGCAGAAACCCTCCAGAAGTCAGCTTTGCAGAGCAAGCAGAAAGATTTCCTTGGAAACTCTGTTCATAACTTTTTTCAGTCACACATCCCCCACTGTTGTGCCAGCCTGGAGAGAAAAGTGATTTTTTTGTATTGAATAGTTAATTATGATCGTTAAGTAGTCAACAGCTTCAAACCTGCTTCAGGCCTTTCGTATTTTTAAAGGGATTTTTACCACTTGTCCTCTAAACATTTCGAATTATAGTACGTTGGAAGGAAACAATATTTTTTTTAGACAATAGGTTCTACAGTACTTCCCCTGCTTGTGTGCATATTTTTTTTTTGGAGATCCTGGTGTGAAAAGAAAAGCCATTCACTTCTGTCCAGGAGGAGGAGGGTGGAGGCCGGCCTGTTGACTGAATGGCCCCCATCTCTGCCTTTTGTCTCGAGCTGTCTTGGGTGGAGGGCTACTGCACATGGGGTTAATTGCCCAGTCGTAACTCTGGTCGTTAAAATTCAAGAGGTGTGCGCTCTAAGACACTTGAGGTAGATGAACTGTCCCGTAACTTTTTATATATGGCACCCTCCCCCACTCCCATTTGTGTTCCCACACTACTGTTGGCCTAAGCCAATTAGAACTCAGGCAGGAGGCCTCTTACCAGTCCGGGAGGCCCCAGCCAGGATCCTTCTCGTCTTGTGTTAACTCTTGTTTCCAGCCACAAAAGGGTTTTTTTTTTTTTATATTAATTTATTTCTTTGGCTGTGCTGGGTCTTCGTTGCAGCATGCAGGATCCTTTGTTGCAGCATGCAAACTCTTAACTGCAGCATGTGGGATCTAGTTCCCTGACCAGGGATCGAACCCAGGCTGCCTGCATTGGGAGTGTGGAGTCTTAGCCATTGGACCACTCAGGAAGTCCTGGGTTTGTGTTTTCAATTATAAAATGAAACCACCTTCTCCTTTCCCTCTAGTCACAGGTCATTTTTTTTTCTCTCTCCCAGTGACTTTCATGCTCCTTTTGGAAGGAAGTTCCCTTTGAAATTGATCTTCTTTGGGTCAATACTTCATAGTGGTCGAACTGGAGAATTTTTCATCAATACAATATAACAAAAGTACTCCCCCCTCCCCCAAAAAAGAGCCCAGAAGATTGCCCCTTCTTCAAATTGGCCAGCAAATGGCCTCCTCATTGGTTCTGTCACTTGGGAGTCCTCCACTTTCAAGTGGTGCCATCTTGTGAACATTTGAGAACAAAATGGAGAATGAGGAAACTTCATCTGCCAGGGCCATGGAGACGGTCACCCATCTGGGATGAATCTCTAATTTCACTGGCTGGGTTCCTTCCTTCCTTCAGGATTACAAGTCACACACATCAGGCTTGTAGTAGCCTTCCGTTGATGAGGTTAGCACCCCATTCTCTGTATCATCTATTCCCCGCTGTGAACTCTATCATCCCCCTGTCTCTGGGTTCTGCTCTTGCCATCCCTCTTGCCTCCTGCCCTGTTAGAATGTTCTGTCCTCAGTTTCTCACATTTGCCTCAGACTCCTTTCTCTCTTGAAAAAGACACTTTCCAAATTCCAACTCCTTTTGGGCACACAAATCATCTTCCTTAATAGATTGTACATTTCTTGACAGCAAAGACCAGTGATATGAAACTTTCTCACAGAGTAACACGCCAGGGGAAGTTCTAGAAAGGACTTATAACAGGGAGCCAGGCCAAGCACACTGCTTTTCTTCTGCATGATAACCCTTGGGTCAGCCTGACTGCACCCTGAAGGGACTGGGAATGTTAGGGGAGCAGTCTTCTGGCATCTATAGCAGCCCTGGGGCTCTCTGAGAGTTACTTCATCCTCTCCCTACATTGAGAGTGTTTCCTGTCACTGGATTGCTGGTAGTCAAACACGGGTTTGGGGCCCTGTTTTTGTAAATGAAGGACTCATCTGGAGCTGGTTCGACACAGTTTACCAGCAGCTAGGAATACTCCAGATAGATTAGTGATGTTGTCTTCTGCATCAGAGAAGGTTTCAATTGAAATTGATGGGGAAAAGCTACCCAAACTTCTTGGGCCCCCATGAGTAAAAAGCTAACAAGGAGAGTGGGGTTCCAAAGGGACTTGATTCAGGGCTGTGATGCTACCACCACCCCAGTTCTTGGCTTTGCTCCCTTGGGCAGGCTCCATCTCTAGCTCACTGTGGTTGCCCTTGCTGGCTTCCAGCCCGCCCCTTGTGGCTTTCCATGGTGGTACCTCTACACCTCCACTCAGATAGTGCTCAGTCCTGTGGAAGGGAAAAGCTCTCTCCCCAAATCCTGGGCAAGCATTTCCTTCCATCTCACTGCTCTGGGCTGAAGCTGGGTATCAGAAACATTCACTGGCCCAAAACCCTCAGGGCTTTCCCCCAGGGTCTGGGGATGTGGTGAGTTGAATTTCTTAAGAATGGCCCTTTAAGATCCCATGCCTGCTCAGAAGCTGTAAGTATAATGAGATTTCACTCATGATTTTGTTACATGATGTGGCCCGGTTGACCTTGGAAAAGGGAGATGATTCCATGGACCTAATCTAATGACATGAGCCCTCAAAGGCTGAGAACTGTCTCTGACTGGTGCCAGAAGCCAAAGAAGAAGGAAAAATCCTAGAGATTAAAAATAGGAGAACTTGATGTACCCTGTCTGGTCTGAAGATGGAGGGGGCCAGGTGGAAAATCTGAGGAGGAGCGAGGTTCAGTCAACAACCTGAAAGAGCTAGGAGTAGATGCTTTCCCAGAATTTCCGGAAAGGAACGAAGTCTTGCCGACATCTTGGTTTCAGCCTTGTGACCTTCTAAGCAGAGAATCTGGCTGAACCACTTTGGGCCGGCATTTCTGACCCATGGAAACTGTGAGCTAAAAAGAGGTGGTGTTTGCAGCTGCTAAGTTTGTAATATTTCGTGATGCAGTAAAAGAGAACTAATACAGGATTAAAGCCGACTCCATGCCAGACGCGTGGCTGAAAATGGAGGTAGAATGGTCTCCTGGGTAGGGTTGCCAGGTAAATACACATACAAGATTCTCAGTTAATTTGAACTTCAGCTAAATTACATATATGTATATATATAGGAGTAGGAAATGGTAACTCACTCCAGTGTTCTTGCCTGGGAAATTCCATAGACAGAGGAGCCTGGTGGGCTACAGTCCATGGGGTCGCAAAGAGTTGGACATGACTGAGTACCCATGCATGCATATATATTTATATACACATATATATATTTACTGAAGTATAGTTGATTTACAATGTTGTGTTAGCTTTAGGTGTACAGCAAAGTGATTCAGTTATACTGAATATATACATATACTGAATATATATCTATATATACTCTTTTTCAAATTCGTTTCCATTATAGGTTATTACAAGACTACCAATATATTTTTAAGCATAAATACATATTCTTTTTGAATTTCAGATAATTACTTTTTTTTTTTTAGTATCAGTATGTCCTGTGCCACATTGTGCTCAGTCACTCAGTCATGTCTGACTCTTTGCGACCCCATGGACTGCAGCCCGCCAGGCTCCTCTGTCTGTGCGATTCTCCAGGCAAGAATACTGGAGTGGGTTGCCATGTCCTCCTCCAGGGGATCTTCTCGACCCAGATATGGGATATACATATACTACCAACTGATTCATTAAACAATTGAAAAATCAAACAGTTAATTGAACAAATGACTGGTACTCAAATGTCATAGCCCAAGTCCACATATAGGCACTCTGGTTGACGGCTGACCTCCCAGATGACAGTCAGCATCCACTGCCAGCCCTGTGAGTGTGCCACCTTGGATGTCTGGCCCAGTTGAGCCTCCAGAGGACTCCACCTCCAGGGAGCATCTGATTGCAATCATTACTGTTTGGTTTATGACACCACATTGTGGGGTGGCTTGTGATACAATAAGAGATCATTGAAACAGGGAGAATGTTCTCTTCATGGACATGACAATTATTTTCAGGGGGACAAGCAGGAATTTCTTCCCCCTGCCACCACCCCCTCCCCACCTCTGAAACTCACTCCTTAACCATTCCATACCACTGTGGGTGAGCTGAACTTCCCACATTCACAAACGTGACAGCATAGCGGTTGAGAGCAAAGGCAGACAAATCTTGGCTTCTATTTGATTTTCTATAAATTGCTGCACCTCTTTCGGCCTTGGCTCATCCATCTGTAAAATGGAAATTACGGACTGGCCCCACCCAATTACAGTGAGATTGTGAGGCCTGCATAAGAACATACAGTGCCTGGCATATGATAAATGCTTAATGCGTTCCCTCAGTCATGTCTGACTCTTTGCGACCCCATGGACTGTAGCCTGCCAGGCTCCTCTGTGCATGGGATTCTCCAGGCAAGAATACTGGAGTGGGTTGCATTTCCTCCTCTAGGGGATCTTCCCACCCCAGGGATGGAACTCGTGTCTCCTGCATTAGCAGGCAGATTGTTTACCACTGAGCCACCTGGGAAGCCCAAATGCTTAATAAATGTTAGCTATTGTTATTGTGAGTAACGCCATCCAGCAGTGATTTTCATAAAAAACTTCTATCTAATTATTGGCAGAAACAGCTTTAGTTTAATTGTTCTGAAGCCATTGTTTGTGGCAGAGATTTTCCAGCTTGTTCCTGGTGTTTGGCTTATAAACAGGGACACTCATCACCGGGTCACGTTGGAGCACATTTGGCACTAGTTGAGCTTGAAGGATTCATTAGGGAGTCACACTATCAAAGATTAATGACTTTAAAAAAAATGATTTAGGTGGTTGTTTTGTTACAATTGTCTCAAATGAGAAAAAAGTTTTCCTGGTAGAGATCATTGTAGCACTGCCTGATGGTCTGGAATCATGCTGGCACCTTGGTCACTGTGTCCTCTCAAAGTTACCCTGCCCCTGGGGGATCCTCCTACAAGTCTCTGAGCAAGGGTGGGGGTGGGGTCTTCTAGCTGGAAATGGTTCTCATCAGCTCAATCTCACAGGAGGATCCCAGTTCTGCCTACAGTACCATTCAGTGTTAAAGCTACACTTCCACCCCTCACCAGCAACCAGAGGAGTTACGTGCCTGGAGCCTAAGGAACACATTGATGGAGAAGGTTTTTTTTTTTAAATTAAAGTATAGTTAATGTACAATGTTGTGGTAGTTTCTGGTGTACAGCAAAATAGTCCATTAGAGCACAAGGAACTATATTCAATATCTGGTAATAAACTATAATGGAAAGAATATGAGAAAATATACATATATTATTCACATACATATTATACATATACAAATACGTATATTTTCTCATATTCTTTTTATTATAGTTTATTACCAGATATTGAATATTCCTTGTGCTATACAGTAGGACTTTGTTGCTAATTTTATATGTACTAGTTTGTATCTGCTAGTCCTAAACTTGTAATTTATCCTCCCTCCTTCCCCTTCCGTCACCTCAAGTTTGTTTTCCATGTCTGTGAGTCTTTTTTTAAAAAAGGTAATCCTTAGGAATCAAGTATTTTTATTTTTATTTATTTATCATTTATTGACTGATTTTTCTGGCTGCGCCACAAGACACATAGAATCTTAGTTTCCTGACCAGGGATTGAACCTTGCCCCCAGCAGTGGAAGCGTGGAATCTTAACCACTGGACTGCCAGGGAAGTCCTGTTTCTGTTTTGTAAATAAATTCATTTGTATCATATTTTAGATTCCACATATGACAGATATCATATGATATTTGTCTTTCTCTGCCCGATATGTTTCACTTAGTATGATAATCTCTAGGTTCACCCATGTTGCTGCAAATAGCATTATTTTCTTTTTTATGACTGATTAATATTCCATTGTATATATGTACCACTGTCTTCTTTATCCATTCATCTATCAATGGACATTGAGGTTGCTTCCATGTATTGACTATTATAAATAGTGCTTCTACAAACTTTGGGGTGCATGTATCTTTTCAAATTATAGTTTTGTCCAGATATATGCCCTGGAGTGGGATTGCTGTGCCAACCACAAATTGGCACTTGCCATCTACCTCTACAAAGATTAAAATCATGAGCTGTTGTAGCTGCTGACCTTCAACACCCCCTGAAAGGAGTTCAGGGTGGAGAGCAGAAATGAGGCACTCTGTGCTCAGGGGGAAAGCTGGCAGGACAGCTCTTCAGATAGTTAGATATTTTCAGGAGATGATTTTATGAGCCCAATTCTTGCATCTCTTTGTATCTAGAAAAACACTGAAATCATTAACGGTGACATCTGCTCCTTGTGAGTAGCAGCAAGCCTCTGCCAAAATCTGTGCTTCACTGCACGTACCCCTTCACTAAAATCACATCTAATATTAATAGTGACCTTCTCCCCTGCTCTTTGGAGCAGTTTCTCAGAACTCTCTGAAATACTGTCTCCTGGGTTATTGTCCTCATTTTGCCCCAAATAAAACTTAACTCACAACGCTCCCATTGTGCATTTTTTTTCAGTCGACAGCTGGATCACATGGTAACTCTATTTTCAGTTTTTTAAAGGAAACTCCATACTGTTTTCCAAAGCGGCTATACCTTACATTCCCACCAACAGTGTAGAAGGGTTTTCTTTTCTCCACATCCTTGACAGAGAAGTTTTGAAACCGGTGCTGCCTCTTTTTGGGGGTGTTCTTCACTTTCTTCAGATTCACTGACACCTTTGCGAATTTAATGAAAGCTATGGACCCATTCCCTGGGAAAAAATGCACATCCTTTTGCTGATAGTGCCAAGGAGTCCTGAACCCCCTGAATCCTGGTGTGTGGCTTCCAGGCTATAAATCTTTGCCTTGAGTTTTCTGAAGTCTGTCCCATGGGAAGCCACCCCAGTGTGAAGGCCCCTTTTGGTCCTCATAGAATGTTTTTCCTTGAACGGCATCTAGAAGTTCTTCATCAGCCGATTTCAAAGGAAGTTTTGAGAAAGTCCCTATGGTTGTGTAGAGGTGTACCTCGATCACCTTCACTGTTGTATAGCAATGCACATGTGAGTAGAAATCCTTGTGTTCCATTGTTGGCTGTAACATGAGAATATTGTTCATGATATTATATTTATGATAGTCCATGGTGGAAACTTGCCTCCTTGATCTGCATGTTAGGAGTAGTTGTGCTTCTCCTGACTGTTGACTTTGTTTGTACATCACTAGTTCTGTAAATCACAGTGTGACTCGGCTTCCTTCTTTGCATGGGTTGCTAGGGAACTCAGCCTCCACTTCTATAGTGAGAAGAACTTCTAAAGGGAGTACAGTGAGTTTTGTGGCAAGTATTTTTGTATAGTCACCTCACTCTTGGCTCCATCTCACTTTTCTATCCTTGCTTTCCCTTTGTCTCCTTTGTTCTTATTTGTTTCTTATTTACTTGTAATTTATTTTATGCTGTTCTATTGTATGCATCTTTGCAAACCTTAAACACATCTTTGGAACAGGGCAGACATAAATCAATAAAAATGTGTAGTGGCTAATGGAAGCTCTGGACAGCTTTCTCCTTGTGAAAACAATTATCCCTGAGTATAGAGGCCTGTTTCATGGGGCTGTGGAGGGCAGATGAGAGAAGAAATGAGGTAAGTCTTGAGGACTCTTTAAGCCGAGAAGTGCACATGGCTAGGAAACCTACCTGCATTGGACTAGAAAGAAGTAGGGGGCATTGAATTAGGATCTTTTCCCCCTATCTTCCAATTAAAAACAATAATCTCAATCCTTCCTCATCCCATGGGGGAAAACATGTATTTAGAAAAATAAGGTGATTTTTAAAAAGTTATTCTATTATGAAGAACTTAAAATACACCTGAAAGTAGATTAAACAGTATAATGAGCCCCAATAACCATCAACCAATGGCCAGTCTTGCCCTATCCACTAGCTTCTCTTATGTGATTATGATTTTTAAATTTTAAATTAAAAAAAATATGTGTACATGCCGTAAGTAGGCACTGAATTTTCTACCAAGTAAGGAGTGTGTCTTGGGGTTCACAGCAGCCGCTGAAGGCTGGCTTGGAGGGAGGTCCCAGCCCTTCAACCCCACATCCCTGCTTTGGGTGTCTTCACCTGGACAAAACACTTTGCCCCATAAATTATCTCAGGCAGTACCGTGATTGTCAGTGACTCTTTTAAACAGGGAAGGAAGGTGCCTCTCTCCCTGCCCGGCTGTCTGAGATTCAGTGGGCTAGAAGACTGCTGCAGGAACAGCTTAGAGAAAACACTTTATTCACTAGCACTTATGATTCAAACACTGACTTTTTTACTTTCATCAAAAACTTTTAATTATGGAGTTTCTTAAACATGCTCAAGAGTAGAGAGAAGAGTGTAACGAACCTCCATATATCCACGACCCAGCTTCAATAACTCCTCCAGCACTTTTTTTTGTCTGACCTCGCCTCACGGCGTGTGGGATCATAGTTCCTCAACCAGGGATCAAACCTGTGCCCCCTGCAGTGGAAGTGCAGGGTCTTAACCACTGGACCACCAGGGAAGTCCTTCCTCTAGTATTTACGAAGAAATAAGCTTGTGTTTCAAGATCGCCACTTTATCATTTGTCTTCCCTCTTCAAACGCCATCAAAATGATTGAAAAGTAAAAATTAAAAAAAATATATGTTGGGAAGTCCTAAGGGGAAGTGTGAAGTTGGGTGGTGGGTCCATTGGGATTCATTACAATATTAAAAATATTTAATTGTAGTAAGATTCACAAAAAATAAAATTAACTTCTTAACCATTTTTTTCTTTTTTAAAAATTAATTTATTTATTTTAATTGGAGGTTAATGACTTTACAATATTGTAGCGGTTTTTGCAATACATTGACATGAATCAGCCATGGGTGTACAGGTGTCCCCCATCCTGAATCCCCCTACCATCTCCCTCCCCATCCCATCCCTCAGGGTCATCCCAGTGCACCAGCCCTGAGCACCCTGTCTCATGCATTCAACCTGGACTGGCGATTTATTTCACATATGGTAATATACATGTTTCAATGCTATTCTCTCAAATCATCCCACCCTTGCCTTCTCCCACAGAGTCCAAAATCTGTTCTTTACATCTCTGTCTCTTTTGCTATCTTGCATATAGGGTCATTGTTACCATCTTTCTAAATTCCATATATATGCATTAATATACTGTATTGGTGTTTTTCTTTCTGACTTCACTCTGTATAATAGGCTCCAGTTTCATGCGCCTCATTAGAACTGATTCAAATGCATTCTTTTTAATAGCTGAATAATGTTCCACTATGTATATGTACCATTTTAACCATTTTTAAATGTGAAGTTCAGCAGTGTATAGTCATATTATTGTACAACCAACCTCCGGAACCTTTATTCACCTTGAAAAACTTGAAAACTTTTCACTCTCAATTCTCTTCCCATTGAACACCACCCCCACCCCATTCTCCCCACCTGCCGAGCCCCTGGCAACCACCTTCTTTCCACCTTCTGTCTCTATGGTTTTGGTTACTAAGCAACTCATATAAGAGGACCCTTACAGTATTTGTCTTTTTGTAACTGGCTGATTTCACTTAGCATAATGTTCACTAGACATTTTATCTATTTTTGTGCATACATGAAGTTTTCCATGAAATGTAACATTTTTCATGAAGCCTCCCTGGGTAAGCTGAAAAGGTGTTATCAGTTGTTCAGAAATTTGGGAAAGATATAAAGGACATAGGATCCTCACAGTGGTGCTGAAGATCCCAGAATTCTACATAGGAGAAAGAGGCTCTCCCCCTCAGTGGTTAGTTTTCTGGAAAACTCTGGAAGAACCCAAAGACCGAGGCAGTAAGGGCTGGAGGGGGGGAGGAGGAACTGTGGGACTACTGGTGAGTTATTGGTGAGTTAAAGTCTCTGTCCCCAACCCCAGTTGTCAGAGAGCTGGCTCCAGATGCTTGCCTCCAGGCTAAAGCCACGAGGACAATTCTCCTGTCACCCAGGAACCCCCTTCATACCCCAGTAGCTGGAGAAACTGCACACCACCTCAGGTGGTGGGCAGTAGGGAAGGGTATCCTCATGCTTGGAGAACATGCCAGCAAATGTTAACAAGGAAAGGTGGCTTGATCTAAGGCCTTCGTCACTAAAACAGTCCAGAGAGTTTCGGCTTCCCTAACCAGACTGGCTTTCACAGTCTTGAGGGCAGGCATTTTTCACTTTTCTCTAATAGGAACAGACAGTACAGAATTATCAAATGTATTCGAGGAAAACCAACATTGTAAAAGAGAGGCACCAAACTAAACAAACAAGAGAACTAATCCCCACAGAATTCTCCCAGGATATGGAGAGAGATTTCAATTAAGTAAAAGTGCTATCCATAAATAAAGAGCTGATTGCTGTCAGAAGAATATATCAGAGTTCTGGAAATGAAAAAAAACTCAGTTGCTGACATCAGAGGCTCATTGAATGGAGTGGCTGACCAGCCGTGGTCAGAGACTGAGCTGATGCCTGGGCCGAAAGATTCCCTCAACAGAAAAAGGCAAGCAGATTAAAAAAGAAAAAAACTACTAGAGAAAAATTAAGAGACATGGATCACGACCTGAAATTCACATATCGATCTAATAGGAATTTTCAGGAGCAAAGAACAGAGAGCTTGTGGGAGAGGAACTTATCAAAGTAATAATAGAATAAACACTTTCCCTGAGCTGAAGAAAAACTTCAATCTTTAGAGAGCCGACCAAGTACCCAACAGGAAGATTTATAAAAGACCTGTCCCTAAAGGCATCACGATTCTGAACTCCAAGGGTAATTACAAAAGAAATCCAAAATTTCCAGAAAGATAAAAAATAGTACCCTAGTGTGAAAGACCTCAGCTGGAAACCTAGAAGACAATGGTGCATTGTCTTCAAAGTTCTGAGGGAAGATTATTTTGAGATTTGAATTCCATGCTTGTATCAGTCAGGGTCCAACCAGGGACAGGCAAACCAGGGGCTGCGTCCTGTTGGAGACAGAAACGTCAAGTTCTTCCCTTTCTCCTGTTTCTCACCTCCTGCCAGTGCCTCCTATTGGCAGAACCTACTAGAAAGGCAGCTGGGAAATGTTGTTCGCAGTCTCCCAGCTCCAGCAGTATAGAGCTAAGTTTAAAAGGGCGGGTTTAGGGCTGAGACAAGTAAATATTAAAGTAGGGGGGGAGGGCAAAGGAAGGATTTTTTTCTTTTGGCTATGCTGGGTCTTCGCTGCTGCTTGGTTTTTCTCTAATTGCGGCCAGTGGGGGCTGATCTTCATTGCAGTGCGTGGGCTTCTCATTGAGGTGGCTTCTCTTGTTGCAGAGCAGGGGTTCCAGAGCACCTGGGCTTCAGGAGTTGCAGCACACGGGCTCAGCAGTTGTGGCGCAAGGACTTAGTTGCGCCCTTAGAAGCATGTGGAATCTTCTCGGACCAGGGATCGAACCCGTGTCCCCTCTGCATTGGCAGGCGGATTCTTTCTTTCTTTCTTTTTGGCTGTGCTGGGTCTTCATTGCTTTTCTCTAATTGCAGAGGGAGGGGGCTACTCTCTCGTTGTGGTGCACGAGCTTCTCAATGTGGTGGCTTCTCTTGTTGTGGAGCATGAGCTCTAGGGTGCCTGGGCTTCGACAGTTGAGGCAAGTGGGCTCAGTAGTTGTGATGCACAGGCTTAGTTGCTCCATAGTATGTGGGATCTTCCCGGACCGGGGATCGAACCCAGTTCTCCTGCATTGGCAGGCAGATTCTTAACCACTGGACCACCAGGGAAGTCCCAGTGAAGGATGTTTTCAGATACAAAAGGACTTGGGAAGTTTCTGAATGAATTATTCCAGGTGTTCTCCATCAGACCAATACAGTGAACCGATGGAAGAGAGAAGATAGAACTGTCAGACACACCAAAGATGGAGACAGATGTCCCATGTCTGTAGCATCCCCGGTGAGGGAACCAGTGTCACAGCACGCGGGGGTGGGGTGGGGGAGGCAGAACACCCCGGTTCAACTGCCGGTTCACTTCCTGTGAAAAAAGCTTGACGGGCGGGGGAGGGAAAGCGAGTGAGTGGATGTGCAGGAAAGATACCTCCGAAGGTGGTTTCATCAGAGGTTGAGATGGGGTGGATGAAGTACTGCGTCTTCCCTGGGAAAACAATGGATCCTGACCCCAGCCCCTTTCCACATCCCCTTTTAGCAAAGAAGGATGAGCCCAGCAGTGTTGAGGGACCTCTCTGCTGGTAGCATCCCTATCTGGGCCTCCTGTGCTCTGGTTCTGGCCTCTGGCTATTTGGTACCCGCTGCCCAGCCATCATCTCTGGCCCTGCCCCGTGACCTCCCCATCACAACCCGCTCTGGGTGGACCAGAGTTACATCATTTGCCATTTAATTTGCACTTTCATAGGAAATAATAGATTAGCCAAAGGAATGAAGCACCGACTTTAGACTTTCAGGCTATTTATGGCCAGTGGAAGGGAGGGAGGGCTATTTCAGGACTTCGCAAATCGTTCCAGAGAGGCCACAGTTTTATATAAGCATTTCCAGGGAGGAGAGTCATGCAAAGACAAAAGAGAAATGGAGGTTGGGGGAGAACTGGCTAGGGAGGGGTGGGGATGGTGCAGGCCTCTGGATGCCATCTGATGAAAACTACCTTAAAAAGGATCTTAAGCAGCTCAGGGAATAAAGGCTAGGAATTCCCCAATGTGCCAGGTACTGCCTATCCCTGACCATTTCTGTCTTTTCCCTACTTCTTGTCTTAGTCTGCTTGGGCTGCTGTAACAATATGCCACACACCAGGTGGCTTAAACAGCAGTAATTTATTTTCTTACACTTTGTGAGGTCCAGGATCAAGATGGCAGCGCTTTGGCAGGGTTGGTTTCATTCTGAGTTCTCTCTCTATGGCTTGCAGTTGGCCACTTTCTCTCTGTACCTTCACGTGGTCTCCCTTCTGTATGTTGTTGGTGTCCCAATTGCCTCTTCTTGTAAGGACACTAGTCACACTGGATTAGGGCCAGCCCTTAATGACCCCATTTAACTTAATCACCTCTTTAAAGACCCTATGTCTGAATCCAATCGTATTCTGAAGCGCTGGGGGTTAGGACTTTAACATATAAATTATAAGGAGATATCATAAGCCCCTAACATTCATAGAACTCCAATTTTATGGATGATGGCAATGTACCCAGTTAAAAACTTAGATTTGCCAGCCTTCCTTGTAGCTATTAGTCAATGAGACATTAAGCTGGAGTTCTTGGGTGGGATTTCTGGAAAGCTCTTTAGAAGGATGGCCGAATCAGCTTGGGAGCCCCCTTCTGCCTTTTCTCTTTATCCTGCTTGAGATTCTGATGTGAAGGCTGGCGTTCCAGTGGCCATCTTCAGAGCAGGGTGGGTGGGGGGTGATGGTAACTTCCTCAGAATGGAAAAGAAAAGGGCTGGGTCCTAGGTGGCTGTGCAGAGGAGAAAAAAAAAGAAATCCCTCTTTTTTGAAGCCACCAGTTTTTAGGCTTGTGTTATTTTAGTTGAACATAATATCTAATTGTCAGGGCAATAAGTACTTTGATTTTGCCAGTCCTACAATCGTGTTCCCTGCAGCCTGACAGGGCAATCTGTAAGGCGGGGGTCTGGCAGCAGTAGGATTGGGTTGGGGAAACCACGTCTCTGCCGCTGATGGAAAAGAGACCGAGGAGCGACTCTCCGCGCTGATGACTCTGTAGCTGAGAAATTGGCAGGCGGCGTTAGCCCCTCTGAGGATCTCGAAACAGACGGTGTTTGAAGTGGGGTGGGGGTGCCATCCTGCGTCTTTCGAGAAGCACCTGAGGATAAAAGCGCTGGAAGCTGAGGTGTCTGTAAAAGTGACATGCCGAGAATCACTAAATGGCTGCGAAGCCTCCTTGGGTCCTTTATGTTCCCTCCTCGTGGAGCGTCAGGCCCCTCCGCTTAGGCAGACGTTGTCCTACTCTCGAGGGGTCAGTGTGAGTGGCGTTCGTCTGGTGGGGTGTCACCGGTGGAGGGGGGGTGCTGCCGCTGCACGGAGCACATGGGCCAGGCTTTCAGCAGCGTCCTCTCCCCCGGCACGCACTCAACATACCAAATGAACCTGAAGCTGGGATTCCTACATGACAGCAGGGAGATAAGCAGGGAAGAAAAGGCACACGAGGGGATGATGAATATTCTATTTGTGACATTTTTCCTGTATTCAGTCAAATAGAAGAAAGTGTTCAAATAACGAGCAGTCACTTTGGTGGCTAGTGTGGCAGTTCCTTGGTAACGGGGCGCTTAACTCGCTCCTTTCCGAGGAGGGGCGGCCTTGCGCGGGGGTTCAGGGGGTGGGTGGGGGTGTGCGGGAGTGGGAACAGGGTAGAGATTCTGGGGGAACATGCTATGCTCAGGTCTGCCGTGACTTTTGCTGGAGGGGCTCCCCTGAGCCTCCTTCGCTATGCTCTTCCTCACATGGAAGGAATGGAGGCTGTTCTGCAGTGGGTGGGACGAGCCAAATAAGGCCCTGGCGTGTGTGTGTGTGTGTGTGTGTGTGTGTGTGTGTGTGTGTGTGTGTGTGTGTGTGTGTGTGTGTGTGTGTGTGTGAGGGGCTTATGAATCCCCAGCAAAGGACACAGGAGTGCCCGGTCCTCAGCCTGCCCGCTGCCCCTGACCCCTGGTCTGTTGCTGCTTTGCCCCAGAGTCACAAGTGCCAGCTGGGAGTTGTATAGGGATGTCTGTCTTAGCTTGGATGAAGGAGTTGATTTGTGATGGGAGTAGATATGAGAGAAGGAAAGGAAGTTGACACGAAGGTGGTATGACGAGCAGATCTGCCCCGGGTGCCATCATGGCTCAGTCCCACCGAGGACCTCTAAGAGACAACGTAAAGCTTGCTCACAAGGTGAAGGGTCTGTCTGTTTGTCCATTTAGTTGCTCAGTCGTGTCTAACTCTTTGTGACCCCATGGACTGTAGCCCGCCAGGCTCCTCTGTCCTTGGCATTCTCCAGGCAAGAATACTGGAGTGGGTTGCCATTTCTTCCTGCAGGGGATCTTCCTGATCCAGGGATTGAACCCGTGTCTCTGGTGTCTCATGCCCTCAGGCAGAGCTGCAGCTGTCTTCAGGAGGATACTGGTGGTGTGGGATCAGTCAGTGCCAAGGGGTATGTGTAAGGTACAGTTCCGGTGAGGCAGAAAAGGAAAGACGACCTCAACAGAAGTAGGTTACCTTTATTCAGGCAAGGAGGGGCGACAGTCAGCCTAATGACCAGGCTGAGCGCCGAAAGGGATCAGGGAGGCTTCATACTTATAGGGAGGTTTGTGGAAGCGATAAGGGAAACGTCAATCAAGTGGGATATTTTGAGTATTCTTTTGTTGAGATGACACTTGTAGTTGGGCAGGGGGTGATAAGTCTTCTGGGCTGGTGTAGGGGGTGGTAGGTTTCCGGACAGGGGGTGATAAGTTCCAGATAGATGCAGCTGGCCTGGAGCATCAGGATGGAACTAAAGTTATACTTTGTTTTCTCCGAAGTTAGATGATTCAGCAAGGGGCCTTTGAGACTGTTGTTCTCTTTTCTAGGCCCAAAAGACTCCTTCATTCCAGACCCTGAAATCATAAGAAAAAGGGAAAAGGGGCGCCGTATCTCTCTGGCTACTTCCTGCTGGATAGGGGCGACGGTTTTGGGTCTGGAATGGAGGATCGTCCTAGGGCCCACAGTCTCCTTTTTCTGAGCTTGAGGTGAGGCTCTCGAGAAGAAGAATGGTCTTGACCTGATCTCGAGAGATGGCCCGAATCCGTTCTTGGAGAAACCTTTGAAAGAGATTAAAGAGACAGGGTCCAAATAAGAGGAATAGAATGATAAGTACCAATGGTCCCAGGAAAGGGAGCAACCAAGGGAGTATCTGTTGGAACAGGTTTTGGGGAATGTAAAGGTTTTGTAACTCTTTTCTGCGGCGTTCAATTCTGTCTCTAAGTTCTTTGACTCGGCCCTGGACTATGCCTGTTTCATTGACAAAATAGCAGCAGTCTTCTCCTAGGAAAAGGCAGGTCCCTCCCTTTTCTGCGGTGAGAAGGTCTAGGGCTCTCCTATTTTGCAGGGCCACAGAAGCTAATGAGTTAATTTGTTTTTGGATTGAAACGAAGGACTCTACTACCTGCTCCATGTCTTCATTAAGTTCTTGGGACAGCTTGTAATAGAAATGGTCAGAGGTCGAGATGCCTCCAATCCCGGTGCCTAGGGCTGCTGCTATGCCAGTCCCAATCAGGAGGGGGGCTATGACAGCTCGTCTTTTCCTGTGGGAAAGTTTTCCTTGTGGGTAAACTATTTGTTCTATCTCTTCCTCTTTGAGGAATGTTAGGCCTGGGGTCAGGAAGACCAAGATGCAGGGTCCAGGGGGGTCTAAGGGGAGGCATGAATATGCATAGGTCCCACAGAGAATGAAGATTCCTGGATTGGTGCAATTATTTGTGCTGTTCCACAGAACCCAAGTGGAACAGAAGGAGGGAGCCGAGTTTGTAAGACCAGTGTAGTTGGGACTAGAGTAGTTAATACAGTTTAGGTTTGAAGAGGCTGAGAGTAGGACATTGTCAGAGACTGGCCCAATGAGTGGTGTAGTTTTCTGTTGGGAAGGGGAGGTATAGTTGGCCTGTGACAGCCAGGTTGAGGGTAAGGGAATTGCTATGTGTGGTGAGGGAGACAGTGACATGCATATCCAGCACTGGGATGTGTGTTGTGTGTACTGGAAGAATTGGAAGGAAGAGTTGAGAAGGCGGGTAAGGTGTCGGTTGCCAGAGGGAGGTTTTAGGAGAGGCCGTAATTGGGAAAGGAGGTCTAGGCATTTGTAAGGCTCAGGGGTCGCCTGTAACCGGGAAATTATGTTCTTTATAACTTGTTCTTGTTTCTTTTCCCGATTTTGATCTAGTACCCCACCTCCGTCTGAGTACCCCCAGTGAGTAATGGGATAAAAACATATGTTTCTTCCATTTGGCTTATGGCAGGTACTCACGAAACTCCCTCTCTTTTGTACTTTGACAGTGAGTAGGGATTTGGACTTCCCGCCCCCGAGGTTCATGGTGCATTGTTTTGGAGCCGTATTATAACATGAGGAATGTACGTAGGAATAAATGTCTGAGCAGGGGCAGGGAGTGGCCAGAAGGCTGGGGAGCGCAGCGAGGATAAGGAGCAGAGGAGTCATGGGCTGTGATTTAGGCAGTGCAGAGGAAATAGCGCCCTAGGAGCAGAACACAGCCAGCAACGTAGGCGATGCCCACGGAAAGACGAAGGATAGGGGGCCAGTCCTGAGGGGAGACAGTTACTAGGCCTATAGCAAGGATTAAGATTAGGAGTGCAGTTATAGTTAGAGAGACAGGGAGAGGCCAGTCAGGGTGAGGGGCAGAAGGCCCCAAGTTGGTGGTTGTTTGAATCTGAGGAGGAACAGTGCTCATTAGGGTGTAGAATGATGTAGAGAATGAGAGTAAAGAAATCAATTTCATCTGGAGTCAGGTTGTAGAAGGTTCCCTGGAGCCACAGTTGAGACACCAGTGTAGTCAGGTCTTTGAAGGAGGTTCCTGTCGGGGCGCTGGTCCAGAGGTCTTGTAGTAGTTGGGTCAGGAACAGTTGTAGGTTGAAGAGAGTCCAGGTCATTCAGTGTCTTCTCCGATGGTTGACAGGGGTTGTCGCCGGGTGAATTTTAAGGAGGTGGGTCCTGTGAGGGAGACCTGATAGGTGTCATTTAAGGAGGGCAGCGCAGGATCGGAGGTGACCCGTTTTAGACGAGAGAGGTGTACCCAGGAGGTGACCTTTTCGAGTTTAGCTGCAGTTGGGGTAAGGAGGATGACTTTGAATGGTCCCTGCCACTTTGGGGTTAGGTCACCCTGGGGATTATCAGACAGATAGACCATATCCCCAATTTGTATAGGGGGCAGGGAGGCTTGGGGGTCAGGGGCAGGCAGATTGTGGTTGACGTATCTCCAGAGGGCATTGCGGAGTTGCGCCAGCAGAGGGGAGTGTAGGAAGCTTGGTATGGGAGGAGGTTCAGGGGGGAGTCCAGGAGGGAGCATGGGCCTTCTATACATCACCTCAAAGGGGCTCAGCCCCAGGGGCTTTCTGGGCAAAGCCCGTATTCTGAGGAGAACAATTGGTAAAAGTTTAGTCCAATCCAGATGTACCTCGAGGGTAATTTGGTAAGGGTTTCTTTGATTATTTTATTCATCCTTTCTACC
The DNA here is from genome assembly GCF_033118175.1 of Dama dama. Lineage (NCBI taxonomy): Eukaryota > Metazoa > Chordata > Mammalia > Artiodactyla > Cervidae > Dama > Dama dama. Next base: position 113,757,892 of record NC_083714.1, read on the forward strand.
TTTCCTGAGGACTGGGGACGGTATGGAATGTGAAATTTCCAGGGTATCTGTAAGAATTGGACAAGTTGTTGGGTGACCTTGGATGTAAATTCTGGGCCATTATCAGACTGTAGGGATGAAGGCAGCCCAAACCTGGGGATAATTTCTGTGAGGAGGATTTGGGCCACTGTGTGGGCTCTTTTGTTTGTAGTGGGAAATGCTTCTACCCATCCCGAAAATGTGTCTACAAGGACTAGTAGGTATCTGACTCTCCGGACCCGGGGCATATGAGTAAAGTTTATCTGCCAATCTTGTGCTGGGAGGCTGCCTCGCATTTGATGGGTTGGAAAGGATGTCGGTTTAAGGTTGGAATTGGGGTTAGTACGTTGACATGTTTGACAGGAGCGGGTAAGGTTATCTAAATATTGTTGGTCAGCATTGGATATGGGGAAGTGGTTACGGAGGAACTGCTGGAGTGTCTTGGATGAGGGATGAAAAAGTGAGTGTAGATAAGAGAGGATTTCTCTGGTGGTGGGAGGGTCGGGTGGAGTCAGAGCTAAGATGACAGGGGACTGGAGGGAAGGATGGGACAGTGCTATCTCCTTTGCCTTCTGGTCTGCAGCATTGTTGTAGGCTGATATGAGACTTCCCTTTTGATGTCCCCTACAGTGGAGGACAGCGGCTTTGTTTGGTAAGAGTGCTGCCTCTAGAAGTTTGTGAATCAGGTCTGAATTAATAATTGGGGAATCCCTTTTGGGTTAGGAAACCTCTTTCTCTCCATATTAGGATGTTTGAGTGAAGTATGTTATAGGCATATTTGGAGTCTGTGTGGATGTTAACCCTTAGATTTTTAGCCAGAGTTAAAGCTCTGGTGAGAGCTATTAGTTCTGCCTGTTGGGAGGTGGTGTGAGGTGGCAGTGGTGAAGCTTCAATTGTCTGTGTTTTATGATTGTGACGAAGGTCCCCCTGGATGATGGCATATCCTGCTGCAAACGGTGGGGATTTTTGAGAGCTGCCATCAACGAACCAGTGTGGGGTGTCTGGGTCTAGGATGGGCTGATCTGTTACATGTTGGAAGGGGTTTTGGGTAAGATCTACTGTTAGGCTGCAGCTATGTAAGAGGGAGTCTGTTGTAGAGGACATGGGTAATAAGCTGGCGGGGTTAAGGGGAGAGCAGGGGGAGAATGAGAGCTGAGGGTCGAGGAGAAAGGCATGTAGGACCTGTACCCTGGAAGGGGGAAGGGAGAGGAAAGCCCGATGTGACAGCAAGTCTCGGAAGGTGTGTGGAGAACAGACTGTTAAAGGGGCATGTCTAGAGAGTTTATTTGCTTCGGGTAGGAGGGCTGCGATAGCAGCCATGGCCTGTATGCAGGGAGGTCACCCCTTGGTCACCATGTCCAGCTGTTTTGATAGATAGGCTATGGGAGCCCAGGTGTCTCCAGCCCGCTGACATAGAAGCCCCAGGGCCTGTCCTTGGTTGGAATGTGCAAAGAGAAAGAATGGTCTGGTGTGATCTGGCAGGTGGAGAGTTGGCACTCGGAGGAGGCTCTGGGTGAGTTTGTGAAGAGGATTGGCCAGCGAGGAATGATTAAAGAGGGGCCCATCTAGACATCCTTTAGTTGCCTCATAGAGCGGCTTTGCAATGAGGGAGAAGTTGGGGATCCAGATACGGAAAAAATTTAGGAGGCCGAGGATAGACAGGAGTTCCCTTTTTGTTTTTGGAAGTGGACAGTTAATTAAGGCCTGGATTCTATCTGGGGGAATAGTTCTTTGTTGATGGGATATGGAAAGTCCCAGGTAGGTGACTTTTGTCTGGACTATTTGGGACTTAGATTGGGATACCCGATAACCCCAGGATCCCAGGGCCCCAAGGAGTTTGGCAGTATGTTGGAGGCAGAGTTTTCGGGTTGAGCTACAAAGGAGGAGGTCATCTACGTATTGGAGGAGATGACTTGGGGCTAGGTTGAGAGTCTGTAGGTCCTTTTGTAAAGCCTGTCCAAAAAAGTGAGGACTGTCTCTGAACCCCTGGGGGAGAACTGTCCATGTTAGCTGTTGGGAAACTTGAGTCTCGGGGTCTTGCCAGGTGAAGGCGAAAAGAGGTTGGGAGAGGGGGTGGAGGGGGATGGTGAAAAAAGCGTCTTTGAGATCTAATACTGTGAAGTGGGTTGCAGTCGGGGGTATGGTAGACAGAAGGGTGTAAGGGTTAGGGACTACTGGGAATGTCGGCATAAGAGCCTCATTGATTTTTCTCAGGTCCTGGACCAGTCTCCAAGAGTTTGGTCCCTTTCTTACTGCCAGAATAGGGGTGTTGTGTGGTGAATGGGTAGGAATTAGGATAGAGGCTTGAAGAAGACGGTCTATGATAGGCTTAAGTCCCTTGTGGGCCTCTGGGGTGAGAGAATACTGTTGTTGGGTGATTATAGTCAAGGGGTCTTTTAGGGTAATGTGGACTGGGGGATGATGTTTGGCTATTGAGGGGTGATCAGTGTCCCAGACTTGGGGGTCTAAGGCAGGTAGATCTAAGGGAAGGTCAGGGGTGAGGGATAGGGACTGTCTAGGTGCCATTTGCATGCAGAATATAGAGACTGTATCGAGGGGGGGTATGGTAATAAAGACCCCCAATTTGGATAACAAATCTCTCCCTAGAAGTGCCATTGGGCACTGAGGCATTATAAGGAATGAGTGTATAAGGGTTGATTTTCCAAATTGACAGAGTAATGGAGGGCTGATTTTTGGCCTTAGGGGAACTCCAGAGACCCCCTTGATTGTGATTTCTGAGTCTTGAGTTGGGCCAGAGTAGGAAGTTAAGAGAGAGAAAGTGGCTCCAGTGTCTATTATAAAAGAGGTCTTTTTTCCGGCCACTACCCCGTCTACCCTAAGTTCCGAGCTTGTGTTCAAGACACGGGCCAGGGGGCTGGAACCCGGGCCCCATCATTGGAACAATTCTTGTAGAGTTGGGCTGGGGTTCCGGGGAGAAGTGGGGATCTCCTCAGATGCGCCAGGGCGTCCCTGTGGACATTCCACTCTCCAGGTCTGGGAGGTGGGGACCTCCCCAGGGGTGCCAGGGCACTCCCGGGGACAGTCCATCTTCCAGTGTCCCCATTGGCCACAGATTGGGCATGCTTTTGTCGGGGGCCGCGGGTTTGGGCATGCCTTTGCCCAGTGTCCTGACTGGTTGCATCGGAAGCAGGGTCCGGGGGGAGTCTTAAGACCCGTTCTGGGATGACTTGGGCCAGGCTGATTTCTTTCTTTAATTGCTGCTGCCAAAAGGGCATATTTAGCTCTTCTCTCACGTTCTTTTTCTCTCTTAGCCTCCTCTTCTCTATTATTGAACACCTTGAAGGCTACTTCTAGAAGGTCTCTCTGGGGGGTCTCAGGGCCCTTTTCTAGTTGGCGAAGCTTGCGTCTGATGTCAGGGGCAGATTGGCTGATGAACTGAACATGAAGGTACAGTAACCCAGCAGGGGTAGTGATATCTAGGTTGGTATACTTTTGGACTGCCTCTGTGAGGCGTGCCAAGAATAAGGCTGGATTTTTGTCTGCCCCTTGGGTGACTTCCCTGACTCTATCATAATTGACATGGATATGAGTATTTTTCTGCATTCCTTCTAGAATGCAGGTGATCATATGATTGAGTCTCCTGATACCTGGGTCACCGGGCTGGTAAGTCCAGTGGGGATCTAACTGAGGCACAGCCTCATCAGCAACTGGGCTGTCCCGGTCTTGGTTATGTAAATGATCAGCATGGTCTTTTGCCGCTTGCCAGATACGGTCTTTTTCATCTGGGGTGAGAGTGGCATTTAGGATATAATATACGTCACTCCATGTGAGGTTATAGGCCTGGGAGAGTCTCAGGAATTCTTTTCTGTATCTGGTAGGATTTTCAGAAAATGATCGTAACTTTTCTTCTATCTGGCTCATATCTGACAATGAAAATGGCACATGGACTCGGGTGGGGCCCTCTGGTCCTGCGACCTCTCTTAGGGGAAACATGTGCTGGGTAGGTGACCGTGTGGCAGGGGGGGAAGGAAGGGGGGAGGGGGAGTCGGGGAGATGGGGTAGCGGGGCTGAGGGGGAGTCAGGAGAGGTTTCAGTGCCAGTAGGTGAGTTGGATGAAGGGGAAGGAGAGGGGCGGCGGGGTGGCGGGTAGGGAGGGGGCTCGTCCGCGGGGTCGAACTCTGGGGGTGCAGAAGGTTGCGGTCTGCGGTTAGTTGAGGAAGAAGAGCCCTTTTGCTTGGGAGGCAAGGTGCATAGAAGGACCTCGTGGGTGGAGCAGGCCTGGCATAGGGAGGGCCTGCTCCGAAGAGCCCAAAAGGCTTGGGCATAGGGGATCTCCGACCACTTGCCATTCCGTTTAAGGAAGTCAGTGAGATTTTGGAGAATGTTAAAGTCAAATGTGCCGACCTCAGGCCAGCGGTCTTGATTGTCTAATTGATATTGAGGCCAAATCTGTGTACAGAGTTGCTTTAAGCGGTTAGCTTTGAGTTCAGTGAGTGAGAGTGGTTTGAGATTTTTGAGAACACAGGCCAGAGGGGAATCTTTTGGGACAGATTGGCCAGACCCCATAATTGAAAGGCAAGCAGAGGCTCCTATTGGGAACTCGAGTCGTCACCCGCAGTCGCAATAGGAGTTATGAGAAGAGAGCTCTGTGTCGAGGTGGAGCGTCCCCCACCGTCGCCCACAGAGTGGCCCTGGGCCGGGGGTCCCTGGGACCCGGAGAGGACTGAATTCTAGGGCGCCTCTAGAACTCCGTCCGGATCGGATCTTACCTTAATCTAGGGGCCGGCTGGAGTGGAGTGTTGCATGTGGAGTGGTCAAATGGCAAGAGGTCCCTGTTCTGGAGGTCGTCAGAGAGAGAGAGAAAAGGGGGTAAAGCCGAGGCCTGGGGGTACGCAAATCATCAATAAAGCCTTAGCACAAGACTTGCACCGCTCACGAAGGCACTAGGCGTCCCCAAGGGGAACTTAAGAGCCCTGGCAGAGAAGTGAGCTCGGAGGATGTTTGCGCTCCCAGACTCCGGGGAAAAGGGGAAAACAGTGAGAGGGAGGGAGAGTGCGAGAGAGTGAGACGAGTGCCTCGCCCCCTCCCGGTTTCGGCACCAAAAATGTAAGGTACAGTTCCGGCGAGGCAGAAGAGGAAAGACGACCTCAACAGAAGTAGGTTACCTTTATTCAGGCAAGGAGGGGCGACAGTCGGCCTAATGACCAGGCTGAGCGCCGAAAGGGATCAGGGAGGCTTCATACTTATAGGGAGGTTTGTGGAAGCGATAAGGGAAACGTCAATCAGGTGGGATATTTTGAGTATTCTTTTGTTGAGATGACACTTGTAGTTGGGCAGGGGGTGATAAGTCTTCTGGGCTGGTGTAGGGGGTGGTAGGTTTCCGGACAGGGGGTGATAAGTTCCAGATAGATGCAGCTGGCCTGGAGCATCAGGATGGAACTAAAGTTATACTTTGTTTTCTCCGAAGTTAGATGATTCAGCAAGGGGCCTTTGAGACTGTTGTTCTCTTTTCTAGGCCCAAAAGACTCCTTCAGTATGGATGGGGTGCTGGGAGTGACTGCTACCATGTTTGGGCAGTGAGTTGCCTGGGTGTGCATACAGGTTTGGGCCAAGTAAATGCTGTCATATACACCAGTTTGTTTCCAGGTCCATCCCTGCCTTTTCTACCCTGCTCTGTCCCATGGGGAACTGCATTTTCCTGCTCCCTTGCTTTCTGACTTCCTGGTATGTTTGGCCAACAGGAGACACTGATGGAAGTCCCAGGGCCAGAAGAAGCAATATGCCAGGGTATTTTCCTCCCACAACCCAGCTGGGTCTCCTCCACAGCTTCAGTCCCCTCTGATAGACTGTGACTGCAGCTTTTGCCAGGTGGCCCCAGCTTCTAAGGCTGTAGTTCTACCATTTCTTCCTTTTGACTTTCTAACTGGAAATGTGGTTGTACAGTTGGGCATGCCCTTTTGCTCTTCTGTCATTGCCATGAGAAAGCACTTTCCCCATAACTGCCACTCCTCCTGGGACCCAGAATCACACTTGACCCCAATCTGTGATGAGGAGCCACACCTGGGCAGACTGGTAGCCAGAAGCGGAGCCACCCAGTGGAGCCCAACTGAGATTAGCTGACCTAAAAAATGTAAAAGCAAGCATAAATTAGTAGGGTCATTTGTTAAGCTTGGGGTGATTTGTTACACAGCACACACTGACTTATATACCACCCATTCTCAGTTTACTTTATAATAAACACTACTGTATCGTCAGGGAAAGTTGAAGCATGAGAGAACCACCCAGAGTAGTTAGAGAGTTCAGGGAATACGAGTTAACATTTTGTGTAGCTATTATATGCCAGGTACTGTGCAAGAGACTGTGCTTACGTGTTCTTGAATTCTCGTGAAAACTTTGTGAGAAGTGTACTCTTTGCACTATTTTTACAGTGAAGAAGATGAGGTTGAGCACCATGTGTTCTCTTCACCTCTCTGCTTGCCACACAGATGCCCATTTGTTCTTTGGTCTGGGTCTCTGGTCATGCCCATTTTCTGTGGCCACGCCCTGGAAACACCCACCATCCCTCACCCTCAGCAAACCTGGCTCCATTCAAATTTCTCCCTGAGAGCTGCCAGATCAAAACTGCTTCCCAGGGATGAAGCCATTTCTGGGAAACTTGGAGCGAATTTATTTCACCAGGATGTGTTTATCGTCTCTCTCTCTTTTAGTACATTTTCTACAAGGATCAGATTAGGTCCATTGAATGCTAATCACATCCAGTGATGTCTGCATGACATCAAGACTGTAGCTTTGTTTGATGCTTCAAATTTATTGGTAACTCAAATTAATTCATTTCGCAAATAATTACTGCTCGCTGCCTTGGAGGCAGGCACCATGTGAGGGGCTGGGAAGGCCAGGATGCATAAGTCATCAGCTAACTGATATCTGAATTTTAAGGATATCATTTTTCTTTTGGTATGGCTACCTAAAATATTCATACAGTTTTTAGTTCCCTCTGAAGAAGTAAAATCAAGTGGCGTTTTGGGGCCACCCATGCCTCTTTTGGGAATGATAACCCAGAGGAAGAGTCTAATGTGGTTAGAAGATGGGTGTTTTCTCTCTCACTCCCGTGTATGGTCCACAGAATAATTCTTAATGGTTGCATGCCTTTTCTGAAAATTCTGCTTAACCAGTAATAAGAATAGTTTGTTTTTTGTTTCCTCCACTGGTTTTCAAATAGTAGATGCGGCAAGTTCTGTGATGGGCAAGTCTATCTTTATTCCAGGTCACCTTCCCAGGCCATCATCAAGTTCTGCAATTTGGGGTCGGGGGAGATCTTCCGACTCTGAAATCAATAACCCCTTGACACTATGGATTAATACCCCTTGAAGCAGCATTTTGCAAACTGTGGTCCATCAAAAGCCTCCTTCAAATCATGCAGGGAGGGCTTAGAAAAGGAGTGATGCCTTGGCTATACCTCAGATTTACTGAATCCAAATATGGGGGGCCAGAGTCAGAAGAACTGTATTTTTAATGTGTCCCCAATCCTCCTCATCCCCTGTGAATCTCTAGGACACTAAACTTTGAGGTTATACTCTCCTGCTTCATTGCAGCTTGCTTCTCACTCTGATATTGTCCACTTAGTATTCTCATTCTTGGGGGAAAAATCTAGAATTTTCTCTGTAGGATCTAAAAGCATACATTATGAAAGGGGGAGGATACTGTTGTAGTTGTCTGTTGCAGCGGAACAAACCATCCCAAAGCTTAGTGGAATTAAACAACAGTTTATTATTATTTCTCCTGATTTTGTGGTGGTTTTTGCCTGGGATGTTGTCTCACAAGGTTGGATTTAGGATGCAATTGGGGCTGGAGTCATCTGAAGGCTCAACTGGGCTGAACTTTCAAGGCAGCTTCTGCACTCACATCTCTGGTGCCCCAGGACTCTTGCACGTGACTTCTCTCTCTAGCAGAGTAACCTGGACATCTTTTCTGGAGGTTCAGGGTTCCAAGAAGTGGGAAGCAGAAACCTCCAGTTCTGTTAAAGGTGAAATATACAGCCAACAAAGCTCACTTCTACAAAATTCTACTGGTCAAAGCAGTAACAGGCCAGATTAAATTCAGGAGGTGAAGGAATAGACTAACCCCTCAATGGGGAATGGCATGGACAGGGCTGGCTCCACTCCACAATTTGTGGAACTCTGTTCAAAATAAAAACGTAGGGCCCTTTGTTTGCAAAACCAGGAAAAAGAGCTGGTAAAGATACTTAAATATAAAGCTTTTCCCCTCTCTCCCAGGATCTCTCTTTTGACTTGTGTGGTGTTTTAAAATTTTCTATTTAATATGGTTCTAAGTAAAGAATAAAAGATTTAAATTATTAATATGAATTTACCATTTATCTATATATTGTGCAATGTCAGTTTTATGTGCAAGTATAACAGCATTGCACTCTTATGCAGAATTGCTGAAATTACACAATTTGTTTTGAAGCTTGTACACCCATATATATTTTGTTCTTAGCAGAACAGTGGAAACTCTGCCTGAAACTAACTAGACAGTTTTATTTGACTTCTTGATATGCGTGCATCCTGCCAATACTACCTTCTGCTCACTGATAAATAAGGAGGGGAGGGAGTGAAAGAAAAGGAGCTCTGGGGTGCCCTGTGTTTCCGTTTTCTTCTACATCATCATTTTCAGTGCGCGTGTGTACCTGCTAAGTTGCCTCAGTCGTGTCCGACTCTTTGTGACCCCATGGACTACAGGCTTCTCTGTCCTTCACTATCTCCAAGAGTTTGCTCCAATTCCCGTCCATTGAGTTGGTAATGCTATTGAACCATTTCATCCTCTGCCGCCCCCTTCTCCTCTTGCCTCCTGTCTTTCCCAGCATCAGGGTCTTTTCCAATAGGTCGTCTCTTTGCATCAGGTGGCCAAAATATCGGCACTTCAGCTTCAGCATCAGTCCTTCCAATGAATATTCAGGACTGATCTCCTTTAGGATTGACTGGTTTGATCTCCTTGCAGTCCAAGGGACTCTCAAGAATCTTGTCCAGCACCACAATTTGAAAGCATCATTTCTTCGGTCCTCAGCTTTCCTTATGGTCCAACTCTCCTACATGACTACCGGAAAAACCATAGTTTGTGTTTCTTCAAACACCATTGCTTTCTTTCTGCATTTGGAGCAAATACTGTTTCAAATGGAACACATAGACTTTTAGGACTGTCAGCTCCCCAACTGACTCAGTTGTAGACATCACAGACTCACTTTGCATGTGTGTTGAGTCTCGCTGAACTCCTATGCCTTGTAGGTTCACCAGAATTCTGTGCTCATGGGAAACAAAAAATGGCGGACATACATCTTTTATGTATCTCCTGTCGTCACGTGATATCCCATCATCCTATCAGACTTCACTGACAAAGCACAGGTTCAAACATAAAATTATTAAGAATTTCAAGGTGGTGACAACAGCACATTAAATCAAGCATGATACCATTTTGATCACAGGCCCCTGTGCGGCTGCTCGATTGCATGCCCATGAAGTTGGCCGTGGGCTTATATATACACAGAGGTATGCTGGTAAACGTTTAATAACCGGATATCTAGTGTGTGGGGGGAAGCCCTGAATGATAGCATTTACCACCATGGCTGATTTCAAGCTATCAACAGGATGTTGCTTAGCACAGAATTGGGAAGAAATGCCCACAATCAGCTCTGGAGAGTTGGTCGAGCAGCTTCCAGAACAAGAGGGCTCGAGGACAGAAGGGAAGGAATTGATGATGAAGACAAGCTAGCACATATACAGTGACCCTAAAAAAAAAAAAGAAAGATAGATAAATACGCATATTTGTGTGTAGAGAATGAAAAAAGATGGAAAGGCTCTATATTAAAATGTTAACAGTGATTATTTCTTGGTCATAGGATTAGAGGTGATAATAATATAATAATTATTTTTGCTTATCTGTCGTATCCACATTTTCTAAGATAGATAGGCATTACCTTCGTAATAAAAACATCCACAAAATGTCTTGAAAAAGTTAGTACAATCTTTAAAGCATAGGTTTGGAGAGTGCAAGCCTGTAATAGTTGCTACACGCCATGAATAATTTACAAATTAAATTGATTTTAAAGCACAGCTAAAATAAATTTGATAAGATGGGCCACAGTTATGTTCTTTCTTATCATTCACATTTGTACATTTTATAGTCAATGAGGAGTGACAGCCATTATTTAGAATTCCAGCAAGAGCGACCATAACTGTTTGTCACCTACTCAGCATCTAAACAATGGCCTGACGGCTCACCTGCCTGGCCTGGTCCAAAGCAAGGGGAACCGGAGTCTACACTAAATAACCGAGTTTATGACCACTGCGGCAGAAAGGAGGAGAGAATGGTCTCTTCGCAAAACTGATGAGAACAGTAAGAAGCATTGAAATATGTCAGCCAGACCGAAGGGGAGGGCTGGATGAAGGGGGTGTCAGCATGTATCAAAATCTCACACTGAGGCCATGAAATAGAGTTTCATAAAGATGAGGAGACAAGGAAACATTTCTGCCCAGGAGCTAGGGAAGGAGAAACAGAGCAATGAGGGGTGGAGGACAAGGACTCAAATGACAAATCCCAGACAGCCCCCGGGGAGTAACTGGTGTATAATGAGCCTGCTTCCACGTCCACGTGAATGTTGGATGAACACATGATGGGCCAAAGATATTCCTAATTATCTTGGGAGTGAGTAGGGGAGCTGCGGCATTGTAGTCAAATGAGCTGTGGTCACAAGTGAACCTAGCTGATCCTGCTAAGAGGTTCCTTACTCCAAAGGAGAGTCCCTGGAAGGAAGCCCCTCAGCAAGGGAGCAGCTCCCCTCTGGCTTATGGGAAGGGAGGAGAATTGAGCATCTATTTGGCACACTCAGGACAACATCAGGGACTCTGCCCACTTCTCAAACTCTAGTGTGCCCACGGATCATGCAGGGAGCTGTTTAAAATGCAGCTTCGGATTCAGCAGGGGTGGGGTGGGGCTGGAGAATTGGTATTTCTGAAAGGTTCGCAGGTGATGCTGACGCCACTGCTGGTTCATGGACCGCAGTTAGCAGCTGGGTCACAAGGGTTACACAGGACAGTTCCCTCCTCCATGCTCGGGTTCTAATGAACTGACGGAGCATCAGCCAGTGCTGTTGGCTTTTGCAGTCCGCCTGGCCAGGCGGTGGTGGGGAGAAAGGAGCGAGGGCAATTTCCCCACATCCCTTCTTCCCGTGTGGGTATTCAGTATCTCTCCCTCCTCCCCGGTCTTTCCTCCTCTGCACGCCTTCCTCTTTGCAACATCCTCGTCATTATTGCAGGAGATTTATTTTTAGAGTCAAGGCCACAGAGTTGCAGATTCGGCAAGGCCTAAAACAAATCGACAAACGGAAAGTGTTTGTCTTTGAAGCGGTGTGAATGAGGGGCCCACTAGCCAGGCCTGGCGTGAAGCTCTTATCTCGGCTTGTTCGCCAACGTGGGCTGCCTCTTCCCCCCCTCCCAGATCACAAAGGAGGTTGAAACACCAGAAGCGACTGAAATTGCCTCATCTTTCCCCTTTGAGATCTTGCCCTGTGCCCCTTTCGCTGGCTACCCCAACAGAGGTGGCAGGCTCCAGAGAAGGGGCAAAATGAAACAAGACAGTGTCTGGGCCCCCAATCCCCAGTGGAGGGATCAGGGTCAAAAGATAACATTCATACAGTAAATAGAAGGGAGCGAGGTTTGAGGTGGAAAGGATGGAGTTTGTGAGAATTTTCTTTCATTTTCCTCAAGCTCATAAGTGGGCACTCAGTGAAGGACATAGAAGAGACAGCCTCGCTATGTAACAGTGACTGTCTCAGAGCATCTCAGAGCCTTTCCAAGCCCCGCCCTTGAGGGACCGCAAGGCAAATGGGCAGAACAGTGGCTCAGCTGACTCTTGTTTATCCTCCCAGAGGCCCTACCAGTAAAGTTTGCCTCCACTTCCTTCTTGGGGTTCTGGAGCCAGCTCCCCCCAGCTCCATGACTGTGTTCATCTTCAGTTCAGTTCAGTCGCTCAGTCGTGTCTGACTCTTTGCAGCCCCATGAACTGCAGCACGCCAGGCCTCCCTGTCCATCACCAACTCCCGGAGTTTACTCAAACTCATGCCCATCGAGTCGGTGATGCCATCCAGCCATCTCATCCTCTGTCGTCCTCTTCTCCTCCTGCCCCCAGTCCCTTCCAGCATCAGTCTTTTCCAGTGAGTTAACTCTTCGCATCAGGTGGCGAAAGTATTGGAGTTTCAGCTTCAGCATCAGTCCTTCCAATGAACACCCAGGACTGATTTCCTTTAGGATGGACTGGTTGGATCTCTTTTCTGTCCAAGGGACTCTCAAGAGTCTTCTCCAACACCACAGTTCAAATGCATCAATTCTTCGGCACTCAGCTTTCTTCACAGTCCAACTCTCACATCCATACATGACTACTGGAAAAACCATAGACTTGACTAGACGGACCTTTGTTGGCAAAGTAATGTCTCTGCTTTCATCTTAGGTGGTACTTATTGGGTTGGCCAAAAAATTCTTTTGGGTTTCCTGTGCCATGGTATGGAAAAGTCCGAACAAACTTTTTGGCCAACCCAATACTTAACAGTCGGGTTCTTCAAAACCCAAGAGACCCCAGAAACCAACTCAAGACCACCTTTCCCAGGTCCTCTAGTGTGCCACATGCATCCTGATAATACAAAAAGAAAGTCCTAAGCTAACATTTATGGAAGGTCTACCATGCACAGGGAACAGTGATGAGTGTTTTTATGTGAATTTAATAAGCCCCCTTAATTCTCACAACAGTGCTCTCAGATGAGCATTCCTTCCATTTTACAGAGGAGGAAACAGAGGCCCATGTGGGATTAGAATGAATTCCTTCTAATTTTTGGCACTCATGATTGTGCTTTGGACTCGGGGTACAGAGGGTTTTCCCTCACCCCTAAACACAATTTCCCAACTCAAGAGTCTGGAGGCCTGGCCAGAGATCATTGGCTGGGTAGGTGAGAGGTTTGTGGGAGTTGGCAGGGTATGAGGGAATGGGGGCAAGAAGCACTTTTAAAGACTTTTCTTTTTTAGACTCTGAGCCTGCAAACTTGGATGAACCCTCCCCTACCATCCACCCTCCAAATCCATTTTCCTCTGCTTTATATGAAGATGCGACTACTCCCAAAGTCACATCATCACAGAGATGGAGGTGCCCAGGTCTGTTCATTTAACCAGTAGCACCTACTATGTGCTCCAGAAAGCAGTCCCTGTTCTCAGGATTTCTCAATGGGAAACTAGGCAACAAACAAGTAAATGAATGAATGTCTCATGTAACCAGCACAAAAACGAGTCTCACTGGTCAGGGGATGGTGGTGGGTAGCGGGGGGGAGGGCTCTTATAGCCAAGCAGGTCAGGGAAGGGATTTGGAGTTGAGACCCAGATAAGGTGAAACAGATGGGGAACAGTGTGGAGCAGTTGGGTGGTGGGAAAAGCAAGTGTCTAGAGGCAGGACCAGGCTTGGAGGGCTCAGAAAACAGGCCAGCCCAGGTGAAACAGAGGCTGTCTAGTGTTGAGGGAGGGAAATATAGGGCCTGATTGATAGGCAGGACCAGATCAGGAGTATCTTGAAGGCCACAATGAGACTTTGGGATGCTTTGGTGGCCATCACTTAGCTAGAGAGTGGGTAAAAAAATGTTCATTCCAGTCCCTCCTCAGTACTCAGAAGCCGAAGCTCTGCTTAGCTGGGAGAAGGCATAATGAGTCATACTGGTGATTCCCAAGTGGAAGGTTTGAGAAGCTTGGCTCTGAGCTCTGATGCCTGGTGGAGTAGTAACTGCTCATACCCCACCCATTGCTTCCTAAGTCTTTCCTCTTGAGGCCGTCTGTGATTGGCTGCCTGCAGTTGGGGTTAATGACCAATGATCATCAAGGAGTTGATGGATGAGTACTTTGCTTCCTTGCCCCTTCGTGGGCCAGTTCACAGGTGTGTTCCACATGCTCCCCAGTGGTTTTGAGCCCCAGGTGCCCGCAGTGGGAACCAGCTCATAAACTCACCCTGTATTGCCTTTTGTCTTCTCTCTATCTCACTTCCTCATTTCCCAGCTGATGCTCTCTAACCTCACCTCCCAAGTAAACCACCGATGCCCAAAACTTTGTCTCAAGGTCCACTTTTGGGGACTCTAAATGAAGACATCTGGCATCCATAATAAGCAGGAAGCTCCCATTTAATAGTCTCTCTCTCACAAGTGATGGCACAAGTCAGCTGTCCAGATATCTTCTAGGTAGAAGGTAGGGGCCATTAGCTGGAGAGGAAGACAGAAAAAGCACTTTGGAGAGTCACAGGCCAGCACTGTGACATCTCATAGGCACAAAGAAGAAAGAAAAGTTTACATAGAAAACTGAACATAGTATCAGCTCCTTGAGAGGCGGGGTGTAGTCTGTTTGCTTCACTGCAATAAATGCATCTAGTGGGTGCTCAATAATATCTGTTGAATGAATAGATGTAGCAAAGGAAAAAGGGTTAAAAACCACCAAGTCCCATAGAATGGGAAGCTATGGATGATCTCTGCTCTCTTGTCCAGTCCCTCCTGAGTCTCCTTGATCAACTTTCCTTTGGACTCTGTGAGGTATCCAGCATCCTTTTGGTCATTGCCACCCAATATTTTCATGCCTCACTTAAGTTAGTGTCACACACAACTTTTACTAGGACAGTAGTATAACATTAATGACGGTGGCCATGCTAGCACTGTTCCCACTGTATCCATGTCCTCATCTTCCTGAGTCCACAGCTAGTACATTTCCCAGCCTTCCCTGCAGTTAAGTTGGGGCCATGTGACTGAGTTCTAGGGACAGAAGTAGTATATCTGAGCCACAAAAGTCTCTCACTCAGCAGCCTCCATTTTCTCTTCCTGTTCTGCTTTGATCTTGGGAGCCACATATTGAAGTTCATATTTTCCACAAGATGGAGGGAGCCTGGATCCCTGAATCACCATGTGCAAGGCTGCCCCTGGAATGCTTGATTGGCATGTGACATGAATGAGAAATAAGCCTCTTGCACATTCTATTAAGCCATGGAGATTTGGGGGGTGTTTGTTATAGCTCCTTGCTTGTCTCCACTAACTGAAGGACCTTGTAGCTCAGACGTGGCTGTTGACCTGAAAGGCAGTGGGGGAAGATTTCTTGGGCAAAGGAGCAGCTCTCCACTGGAAGCATCCTGAAAGCATTGTCTGTGATGCTGAGGGAAAAATAGGCGGGATCTGCCATTTACCCTACCCTGCTAGAACTCATCAGGGGGTCTTTCAGAATAAAAACAAATAAGAATTCAGCATAGAACCTTCAGTCATGCCAGTTACAGCGAATCCACTGGGAACAGAGTCCCCTGGAGCGGCAGTAGCCCTGCTTCCCGCCCCCACTCTATCAAATGGCGATTTTGAATAGGGATGAATTTGCAATTTGTTCCCCTGACCTGAGACAGATGGTTACGACGCCAAAATCTTACATTATTTATGAGGCTGTGCCATGTTGGGGAAAGGACCGGCTGGGTGGTTCCAGGTCTGTGTCACAAGGAGTGGGTCACACTGCCCCTCCCAGCCTGTGTCCTGGTTTGTATAGTGAAGGGTGGGGGTGGGGGAGGGATGGGATGTGCTTGGAACAGGCAATTTTTGGAGGTGTCTTCCAGGACAGATAACTGAGACTTCAGCATCTGCATGCCCAAAGGAAGGAGGATAGATGCATTTTGAAAATGAAACGCAAACAGCAAGGTGAGCCCGAGGACTGTGCGCCAGAGATTGAAATCTCCAGGCTGTCTTTCTCCCCCCCACCCTGAGGCTGAGAAGCCGGCAACCAGACGCAGCAGCAAGATATCCATGAAGCCTGCCTTTCAGGCTCCTGGGGGACAGCGTGACAGAAGGGCAGGGTTGCTATAGGAGAAAGAAGGCTGGAGCCAAACATCGGGCTGCCGTGTCTGTGACCCAGACTGGCCATCGCTGTGGAAGGCCAAACCGGGGAGGCCTGGCACAGGGCCAGAGCTGTCACCGTCTGGGCATCTGAGCCCAGGGAGCCCCCGAGGTCAGCTGTCTCCCCAGAGTGGAGAGTGGCCAATTTGCACTATCTCAGCTGCCAGTTGCCGCCAAGTCACAGCAAAGCATACAGGGTACCAAAGACAGCCCGCGTTGCCCACATCCGCTCCTGTGACTGAAGCTGAGGCCGGGAGGGGCCCTGGCACATGGGACTTGCCAGCAGCAGAACTTGGCAGGGTTTTTTTTTTTTTTTAACCTATCGTGGACCATGCACCCCTTTGGAGCCGGTGAGCTCCTTTTCAGAACCATGTCTTTAAATGCATAATGTAGCATTACCGAGGAAACCAATTCTATTGAAATGCAGTTCTCCAAATATTTAAAAAACAACTCTGTGAGGGAGTCATAGATGTGCTTCTTTCTCAATGCATTCAACAACAAGATTTAGGGGCCGATCTAATAACTACTCTCATTTCACCCTAGTGAGGAGGGTAAGCGATCTTTAGAGATAGTCTGCGACAGTTCTGATGTGCTGTAAAGATAGTTGTGGTTTCTGCTAGTGACAGTCACAGGGACTGCTGATGCTTCTACGGTTTGTTGCCTGTGTTCATGATGGAAGGAAGTACTCGATTTCAGTTAAAGGTTAGTACAACTGAAGATGTAATTTCTTTTCCCCCCATCCGAGTTCACAGATCCTTGAATGTCATGCACAGAACCCCTTTGGCTGGTAGGGAATGGCTGCTAGGGACAGGAGTCGGCTGGGGACACAAGGACTGTGGAGCAGTTCTTTTCTCCTCTGTCAGCAGGACAAGTAGGACTTGATCGGGGTTGGCTAATCGGTACAAAGTGCTCCCTCCCAGGCCCTATCCCCCCCACCCTGCCCCCGTGGTAAGCGTCGCTAATTGATCCTGGCTTGGCTCCCCACAGAGCCCAGAGATGGGCAGCCTGCTTCTCGGCCCAGCGCTTCAGGCAGCCATTGCTAAACGATCGGAGCTGGCATCAAAATGAAACCGATTTGCCATTCCAGGGCTGGAAGCTCTCTAAGGCCCGTTTCTGCCCTGACATGATATGATTACCCGTGATTAAAATATGGTCCCTGCCCTCAAGGAACTTCTGAACCCGTGAGCATCTTAAAGATTGGTGCGGAGTGAGGTGGGGGTGGGGGCAGCTCTACACAGTTCCTCACCAGGCATTCAGTCATTTCACAGTCAGGGCATCGATTTTACTTTTCGACTTGTAATTTCCACCTCCTGGATTCCATTATCACTCGCTCAATATCCGACGACTCGCCATTTCTCTGGCCACCGCTCTGAGATGCGTGCATTGCTGAGCATAAACAGAAGACTTTGCCTGAAATGCATTACTACCTGGAAGTAATGATTGGGTTTTACACAGCCAAGACCTTGCTGCTTCTGTACATAAGCAATCATTCCACCTTCCTCATTCCCAGTCACTTGGACTAGGCAGAAGGAACCCAGAATTAACCCCCTGTGCTCAAGCCCCAGACCCGGGACACCCCTGTCTCATCTAAGCTCCTTCCCTTCATGTGTGAAATACCCTGCAGCTGGAGGCTGAAGCTCCTGCCTTATGTTTTAGATATGATGCCATTAACAGGTTTTTTTTTTTTTTTTTTTTTTAAAAACACCCAAATCTGTCCATCCCCAGCTGCTGGAAGCATTTCTTTATTAGCCAAAATGGGCAGGTATAATGTCATGGCAAAAGTTCTAAGTTCTCCAAGTATGGACCCTCAGCATGATCTGGAAACTTGTTAGTAAAGTGAACTCTCTTTGGGATCCTGATTTCATTTCCCTTGGATGATTGTGGCGATTATTTCACAATGTATACGTTTAATAGGGCTTCCCTGGTGGCTGAGCCATAAAGAATCTGCCTGCAATGCAGGAGCTGCAGGAGCCACAGGTTCGATCCCTGGGTCAGGAAGATCCCCTGGAGAAGGAAATGGCAACCCACTCCAGTACTCTTGCCTGGAGAATCCCATGGACAGAGGAGCCTGGCGGGCTACAGTTCATGGGGTCCCAAAGACTTAGACATGACTGAGCGACTGCACACACAACACACAATACATTTAATAATGCCATTTGTAGCAATGTGGATGGACCTAGAGATTATCATCCTGAGTGAAGTAAGCCAGACAGAGAAAGCCAAATATCAAATGATAACATATGTGCAATCTAAAAATTGATATAAATGAACTTATTTACAAAACAGAAACAGACTCACAGACTTAGAGAATGAACTTATGGTTACCAGGGGGGAAGAGTAGGGGGAGGGGATAATTAAGGGCTTTGAGATGGACATGTACACACTGCCATATTTAAAATGGATAACCAACGAAGATCTACTGTATAGCACAGGGAATTCCAGTCAATATTAGGTAACAACCTAAAACAGGAAAAGAATTTGAAAAAGATGCATATGTATAATTGAATCACTTTGCTGTACGCCTGAAACTATCACAACATTGTTCATCAACTATGCTCCAATGTAAAATAAAAAGTTAAAAAAGTAAAAAGAAAAGAAAATGCTTTGCTAAAGTCGTTCAGGGAGTTTAGGGTTTTGGGGGATAAGAGCCACCCATTCTCCTTGCATGGCCCTTTGATAAACCTTTTTCTGTTCCAAAAAAGAAAAAAAAATCAAGTGTGACCCCTGAAATATGTACACTTTTTTATTTGTTAATTATACTTGGATAGAGATGAGGAGAGGAGAAAAAAGAAAGAAAGAAACAAAGCTAATTCTTTGTAAGAGGATTCCAATTTCTCAGCCCCAGGATGGACGCAGTACATCAGTAACTGTGTGTGTGGGGCCAGCTCCTGAGGCCCTCTAGGAAGTTCTGATGCACTAAAGATGGAGAACCCTTGGATTGAGACTCAATGCTGCCACACCCAGACCTATATGTTCACCTTTTGGGGCCTCAGTTGATTCCTTTGTAAAATGGGAGCAACAACATTCACCTCCCTTGCCTCGGGAGAGGAATGACTCAAACAGTGATGTAAGAACCATTTGCAAGGCCAGCTATTATTTTTGTTAGGCACTTTGTTGCAGGATTTTGAGGGGTGGTGGGGAGAGTTAGGGGAAAGTTCATTTTAAGCTGAGGAACTTGAGCTCCACTCCGGCTGGAGGAACATGGAGATCATTATTTTCCACAGCTGGGATACTTGGAGGCTCAGCCCCAGGGTTTGCCTGGCTGAGGCCGTGTCACCACTCTCCACTGACTGTCTGTCTGGGGACTTGACTTTCCCCACCTAAAAGTCATAGACATTTGAATCCCCCTCAGATCTTCCTCCAGTGACTCTGGTTCACAGAGTTTCTAATTCAGGTCAATTAAAATTCCCGGGTCTGAACTGCCTTGTGGGGAAGGAGATGACAGTGCAGCAGCTTTGGCAATGGAGACCAAGTGACCAAACAAGCTGGGCTGTTTACATCCCCAGCCACCTCCTCAGGGTGTAAAAACACAGCCAAATGACAGGCTCAGGGCAGGTAAGCTGGCAGATGGGATGAGCTTACAGCCTCAGTTTAGTGGGCCAGGTGGTCTGTCAACCTCAGATCAAACCAAACAGAAGGCAGGAGAAAGAAAAGCTGGCAGAGAAGCCCCATGAGCCCAGAGGGTTGTTTTCCCTGGCTCCTTGCTGAACCAGGCTGGGACCTGTTGGTGGCTTTCTCTTTGGGCAAGACCAAAAGGAGCACCCATCTTATTCTTCTACTTTACTTGCCACGGTGATCTGAGGCTCTGGACATCCAAAACTTTACTTAGATAAGCTTAGATATACTTCAGGATGATGCCCTGGAGGAGGAAATAGCAACCTACCTCAGTATTCTTGTCTGGAGAATCCCATGGACAGAGGAGCCTGGTGGGCTACAGTATATGTGGTTGCAAAGAGTGGGACATGACTGCATGACTAACACTTTCACTTTCAGATCTACTTAGGGTACCATTTAGTTTTCTCAACAACCCTATGAAGGGGGTACCAATTAGTATTCCCATTTTATAGATGAGGAAGTTGAAGCAGGAAGAAGTAAGTAACTGGCCCCCTTGACAGAGCTGGGATTCAAACCCAGAGCAGTCTGGCTTCAGAGCTCAAGCTCTTAACTGTGAAGCTAAACAATTCCCCCCTCCCTGGAAGGACCTTGGGGATGGGAAGAAACCAATGTTATCTAAGCTGTCAGAGGGATTTTGCAATTTCTTAGGTGCTAGAACATTTTCCTCTGAAGAATCTCATCTTGAAACCATGTTCTGCCGGGGAAGGACTTTTTAAGTTTGGCTGTGATGGAAGGAGTCAGAAAATAGAAAGTAAAAGTTAACTGCACAGATAATCAAAGATGCTTAACAGAAAGACAAAAAACTCAAACCACATTCCAACCAGCTTATGAAGAGAAAGTAGACTGAAGACAACAAATATAGTTGATACAGTTATTTTAGGAAAGAGCTCATCCAATTCGATGAGAAAATATTAAAAAATGAGCAAAATACACATATAACTTAAAAAAGGAAAAGATAATATGTAATTCTTATGTCTATATTATATTAATCTAAGATAAAAATATAAAGCAATTTTATACGCCATTACCAGAAATATTTAAAATACCATAATGATAACCAATACTTGAGAGGTCAGAAGGATAAACCTGCATACATATGTAGCTTGTAGTGGCTTAAAAGGGGGCAGCAACAAGAACTTTTATCCTCGTTGTCCAGGTGATCTGAATCCTGAGAATTTATTCAAAATAAGGAAAAAAGTAGATAAATTAGCTGGTATATGCCCCTCCTCTTCTGTCTGTGGGCTGCCAATGGAAGTCACTGCTCCTAGACACCATGTTGGCCCACATTCTAGGCCCTGGAAGTCATCCAGTGACTGTGATGTCTGACCAAGGGATGGAGATTCAGGGCTTCAGAAAGTCCACAGTCCAGTGGCCTCAGCCCACTCTTAGGTATTGGTTTAATTCCAAGGCAATTATTACTGGGAATGCTTGACATCTTAAAAAAATATATGGGTCAATGAGCACATGAAAGACACTCAACATCATTAATCATTAGAGAAATGCAAATCAAAACCATGAGGAAACATCACTTCATATCCACAGAGTGGCTATAATTTTTTTTTTAATGGAAAATAACAAGTGTTGGCAAGGATGTGGAGAAATTGGAACCCTCTTACATTGCTTCTGGGAATGTAAAAGGTATAGCCACCGTAGAAAAGAGTTTGTCAGTTCCTTAAAAAGTTAAGCACAGGGTTACCCTATGACTAGCAATTTCATTCTTAGATACACACCCAAGGGAGTTCAAAATGTATGTTCACACAAAAAAAGTGTACATGAATGTTCATAGCAACACTATTCATAATAGCCCCAAAGTGGAAACAATCCAAATGCCCATCAACTGATGAATGGATAAACAATATGTGGTCTTTCCACATAGGGAAATAGCTTTCCACCATAAAAAGGAATGAAGGTCTGACACATGCTACCACATGGATGAACTTTCGGGACATTGTGCTAAGTGAAAGAAGCCAGACACAAAAAGGCACAGAGTGTATGATTTCATTATATGAAATGTCTATAATAGGCACATCTACAGAGATAGAAAGTAGATTAGTGGTTGCCAGGGGTGGGGGTGGGGAGAATGAGGAGGGACTGCTGAATGGCTACAGAATTTCTTTTGGGGTGATAACATATTCTAGAATTAAATAGTGGTGATGGTCACACACCCTTGGAAATATTCTTAAAGTCACCGAATCGCATTCTTTAAAGTGGTGAATTTTTTTTTTTTGATGTAGACCATTTTTAAAGTCTTTATTGAATTCATTACAGTATTGTTTCTGTTTTCTGTTTTAGTTTTTTGGCCATGAGGCTGGTGGGATCTTAGTTCCCCAGCCAGGGATTGAACCCAAATCCCCTGTGTTGGAAGGTGGATTCTTAACCACTGAACGGCCAGGCAAGTCCCACAATGGTGAATTTTTATAGTATGTGAATTTTAACTCAGTAAGACAAAATATGATCCACTACCCCTTTTGTGGACCAGGTACTGTGGTAGGGAGACTACTTTGTTACTTCTAACTCTTAGACCAAGCCATTGGGGATTGAGGCAGGTTTTCATAACCTCATTTTACGAGCAGCGAGGCATCCGGCAACCTGTCCCAGGTGCAAGGTCACAGGGTGGTAAATTTGGGAATTGGATCCACTTTGGGCATCTGCTCCCAAGGTGTGGGACCTTTCTGAGAGGGTCCCCACCTACTTAGAGTGTGCAGCATCAGGGATTTTCAGGGGTGCCTCCATTCTGAAGTTGGCACAGAAGCCCAAACCCCATTCTAGTGGTACACACTGATTCATGTGTGTGCATGTGGGGTGGCCGTTTCTACCCCCACCTCCCCCCATTCCCCCCATCCCCACTCCCAGCTGTTTGACTTCCTCACAGACCAGCTGAAGGGCACTGAAGAGTCTAATCTTAGGTGCCAGGATGGACAGCCAGTGTAGGGAACCTAGTAGGACCGTGGACTCACAAAGAATTGTAGTCAACTTCTGCAACAGATGGCCCCGGTGCCTGGCCCAAATTCCCTTGGTATTCATCAGTCTAGAACATTCTCGAAGGACGTAAGACCCCCACCTGAGGCTTTTGTGGCAATGCCTCTGGGAGCATCTCCCAGGCACTGATGAATGGGAACCAGAAGATGAAGACTCCAGCTTTCCCATTCCCCAAGTGAATGGGTGATGCTGAGATGTCTTATCCAGGGTCTCTCAGAGAAATCTATTGGGTTGACCCTCCCGTGTCTCACTCCAGAGACTGGCTTGACAATACTTCCCTTACCACCTACTTCCCTTCTCTGCGCCACTCCCCTACTCCCAAATCAGTCACTTGGTGCCAAATCCTTTTCTCGGGTCTGGAAGAACCCAGCCTAAGACTTGTTCCCTTGGTCACTCTTGCTCTATGTCCTTGGGTAAGTCCCTCGATCTCTTAGAGCTCCTCAGGGGTGAGGAGGCCAACCCAGGGGATGAGCTCAATTACGTCTGGATTATTCATCTGACCAAGGAAGAGACCTAGAAGGAAGATAAACTATGACTAATTCTACTCCTGTACTTCTGAGGGGTTCAGTATAAACCAGACCACAACAGCTATGTCTCCTTTCCACCCCTCACCCAGCCCCCAAGAAACTTTCTTGGTCAGCCCAGGGGGTTGGTAAGGGGTATGAGTGAGAGCAGGTATTAAGAGTATCTGGAGGGATAAAGCCCCTCTTTTGGGGCCCCAGGTGTCCCCATGGCAAAACCACCCAAACAACAATGACTTTGGGCTAGCCTTGCTTGGACTCCTCCTGGGCTGCCCAGAATGTTCCAGAACAAGGCTGACAGGTCTGGAAGCTATAGCTGGACTTCCAGTGTGGCAGATGGTCTCACTTGACTGGGCTGGGTTAAGCTGGCCTTGGAGCCAGGATGCCTCTCACCCTCCCTCTTTCTTTATCTCTAGGCCCAGGGCAGGCTTGGCTGTAAGCGTGTTCACTTTCTGTCCTATGTGCTTGTTCCTCGTCTACACAGCTGACTAACCTCCTTTTCAGAGGGTGTGTGTGTGGTGGGGGAGGGGGAAGGTGCGTGGGGGGCGGGTGGGGGCTTGTCTGTAAAGGAGAAAGAAGCAAATGAAATACCTCAGGAGGGTGGGTCCGTGTTCCGTGCACTTAGGCCGCCAGCCTGGCACCTGCCCTAAGGACAGCAGGCAAAGCCCAGGCCCCGGGAAGAGCAGGGCTGCCTGGGCAGGGCAGAGGATGTCTCTGAGTCTGTGACCTTGGCCTCTAGGCCTTTGGGTGACTCTCCTGAGTGTCTGGCTGATTTGGACCAGCTCTGTAGCTGCCGAGGCTGCCTGGGCTGCCCCGGGCGCCTCCCGCCTCTCTGCCACATTCTTTTTTGCAGACAAACAGATTCCTTTGCTCACTGGAACAGCCGAGCTAGAGGAGCAGCTGTGAAAATAAACACATGGCAGCTGATTGGAGGGCTGCGAACTGTTTTCTGGGGTCTGCCTAGGTCCAGAACTCCCCAGCCTCAGTGGGTGCCTTGGCTTGAACCCAGGAAGGATAGGGTGGGTCTGTCCCTTTGCTGCCTGGGAGTCAGCCAGCCGGCTCTCTGGGTTTTCTTCACAGTCATCAGGAGGCTCTTGGCAGGCCTGGTCTGCTCTCCAAGCCCCCTGACTGGCCATGACTGTCTCCAGCCAAACCCAGAGAGAAAATATTTAGAGAAGGGCCTTTCCTAAGTAGAGTCAGCTCTTGGGTCATTGGGAGTAGTCCTGGACCTCTGTCCTGAGACACCCTGGGGTGCCTTGAGTGGGTGAAGCAGGTCACGTAGATGCTCCCTGAGTCTGTGGGCTGGGAGGACAGCATGTTATATCTCTAATTTTCTTCCACAGCAGGTGACGAGCCATATGCATGTTGGAAATGAGAAACCTTTCTGCAGAGGTAAGGAGACAGATGCAGACGGTGGCAGTGGCCCAGAGCCACTCAGAACATTCTCTCTTCTCCCATTCTTGGTTTGGAGTCGCCAGCCACACCATCAGGGTCCCAGCCAACAGCTCTTGGCCTTGCTATCAGTGCGCACCTTCCCTTCCTGTGCAGCCTTCCCAGAGCCTGGCTGTGGGGTAAGCGGGAGGCTGGCCTGGCCTGGAGCCCACGCTCAGCAGCTACAGATGCTCGGCCAGGAGCCTCTCAGCAGCGCCTGGGCCTCCGCATATGGAACGAAGCCTTCTAGGGCTTAGGTTTGGAATTGTCTATACATTTAATCGACCAGGGTTATTAGTCTGTTCAGGCTGCCATAACAAGAACCACAGACTGGGTGGCTTCAACCACAGAAATGTACTGCCTTCCAGTTCTGGAGTCTGGAAGTCCAAGATCAAAGTACCAGCAGGGCTGAGTTCTTCTGAGGCCTCTCTCCGTGGCTTGGAGACGGCCACCTCCTCCCTGTGTCTTCACGTGTGGGTCTGTGTCAATAAGAACTCCAGTCAGATTGGATTGGGGCCCACCCTTGTGACCTCATTTTACCTGAGTCACCTCAGTAGAGGCCTTATCTCAAATTTACTCACATTCTGAAGTCCTGAGGGGGCAGGACACCAGTGTATTTTTGTGGGGGGGGGCAGGAGGCACAATTCAGTCTTTAACAACCAGACTGCCCCTGACCTATCTGGAATTCTCTAATCAAGAATACTGGAGTGGGTTGCCATTTATCCCTCCAGGAGATCTTCCCCACCCTGGGATCGAACTCCCATCTCTTAGGTCTCCTGCATTGGCAGGCAGGTTCTTTACCACTAGCGCCACCTGGACTTCATCATCATCATCCCTGAAGGGGGCGCTCTGACACCTGCACCCCCTGACCCCCTCAGCCCTCAGACAGGAAGAAAACCCAGAGAGCTGGGCTAGCTGACTCCCAGGCAGCAAAGGGACAGGCCCACCCTACCCTTCCTGAGGGCTCCCAACCCCTTCTAGACAGGGTCTGCCTCAGCTACTGAGAGCAGCTGTGCCAAGGTGGCACCCTCTGGGGGCAGTGCACCCCCCCTGACTGATGGCTGCAGGGTATCACCTGGGGACCACTCTAATGGGCCATTGAGCCCCACAGCTCCCTATGAGCTTGGCTGAAGTGCTGTTGGTCCAGATCTCAGCTTAGCTCCTCCTTCCGTCCTCTCCCGCTCCTGCTTCCTTCCTCTCCCTTCCTCACGTGTGGATCACCAGGGCCCTCCTTAGTAAACCAACTGCAGCTAAACTCCATCTCAGGCTGTTTCTCGGAGAAGCCAACGCTCATCACCCTCAAGGCCTCAGAAATGAGAAGATGGGATGGGAGAGCAAGCCATATTTCTTCCTCGGGTCCTGCTGAGAAAGAGTGGGGCCACAAGGCTGGGCCTGGGATCAACCCCACCCCTTCTGAAACTGACCAGGATCCTGTGGGGCTCCTGGACACACAAGCATTTCCATGTCCCCCATTTTTTGTTTGTAGGGAACAGACTCCAGCCTCCATGACCTTCCCTGAGTTCCAAAGGGTGGATTTGAACAATTTCTAATCAGGGAAGGGATTGAACCTGCATCTTTTATGTCTCCTGCCTTGGCAAATGGGTTCTTTACCACCAGCGCTACCTGGGAAGCCCATCGCCTGGTGGACTCCATGTTAAAGAAAACTCAGAGAGTGGCACGTGTGGGGAGCTAAGGTGCCCTTGGTTCCCAGGGGCTGGCAGTGGTGCCCGCTGGTTCTTTCAGTGGAAGGTAGTTGTGTTGAGGGCTAGTGGGCCTAGGCCAGGGTCCAGATGGGGGACATCATGGAGCCTTCTCCATGGTACCAATGAGTGCCGAGGGGAGGTAGAGATGGCTGGAGTGCTGGGGCTGTGACTTTGCCCAGAGAGTTGGACCTGGGGTTCTCCAGGCCCAGACTTCAGTCAGGGAGGCAGGGCCCTCCACACCTGAGCAATCATCATTTTGGGAGCAGCCAAGAACAGCCACTCCATTGCAGAGATCTGGAAGCTTCCGGGAAGGGGGCTGGGGGACGTGGGAGGGCATGTCCTAGGACCTGATTCCTCCCTCTGCATAAGCCCCTGATTCCTTCCCCCTTCATAAGCTATTTGAAGTGCCATCTCAGGACCAGCAACCTCAACATCATCTGGGAGATTGATAGGACTGCCTACTCTCGGGTCTCAGCCCAGATCCTCTCATTCAACATCTGCCTTTTAACAATCTCCCCAGGGCATTTGTGTGAGAGGTGAAGAGTACAAAGCTGAAAGAGCCCAGGCATCTGCCTGAAAGGACCAGTTACACAGTCACACTGCACTCTGTCTCCTGGATCCAACTGAAATTTCATCACCCCATCCTGTCCAGTGATGTTGAGAAGGAAGGGAGAAGCTATGGGCCAATTTAAAAAAACTGGCATCTTTCTTTACTCATCTGACTGTAGTGTGAGTTGATTTGTGGGTCTGCTATGTGTAAGTGAAGGTGGTGGCTCCAAAGGGGAAGCCACACAGACAGTTAATGTTGGAGATGGCAGGAGAACCCACATGCTTTGACCTTGACTTTTCGCCTCCGACCCTCAAAGTTTTGGGCCAGTGTCCATTCACAAACTGGCGCCCGTCCACTGTAGGCTAAGTACAGAAACTTGGGGTGAGTGTTTAGAAACTTTGATAGCAGCTTGATGGAGTATGTTTATGTCTGCTAAATCGAATGATAAAAGCTGGGGCTTGTATTTTATAGCTTGTAGTTCCTTTTCATTTCATTTTTTCTAGCAAATCATTTTTATTGTACTTTCCAAAAGTATCCATCCGTGACGGATTGAAATTAATTAACAAGGAAACAAACCCAAACCAGACGGTCCTACGTTTGTAGATAGTTTGAGAAACCCTGCTTCATTGCCATGCCATTTTAAGTCAAAGGGAGAGATTCTGGAAATCAGAAAGCCATCATAACTTGCCCCTGCCTGGACAAAGCTTGTGAGCGTTGCAGGTTGAGGGGCAGGCTAACTGGGAGGGGGAGGGTCGTGGCAGCTCTATATCTCTAAGACATACCATAGGGAAGCAGGGGTGGTGGGGGGAGACAGGTATTAATGGGGGCTTCAGAGGCTTCCCAGGTGGAGCTAGTGGTAAAGAGCCCTCCTGTCAAGGCAGAAGATGTAAGAGATGCGGGTTTGATCCCTGCATGGGGAAGATCCCCTGGAGGAGGGCATGGCAACCCACTCCAGTATTCTTGCCTGGAGAATCCCATGGACAGAGGAGGCTGGCGAGCTACAGTCCACAGGGTCACAGACAGTCAGATACGACTGAAGCGATTGAGCAGGCACAGGCCAAGTCATTCCGTCTCCCGTTGCCCCAGTTTCCTCACCTGCAAAAAGACCGGCAGCTCAGTCCTCCCAAGATGTTGCTGCCGCCACCTGTCCCGAAGAAGCACACATGTTCGCCGACCTCCCCTTCTGAGTGAGAGCCGACTGGTGATACTGCCTTGGGCGGGAACGTCCCGGCAACCAGCGGTGCCCTCCCTCTCCCAGCCCAACCCGATGCGTTGTCTGGCAGAGGGACAATTGCTTTCTTTTTGTGAGCCTGCAAACCTCCAGCCTCCCAGCTGGTCGGGTGCCAGGGACCAGGCGGGACATGCAGGCCAACATCACCACCCAGCCCCATGATGCTGCTCCCAATTCTGGAACATCTGAGTCAGCCTGCCTGGGCCGTGTCCATGAAAGACTGAGCAAGAATAAAGGCACGGGCTCTCCCAGGGACCTGCCGATGACGACCTCTCACCACGTGTACACTTAGGCCTTCGTTTCCTGTGGGCTGGGAATGCCTTGAATCCAGCAAAGAGCGTTGTGGGTGTCAAATTGTGAACTGCTAAACCGGGGAAGGAGGCCCAGCAAATGTGGGATGTGTGAGCCTCCCTCGTCCTTCCTGACAGCGCTGTTTGTTTCTGCGTCTGATAAAGGAGGGTGGCAGGCTCCGGCACATTTGTCCGGAGTCAGCAGACCACCCAGCATCCTGAGAGTTCAGGGCTCAGGCACACCGTCCACCCCAAGGCCTGATCCTTCATTCTTCCGGAACCTGCCCTGTCTTGGGTCAAAAGGATCTTGACCAAGGCCGACTGGCACCCAGAGAGCCTTATTTCCCAAGGGGCTAAGACTGGCCAAGGGGGTGACAGGCAGTGTGGGATGCTCAGGGTTGCAGGCAATGAGGCAGTAGTGGTTGCAGCCAGTCTCTCCTTCCCCAGATGGGCCTCCCAGAGCCAAGTACTGGCTGCATTGCTCTGACCTCCATGGGCTTCCACTTTGATTGCCTTTCAGTGTTGGTGGTGAAGGAAAATTGCAGTAACTGTTTGGCAGGCACTGGCTGGGCCCCTTGTTAGCTGACCCCTGGGGGACCGGTGGCTTTTCCTGAGGTCCTGATTTCTGAATCTGGTCTGAAAACCGTGGTCCTTGTCTCCTCCTGCTGCTCCTGCCCCCAATGTTTATTGTCTACATAGGCGCCAGAGTGAACTTTAAAACTTTTATTTTACAAACTTGATTTTGAAATAGTTTCAGTTGTGGAAAGCTGCAAAAATGGTGCCAAAATTTCCTGCATCCTCTTCGCCTAGATCCCCTGAATATTAGCATTTTACCAGTTTTTGAGCTGTCACTCTCTCTCTCTCTCCACACACGTAACACACACATACACACAGACACACTTTTTTTCCCCCTGAAACTTTTAAGATTAATTTACAGACATGAAGCTCCTTTGCCCCTGCAAATTTCGGGGTGTATTCCCTAAAAAAAGTAAAAACAGAACAAGGACATTCTCTTAAAATAACCATAGTATCGTTTATCAAAATTAGGAGATGAACACTGATATAATACTGTTTCTTGATTGACAGATCTTATTCAGATCTCATTAGTTGTCCCACTCCTGTTCTTTATAACAAAAGAGAGAAAAATTTTTTTCTTGCCCAAGAGCCAATCTAGAATCGTGCATTGTATTCAGTTGTCACATCTCTTTAATCTCCTTTAATTTGATGTGGTCCCTTAGCCTGTCTTTGTCTTTTGAGAAATGAACACTTCTGAAGAGCACAGGCTGGTGACTTTATAGACGGTCCCTTAGTTTGGTTCTGATATTTCCTGAGTAGATTCAGGTTCTTCGCGTTTGGCAGGAACCCCCACTGAGGTGATATGTGTCCTTCACATGATGTCCATTTGATCCCTGACTGGCGATGTTCACTTTGATCATTTAGTTAAGATACTGTCTGCTGGGTTTCTCCACTTTGTTACTAGTTTTCCCTTTATAATTTATATGTATCTTGTGGGCAGTGCAACTTTTTAAGAACTAGAAATCTGATTAGTTCACCTCCGTCCTCTAACCTGGGGCTTCCCTGATCGCTCAGTTCATAAAGAATTCGCCTGCAATGCGGGAGACCTGGGTTCCATCCCTGGGTTGGGAAGATCCCCTGGAGAAGGGAAAGGCTACCCACTTCAGTATTCTGGCCTGGAGAATTCCATGGACTGTATAGTCCGTGGGGTCGCCAAGAGTCGGACAAGACTGAGTGACTTTCACTTTCACTTTTCCTCTAACCTCAGTTGAAATCCAAACTCCTTACCTTGGTGTGCCCAGCCCAAGGTCTCGGCCCTTGTTGAGGCCTGTGCTGTCATCTCCCTATCACCTTTCTGAGAATTGCAGTCACACTAGGCTTCCTGTTCTTCCTAGAACATATCAAGCTTGTTTTTACCTCAGGGCCTTCGTATTAGCTGTTCCCTCTTCCTGGAATGCTCTTCCACCCAATCACTGCATGTCTTTATCTTCTTTTCTAAAGAAGATTAACAAATTTACATATGCTCTTCATGCCTGGCTTCTTTGTGTCTTTCAGACCTCAGCTTACAGGGAGGGCGGCCTTAACCTGCCCACCCAGCTAAAGGAGCTCCCAGTGGCTCCCCTGCAGCACCTGGTTTGGGCTTTTAGCATAGGACTTACTACCATCTGCCCCTTGCTCATTTGTTTGTCTCCCCCAGAAGAAAGCAGGGACCCCATGTAACTTGCTGGGGGCACCTAGCACAGGGCCTGGGCCACGGCTGTGGGGTCAATATTGATTGAGAGTTTGCTGAATGAACTCCTGATGAAGGATTGCTTAGTAACGTGTTGCAAGCTGGGGTCCTAACCCGGAAGTCTTGGAGTTCTGCCAGATGGTCTATGCTGGCTGCAGTGCAGCTCTGCTGGGCTTGTGCGCCAATAGGGCAGATGGCAGCCTGGTGGCTTAGGGGTCCCTGCATGGTGCCCTTAAAGGGGAGCTAGAGGAAACAATGAGAAGAAATGATGAGATGGGGTCGGGGGATGGAGGGCTCTTTCAGCCCTGCAGTACAGATCCAACCTCCCTCCCTCCCTCCCTCGCTCCCTCCCTCCCTTTTTTCCTTCCTTCCTTTCCTCAAAAGTCTGGAGAATGGGGGGGGGGGTGGGTAAAGGCTGGGGAATCAGTCATAAATACACTTACATTTAAAGCACAGAGGCAACGTAGAGGGAAGACTTACAGATGTTGGCAGCTGCAGAGCCGCAGAATTGCCAGGCCAGCCGGGCCATTAGAACAGAGGTGGGTGGGCTCCTTCTGAGCAGAGGAGAGGCTGCCAGGCTATCAGCTTCAGGGAAAGATGCAGGGGAAGTCAGGCAGCTGTCTTCAGATGTCATCTCCCCTGCATTCTGGCCAGAGGGTTCACCCAGCTTCCTCTAGCTCTTGCCGCCTGGCAGACAAACATTCACGTGGGGAGGGCATGCCACCCCTCTGGGAGAGTTTGCATCTGACCATAGAACTGTGAAGACAGAGGAATGCTTAACACCAGGGGCAATTTTAGGGGACAGATGTAAGGATGAGGCTTTCCCAGCGAACGTCCCTCCAGTCATGCTGGCTGCTGGGGATCCCTGTGTGGGACTGTGCTGCCTAGTGTATGCCAGGACAAAGCCCTTCCCTGGGCCACCAGCAGCCAAGCTACAAGGGCCTAGGGTGGTGTCTCTCTCATACTCCTTTCCTCTTTGTTTCTCTGAGGGAGTGTCATAGTCAGCTGGGGCTGCCATAACAAAATACCACAGACTGGGCAACTCCACCAACAGACATTTATTTTCTCACAGTTCTGGAGACTGGATATCCCAGATCAAGTAGGGTTTGTTTCTTTTGAGACCTCACTCCTTGACTTGTAAATGGCCACCGTTTTGCTGTGTCTTCATATGGCTTTTCCCCTGTGCACAGGCAGAAAGAGCAAGCTCTCTGCTGTCTCTTATAAGGACACTAATTCTATTGGATTAAGGCCTCACCCTCATGACCTCATTTAACCTTAATTACCTCCCAGAAGGCCCTATTTCCAAATATGGTCATATGGGGGTTAGAGCTTCAGTATATGAATTTGGGGGAGACACAATTCCCCCAAATTCCCCAGATTGTCCCCTAGTGGCGACAATTCAGTCCTTTGACTCTTAGCAGAGTTGTGTAGATCCTCCCACCATATAGATGTCTCAGGAGGCATCTCATCCCTCTCTTAATGCTGCTGGGGCTCGGGGATTCATTTTGAGAAATCCTCCCAGAAATGTCAGGGTCCACCTAGGTAATGCTGCTGACCTTAATGAAATGAAACCCAGTCCCTGTCAGGTGGCCTTAGAAGAAAAAGCTTCAGATGGCAAGATGGAAGGTGAGGAGTGCTGTATGTGAGCCCTGGGACTGGGATTCTGGCCTGAGGCTTATCTTCTTCCATGTCTCTCTGTGTGTGTAAGTGTACATGTGTGTGCACACAAACATGCACAAGCTCTCAGATTAGTGCTGTCAGGCAGGGAGTGGCTACTGACTCCCTCTACCCAGCTCTCCTTCACTATGGACACTAGACACCACCAAACTGTGCTCCCTTTAGCCCTCTAGCATAGGTGTGGCTCAAGACCCCTGTTTTTTTCCTCAGGAGCCCACTAAAACAAAATTGGAACTTTCTAGAAATCTTTGTGCTTGCAAGAGACTCACATATGCTGGCATATAGGCTTGTGGGGCAGAGCAGGTGGCTGTTGCAATGATCGTTGGCTATATAACAAAGGCTCCCAAAATTTAGTGGCTCAAAATAATGACAGTTTTGCTCATGAGTACACAGTATGGGCAGGGCTCAGCAGGGACAGCTCGTCTCTGCTTCATTTGGTGTCAGCTGGGGTGGCTTGAAGCTAGCAGCTGGATTATCTGAAGGCTCGCTCACTCATGTGATTACAGGCTGAGACATCAGTTAGATGGTCGATCAGAATGCCAATACGTGACCTCTCCAAGTGGCTCTTGGCTTCCTCACAGCATGGCAGCTCTGTTCCAAGGGCCAGTGTCCCAGGAGAGAGAGCCATGTAGAAGCCATTACACCTTTTACAATCCAGCTTTGGTAGTCACCTTGTGTCACATCCAGCAGATTCTATTTATTAGAAGCCATCACTAAGGCTGGCCCGCATTCAAGGAGAAGGGATTGGATTCTACCTCTTGATGAGAGGAAGGTCAATGAACTTGCAGCCATGCTGGAAAACCACCACAGTGGTTCACAGCCTCCTTCACATTCACACAGGACTTGGGATCTTGTCCTTTTCAATGTCCGGTCTCTATCTTCACAGGATCACCCTCAGATCACCTACCACCCAGCAGTGCCCTCATGGAAGCCAGTCCAAGAGAAAGCACACTCTTTCTGATCAAGGCTATACCAAGACAACAGCTCTCTGCCTGGGGGAAGAATTTTGTGCCCTTTCATACTGGGAAAAAATGGATTTCCTAGCAGAACAGCATGGGCTTCCAGTCACAGAGAGCAGTATATTGAGGCAGAGGTGTATTCTTCTCTCACTAGTGGTCCACACCTGGCATGAAGTTCTGCTTTACAAAGCCTTTGGGAACACACGCTTGTCTATTTTGCTGCTCTGCCATGCATGGCCTCCCATGGTCAGGGCACCTCGCAGTCCAAGATGACTGTTGCAGCTGCATTGGGATCTGAAAGGATCAAGAAGAAACAGCAGAGGGTTCTCAGAATAGTCACATGATATTTTTGATTGTATCTCATTGGCCAGAACTTATCTACATGGTTACTCCTCACTGTTGAGTTGGGAAATGCAGTCTATTCGGGGTGGCTGTGTGCCCAGCTGGTATTCTTAGCACAGAGAAAGGATACTGTGGGCTGAGAAGCAGACTCTGCCAAACTTATTAATTAAAACATTTTCTGCAGACAGATTTACTCACTAATTTACCTCCCCTGGCTATAGAAAAAAAAAATTAATGGTCTAAAAATACGGCAAAAATCTCTGACACTTTTTGTAGTTCTTTAACTCACATCAGTTTCCTTTGGCAATTTCTCAAGGCAGACAATTTGGTGGCAGAAGCATATTGAAGGGTGTACAAATTATATGATAAAATGAATTATTGTTTGCGGTAAGTAAGAAAGTTACGCCACGCTTTATTTGGTTTCAGGATTTCAATGATCGCAGCTATATGGGTGTATTACAAAAATACCCAAAGAGAGGGGTTAGCGCCAGCTAGGGGTGTTTTTAAAATTTCCATATAAGGCTACTGTTTACTTTGGTAGGAACTTGTGGAAACTTGCGTCAACCGGCCTAGGTATTTCTATTTATTCCAGCAGTATTTTGGACCCTCTAATAGACTGGGGTTGTGGACAGCCGCCCAGCTGGCCTGCCCAGCTAACTTGGTGTCTGAGGATGCTAGGAGGCATTTAGCAATTTAGAGAAGACCTGGGCTGTATCTGAAATGTATGGCCTTGGCCTTATGGTCCTCAAGGTGAACTCTGCCTCTGGATATGACACAAACCCTGATATTCATCTAAGAGACTGGATAAAGTTCCTCAGGCTGGAGTAACAAATCATGACACAGTGGGTGGCTTGAACTACAGAAATGTATCCTCTCACAGTATTCTGGAGGCTAGAGGTCCAAGATCAAGGTCAGCAGGGCTGTGTTCTCTCTGAAGGGGTAGGGAAGGGTCTGTTCTGGGCTGCTCAGCTTCTGATAATTCCTTGGAGTGTGGCAGCATAACTCCAGTCTTCACATGTTGTTATGTGTCCAGATTTCCCCTTTTT
The DNA here is from genome assembly GCF_033118175.1 of Dama dama. Lineage (NCBI taxonomy): Eukaryota > Metazoa > Chordata > Mammalia > Artiodactyla > Cervidae > Dama > Dama dama. Next base: position 113,792,391 of record NC_083714.1, read on the forward strand.
ATAAGGACACCAGTCATATTGGATTTTTGTTGTTGTTGTTCAGTCTCTGAGTCATGTCCGACTCTTTGCGACCCCATGGACTGCAGCACGCCAGGCCTCCCTGTCCTTCACCATCTCCTGGAGTTTGCTCAAACTCTTATCTATTGAGTTGATGATGCCATCCAACCATGTCATTTGGATTAGGGTCTACCCTATTCCAGTATGATCTTACCTTAATTGATTACATTTACAATGACTATTTCCAAATATAGTCTTGTTATGAGGTACTGGAGATTAGAAACGTCAATATATTAATTTGGGGGGATGGGGACACAAGTCAGTCCATAGCAAAGACATCCACATATGAGATGATTGTGTGTGTGTGTGTTGTCTCTGTAAACTCTGACCTAATGGGTCCTGACTTTTGGGTGGGGAGGGTGGTTTCCACCAGTGATAAAAGATGTCGGTTGGGAAAGTGGTTCACAGGGAGGCCTTTGGTTCTTTTCCTATAGAGCAAAGGCGACTGGCGTCTAGGGAGAGTCTGAAGTTGGACAACCACATAGAGCAGGGCCATTCCCATCCATTGGAATGGGCATCTCTCTGGAGGGAGTTTGAGTTTGAGCTGGTTATAATACAGTGGAACAGGATGTTTGTAGCTATATCCAATGCTTTCAGTCCTAATAACAAAAAGCTCACTCAAAATGGCCTGGGCAAGAGGGAGATGATCATCTCCCATGACCCAGAAATCTAGAGGCAGGATCATTCCTGGGGTGGTTAATTAGCTGCTCATTGGTGGCATCAAAGACCCAGGTCCCTCCACTTTTCTGCTCTGTCTTCCTCAGCATGCCACTGGTGTCCTCTCTCTTGCCTTCTGGTGGTCACAAAAGAAAGAACATCACTGGTTCCAGGTGTCACCTTCTAACACAAGTCCAAAGGCTGGATGAGAGACTGTTCCTTCTTCCTAAAGAGCCCTAGCAGACTTCCAGTCACACCCACTGGTGGAAACAGTGTCACTGGGACAGGAAATGGAGTTGCCTCGACTAGCTTTAACATAACAAGCTTTACCCTCTAGAGTTGGGAGGGGGCCAGTTGCTCTTGTCACCTACTGACAGCCCTTTCCCTGAACAAAATGTGGGGTAAGTTGGCAGGGAAGAAGGGGGGTAGTTCCAAGGGGAAGGCAACTGTCAGGATCCACCACACAGGCCCTGAATTAAGCAGAGGGGTGGGAGGCTTTTTCTGACCGAGGTGGGGGTGGGATGTGATGGCAGAGATGAGGAGAGTGAGGGAACGCCACGTAGAGTGGCCAGTCGATACCTTCTTAGAATAACAGTTCTCATCAGGCACTGGGTCTGACTTTCAGCTGACAAATGATTTTCCTTCACAATAAAAGTACAAACAGAATCCTAATTAATGAATTTGCCAATAGCTGTTGCCTATTTTATGGGCCTCAGCCCAGATTCAGTCTGTGGACAGGATGAGTGAGTGTGTGTATGTGGATGTGGCCATAAATCACCCAGGGCCTGAGACAAGGGCAGTCTGGTTGGGATCTTCCTAAGCAGCCCTTCCTGAGGGAGCTGAGACCATCATGACAACCATGAAAGCCGCAACTGCCATGTCAGCCGCCAGAGCTAGGACACCCATGGGAAGCCTGTGACAGTGCAGGCTGGCCCCAGTTCACTGCTGCTGTTGCTTCTTGTGACTGAGATGACTATCGTTTTCTTTAAGAGGTCATTGGCCCCATGTCCCGCCACCCCTGAGGGCATATTTCACCTTTGACTCTTTCCACTTAAGGAGAGGCCATGGTGCCTTCAGTAATTTACCTGCTTTTAAGGAAATTTCTGGAAGCAGTCATTCCCATTGGGTTGGAGGCATGCCTGTGTCATTCACTCAACGATCTAGTGTCTGACTATGTGCTGAGCCTGTGCAGAGGCCAGCAGGGCAAAGATACATGGAGGCCATCTTGGTCTTGTTCTGGGGCCTCTGTGTTCTTGCCTGGTCAGAGGGACCATGGGAGAGGAAGAACTCTCTGGCAGCCCTTTGTTTTTCATGAGAACCAGCAGAAAGGGGAGGTGTGATGAGGCCCACTCTCAGGACGTGGAAACAGCTGTTTTGACAAGACTGTAGGACAACAGATGTCAGATAGCAAAGTGAGCATGAGCTAGACATCCTGAGAGATTTGCTACAGCTAGAGGCAGCATGGGTCACCGGTACCTTGATTCTGATAGAATCTCCTTGCCCTCCTTACCCAGCCCCACCACCCACACTACCTCAGCGATCATCACCAAATTACCAGGAAAGAACTTATCACCTCTCACACACTTAAAGATGGTTGAGCATCTCCCCCTTTCCGGAGGCTTCTCCATCCCATTCCCTTTTGTTTGCCTGCACGAGCCTTTTTTCCAACTATTGTTAATGATTAATCATTTGTTTAGTATTAACTGAGCTTTCCAGGGTTTCTGGTCCATATCTTCCCAGCCATTTGTTCCAATTCTTCTAAACCAATTCTTTGCCTTTGCATGACCTCAATAAATTCATTTCCTTTATTTTTTGTCCTTGATGTGGCCGAGAAAGTCCAGTGTTCTGTTGACAATACCTGGCCCGTCGACATTTCCCTTGTCTTCCCAGGAGTGAGATAAACTCTGCAGGTTGGCAAATTCATATATTGAAGTTTCTAATATCTGGGACAGTCCCTAGATGAACCTCCCCTCTCTAACTAAACATACTGCTGCTGCTGCTGATGCTAAGTGGCTTCAGTCGTGTCTGACTCCATGCGACCCCATAGACAGCAGCCCACCAGGCTCCGCCATCCCTGGGATTCTCCAGGCAAGAACACTGGAGTGGATTGCCATTTCCTTCTCCAATGCATGAAAGTGAAAAGTGAAAGTGAAGTCGCTCAGTCGTGTCCGACTCTTAGAGACCCCATGGACTGCAGCCTACCAGGCTCCTCTGTCCATGGGATTTTCCAGGCAAGAGTACTGGAGTGGGTTGCCATTGCCTTCTCCGAAGTAAACATACTAGGGTGGCACTTTTCTCATCCTCATGAACAGGCACTGTTGAGTAAGTTTCTCATCTCTGTCTACATCACTGCCATTTAAGTGCCTCATTTCCTTCAGAATCTTAGAATGATAATCACTCAGTCCTACGGACTTAGAAGAGTAGGGTTACCACTGTCTTTCCTAACTTTGTCTTTTGTGACATGTTATTACCCAGGAAGTTAAACATGGCTGCTATTACTATGGCTCTCGAAAGAGTTCTTTCTCTCTGTCTTCATTTCCTCTGGCTGCTGGGTGCTCTGGGGGCTGGAAGGCTCTGAGTTCCACCAGTGCCCTACAGACACCATGGTCCCATGTCTTCATGCCTGATACCTCTGGCAAAATGAGTCTCGGTGACTCACCACTTATAGCTGTTAGTTACTAGTCTGGGACTCTGTTTCCTCATCTTTAAAAAGATTCTTGTGAGGCATTGTGAACAGTGCTGCAATGAATATTGGGGATGCATGTATCCTTTTGGATGCTGTTTTTCTCCAAGACATGGAAGCAACCTAAATGTCCATTGACAGAGGAATGGATAAAGAAGATGTGGTACATTTATACAATGGAATACTGCTCAGCCATTATAAAGAATGAAATAATGCCATTTGCAGCAACATGGCTGGTCCTAGAGATTATCATACTGAGTGAAGTAAGTCAGAGGAGGAGAAATGTCATATGACAACCTTTATATATGGACTCTAAAAAGAAAAGATACACATGAACTTACAAAACAGAAAGACACTCACAGACTTAGAGAACCAACTTAAGGTTGCCTGTAAACACTACTATATTTAAAAGAGATAACCAACAAAGACTTCCTGTATAGCTCATGGAATTCTGTTCAATGTTATGTGGCAGCCTGATTGGGAGGGGAGTTTGGGGAAGAATGGATACGTGTATATGTATGGCTGAGTCCCTTAGCTGTTCACCTGAAATAATCACAACATTGTTAATTGGCTGTACCCCAATACAAAATATAAAGTTAAAAAAATGGTTCTTGTGAGGATGGAACTGATAATACTTCTAAGTATCTAGGGGGTGCATCTGGGGCTCAAGACATCCCATCTCCATTCCATTTCCATGCAAGGTTACCTACTTCCAATGATCAAAACTTGTATCTCCTCACTTGAGGGCTTTCTTCAGACACCAGAGTGCTCTCTGTCTGTGTGCACAGCACCCAGACCTGCGAAAGAATAAGTGTTCCCCAGAACAGCCCACAAGCAAGGACGGATAGGAGTCCATGTGTAAGGACCCACCTCTCTGCCCTCAGATGGGAGCACTCTGAGGTGCATGCTTGATACTGCCCCCACAGGTCCCCCGCAAGACTGAGCTTCATTTGCCTGCAGCGCTAATGTGCTGGAGAACTCACCCTTGCTTGGTTCCTTCCTTCCCCATCTTACATCCCTGCTCTCCTCTCAGTGTTCCCAGAGACTGTCTCCCCATAAAACAGCAGCACACAAATCCTTATCTCAGAGTCTGTTTCTGGGACAACTAAGGCATTTTCCTCTAGCGATTCCCCTCCACTTCTGGTGGTACTCATTCTCAAACTACCTCTGGACCACCTGTGACTGCATCAGACTTGACCTCTATAAAATGATACTTACTCTTTTCTCCATCAAACTAGCCTGTTCTCCCATTTTCCCTGTGTCTCACAAGAATCACATCATTTCCCCCAGTCATTCAAGGCAGAGATGTGGGCTTATCCCACCATATCCAGTTGTTATCATCAACAAATATTTATTGAGCTCTTTTAGTGGGAGAACTACTCTGTGCTACTCCTCCCAGCCATGATCGTCTTTGCTTAGCGATTCCCCTTCTCTCTTCCTTCATGCCCTCCTCACCTCACACCAGTCTACCAGCCTCGCTGTTGACATCATCCAGAAGAGACTTCTATTGACTCTATCATTCCTTGTCTTTGCTCAATGCCCATCCACCACTCCCAACTGGCTGCTGGACAAAGTTGAAGCTCTACTGTTGGGTAGAGAAGGGCCCTGAACCTCCTTGTCTCAGTATGAACCCCCCGACATAGCCCACTTGCCCCACCCTTCATTGCACCCTAGAGTCATTGGAGCTTCCTGTGGCCATGTCTTTTCTTGTATTAAATCCAACCTGTACCTTAGAGTTTGGATTAAATCCCACTTCCTTTGTTGCAGCCCATCCCCACTGAGAAGGCGGCCCTTCTCTGATTCCTGTGGAATCAGCAGGATTGGAAACTCTCAGCCATGTTTATTCAATAAAGCACTATGAGCCAGGCACCTTGCTTATTACCCTTGGGGATATACTGATGAACAAAATAAGCATGGGCCCTGCCCTCATGAAGTTCACAGGACAGCAGGGGAGGAAACAGAAATAAAATAATCACAGCAATGTAAAATTATAAATCAAGTTAAGGACTAAAAGGAATTGACAAGGTGTGTCAGAAAACCAAACGAGGTGGAAGCTAATTTGAATGGGAGGTACTGGATGCTCAGATGAGATCCTCTCAACATGAAGTATGACTAGGAATTAGCTAGAAGGAGAGTAGAAAATAGTCCAGGTAGAATGAGTATTTCATAAGAAGACTTGAAACCTTTGAGGCACTAAAAAAGATCAGTGGGGCTAGAATTGGGTGAACAAAAGGTCACTATAAAGGGAGATGGGGCTGGAAGGATTGTCAAGGGCCAGATCATCCAGGGTCTTATGGACTGTACTAGTCAGGTTTCTGCTGCATAAATGCTGCATAACAAACAGCCTCCCAAATTCCCATGGCTTACAGGATCAAGTATTTTATTTCCGGCTCATAGGTCTTATGATTGCCTGTAGTTCAGTGGGGCTCTGCAGGTCCCAGTTTTGGGTTCGGCTCAGAACTGGGGGCTCAGATGGTAAAGACTCTGCCTGCAATGCAGGATACCCAGGTTCGATCCCTGAATTGGGAAGATTCCCTTGAGAAGAAATGGCAACCCACTCCAGTATTCTTGCCTGGAGAATTCCATGGACAGAGGAGCCTGGTGGGCTACAGTCCATGGGGTTGCCAAGAGTTGGACATGACTGAGTGACTAAACACTTAACACTTAACAGGACAGCTCCATGTTTCTCTCTTTCTGGGACCAAGGATAAGGAAGAAACAGGTACATGGAGTCAGCTCTTCTCATGACTGAGGGTAAACTCAAGAGGGTAATTGGAAAAATGCTTTTTTAAAAAATTTGTTTAAAAATTTTTTAAATATATTTTTTAATGACGGATAATTGCTTTACAGAATTTTGTTGTTTTCTGTCAAACCTCAACATGAATTAGCCATAGGTATACATATGTCTCCTCCCTCTTGAACTCCCCTCCAACCTTCCACCCTTTCCCACCCCTCTAGGTTTTTACAGAGCCTCGGTTTGAGTTCTGTGATTCATATAGCAAATTTCCATTGGATATCTATTTTACATATGGTAGTGTATATGCTTCCATGCTACTCTCTCCATTCATCTCACCCTCCCCTTCCTTCCAGCCAGGAAACAATGCTTTTTAAGGACAAGGTTTAGAACTGATGTACTGTGACTTCTGTCCACACTCTACTGGTCAAAGCCAGTCATAAGGCCTAAGTCAGTGGACAAGGAGACCTCCTGGATCTTGTCCACCAGAAGACATGCAGTCAGATGGCAAAGGGCATGAGTAGGTAATTCTACCTCAGGTAGAGGGAAAAATTGGGCATAAGAATCAGGTTAAGAATTGTGCTTTTATTCTAACACCAACTGGAAACCTTTGCATCTTTCTTTCTTCCTTCTCTCCCACTTTCCCTCTCTTTCTCACTTTTTTCTTTCCATTTTAAATTGCCCAACTAACAGAGTCCATTTCCATTGTAAATTATTCAAGCTGTGTGGATAGAGCCAGAGTCCCCTTTGTTATTCCTGGTGGCCCCCAATCCAAGTCTGTTTCCCAGAGACGACCACTGTTATCTTGGATGCTTTTTATCATGTACTTAGAAACCTAGGATTTTTGTAAATCCGTTTTAATATGAACAATATCATATTGAATGTATTGTTTTTAGCAAATAACTTTTGAGCTCCAAACCAGCATCTAGGAAGGTTGTTTCATAACATTTTCAATGCTCAGGGTCTCCAAAGGTCTTACTTTGACCTTGGTTAGAAGGTGTGAGCATGGTCCCAAACAACAAGCCCTGGGTAGCCACATTAGCATTTCCAGTCCTACATGCTCTTCCAGAACCTTGACATACATGCCCCTATCAAGAGACACGTCTATGTCCCTTCCCCTGAGTGGGTCTTTGTGGCTGTCTTGACTAAAAGAGAAGTGGTAATATGTGACTCCTGAGTCTGGGACATAAGAGGGTGATTAGCTTTCATTTGGCTCTCTCTCAGAATGCTTATCCTTGGGACCTGGCCACCATGCTGTGAGGAAGCCCAGGCTACCTGCAGAGGCTCAAGTGCAGCAGAATCATGGCCCCCAGTCCTCAGCTTTGCCTAAGCTCCATGCTCACTACCAGTCCTAGTTTGTCAGCTGGGAGTCAGTCATGTGGAAGGTGACTCCTCCAGTCCTCAGGTGAACTGCCCCAGATGACACCATGAGGTTCAGAGATGAGTCCTCCCCACTGAGACCTGCCCAAAGTGCAGATCCAGGAAGAAAAAGAATGATTGTCATGTTTTAAACCTCTAAGTAGAGGGGTGGCTTATCATGCAGCAAGGCACTCAGACTTATTAGAACTGGGTTTCCAGGTGGATGGTGAAGCCGTGGCAAGGCTGAGTCTCCATGCTACAAATTCCAGAGTCCTTGGTTTCCCCTGAGGAGGAGGTTGATGTTTCCCATAGACTAGGGCTGGGCTGAGCCTCAGGGTGGGCTGCAGGGACCCCAGCTGTGAACACTGGGGTCCTCAGTACAGTAAGTTTGGCTTAGTAGGGCACAAGGAGTGTGAAAGGCTGTCCCTGGAAGACTGATGGGTTTGGTTGTAAATAGGAAGAGTGTGAGAAGGTTGGGGCTGGCGTGGCCACAGCCAGTGGAAGCAGCATGAAATGAGGAGTCCAGGGTCTTGGGCCCAGATCCTTGACTTTGACAAACCACCACTGTGACTTCAAGTTCCTATGCTTCCTTGGGCCCAGCGGTAGGGGTACTGGATAAAATAGAGGCCATTCAGTAAAAATTGAATTTCAAATAAACAAGTAAATAATTTGACTGTAAATATGTTTCAAATATTATATGGGGCATCCTTATTCTCCAAGGGCTTCCCTGGTGATAAAGAATCTGTCTACAATGCAGGAGATCCAAGTTTGATTCCTGGGTCAGGAAGATCCCCTGGAGAAGGGAATGGCAACCCACTCTAGTATTCTTGCCTGGAGAATCCCATGGACAGAAGAGCCTGGCAGACTACAGTCCACGGGATCACAAAGAATCGGATGTGTCCAACACTTTCATTTTTTTAACATAGCTGCAAAATACAATAAAATCAGAACTGAAACCAGGCATTCATCCACAGAAAGCCCAAGTGCCACAATGCTAACAGGCCCATCAAGTGATCTTTTGAAGAGCAAGGAAATTAGCAATGTGGTTGGTTGCCCAGAGGATAGAGATAGTATCAGTACTTCACTTTTATCCATCCACCAGTTTATTAGCATTTGGGTTGTTTCCATCTGGGGTTTCCCAGGTGGCTCAGAAGGTAAAGAATCTGCCTGCAATGCAGGAGACCCAGGTTTGATCCCTGCATCAGCAAGGTCCCCTGGAAGAGGGAATGGCAACCCACTCCAGTCTTCTTGCCTGGAAAATCCCATGCACAGAGGAGTGTGGTGGGCTATAGTCCATGGGGTTGCAAATAGTCAGACACCACTGAGCGACTAACACTTTCACTTTATTCTCCAAAAGTATATTTGGAGAATATTTATTATTTATCTGAAATTCAGCTTTACCTGGACAGCCTGTGTTTTCATTTGCTAAATCCAGAATCCATCCTCAGGGGCCATGTTTGTAAAATGGGGGCTTAGACAGCATGGCCTCCAAGGCAGTGACGTCTTGAGGCAAAACAGCCCCTGGATCCACACCCTACCTAGGTGTGACCCCTGACAAGCGCCAAACCTCATCTATAAAATGGGAATAATAATGGCCCTTCCTTCACAGGGTGGTTGTGAGGATTCAATGAGATCGTGCGTACAGAGAACTTAAATGTTCCAGGCACAAAATCAAAGTGAGATATTATTACTCTCCAATGCTTTAGTGCTGTGGGCCGCATGCAACCATTATTAAGCAAATGATGTCTTTGCACCCTTGTGGATAAGGCTGTGTGTGTGTGTGCGTGTGTGTGGATAAGGCACCTGATGCCTGGCCAGCATTCGTGCCTGCCCACAGTCTCAGAAGTCCCACACCCACTGTGTTCAACTCCCACAGTTAATAACGTTACAAAATGAGGGCTGTAGAGGCATTCTCCCTTCCTCGGCATCTTTGCAGGCAGGTTTTTAATTTTAAGCAGGAGAAAACCCATCAGGTATTTGAGGCTCCTGGGGGGCAGCTAATGCTTCCTGTCAAATGCTCACCCTGGGGTGCTTTGTTACCCTGACACCTCCCAGAACTCCGAGTCAGCGGCAAATTGCAGGACAAAATTCTTAGGCTGCAAGTTTATTGCATATTCATAGAATTTAGGCCATTAGGCAACATTAGCTTTTTTTTTTTTTTAACTTTTTATTGAAGTATAACCTACATTCAGAGAAGTGCACATATGCTAAGTGTACTCTTGGAAATTCTTACAAGCTGAAAGTTCACAGGCAGGAGCACATGGGTCGGGACAGAGAACATCAGCAGCCCCCAAGGAAGCTGCTCTCCAGTCCTCTCCAGGTCTCTGCCTCCTCCAAGGGAGGTCGCCTGACTTTACATGGAGAGCAGTTTGCTTATCTCTGTTGTTGTTGTTCCAGTCGATCAGACTATTTCGCAACCCCATACACTGTAGCCTGCCCGGCTCCTCTGTCCATGGGATTTCTCAGGCAAGAACAGGTCTATCTTTGAGCCTTACATAAACGGAATCATACAGTGTCATCTTTTGGGTTTGATGTCTTTTACTCAACATCGTGATGCTGGGATGTCTCCACTTTATTGCGTGTAGTTTGTTCGTTTCTGTTGCCGGCTAGTGTTCTGCTGTGTGACCATTTATCCATCCGGCTGTGGACATTCTATGACACGCCTCTTGATGGGAACTTCTAAATCCCACTGTGAGAAGATAACCTAGAGGGAGAACTAAGGAGGTATGTTTGTCCAGCTTCAGTTGAAGAGGCCAAACTATCTTCTAGAATATCGGCTTTTCATTCCTAGGGCTGAACATAGTAAAGAAAGGAAAAAATTCAGCTAAAAAATTTTTTTTTGATACTTTTATATTCTAATAAATTGTGAAAGAAATTAGCAAAGTAATCAGGGCAATGAGAAAGGGAAATTCTGGTTTTCACCTGTGCGGTGACAAAAGCTTCTGTGGTGCTTTTAAAAAGTAATCTGTTCCACCTGCTCCAGGGGCTTTATCTGCCAGAAGCTTCCCCTGGTTTCTTCCCCAAGGAAACAGGTGCCTAAAAAGTGCAGACTTGCCCGTGCACACAAATCCCCTGGGATCTTGTTCAGCTGGAACTTCTGATTCAGCAGGTGCCGGGGAACCTGAGATTTGGTACAAGCTCCCACGTGATGCAGCTATTGCTGGTCTGGGGACCACATTTTGAAGAGCAGGAGCCACCCAGTCTGGGGGTCACTGTCAGACTGTCCATCCCCTCGCCTGCTCTATCTGCTTCACAGGCATGGGTGGTATCTTCATTTGCTCAATCTGGAATCTCTGGCAGGCACTGGGAATCAAGAACCTGGGATACAGCTTCTGGCACTAGCCCAGTACGGAGAGAAAGGGGTAAAAATGATGGGCTTTGGAATCTAAGAGTGACGATTGTGTCTTGGCTTAGCCTTACTAGCTGTGTGACCTTGGGAAGGATTCCTAACCTTCCGGAGCCACAGTCTCCTCATTTGTGAAATGGAGTCATAGCTCCGCCCCCCCACCCTGTATTCACCGCAGGGGTGTTGTGGGAAATACCCATGGGGGGCCTGGCACACACTGGGTCACTGATACTGGTTATCATTCTTCCTGATGTCATCACAACCAATTTTTTAGGCAAGCAAGCGGAAATAAGACAATTATGCAAGTATCTGTGCATGCAAAAAGTTAGAGTCCATATCAAGAAGCTCACAGTCCAGTAACGCAGGCCAAAGACACATTCTCCCAGTAAATATAAATTGCCACAAGTGATATCTGTGTGTGTGTGTGTGTGTGTGTGTGTGTGTGTAAGATATTGTGGGGAGACAGAGGCAAGAACCTCTCTACGGAAGGAATCAGAGGCCTCATGGAGGAAGGGAAAATGGGTTTTGAAGGGTGAGCAGAGGCTTGCCAGGCAGATAAAGCTGAGTGGAGGCAGAGGCAGAGGGGTGGGGTGGAGACTTGCCTGTGCAAAGAGGGCATGAGGATGGCCTGACTGATGATCAGCTGCCAAGTGCAGGGGGAGAGAGTAGGTGGGGGCCTCACTTGGAGGACCTTGACTGCTACACCAAGAAGAGCTGATCTGTAACACAGCAAAACTATAAAAAGGGTACAGGCCCCTGGCCATCCTTTCTGGGCCCCCTTTTTCCTCCTTCAAGGAAATCCTGCCCCTCTCTAGCTTTGGTGTACTTAACAAGCCAGTGTTCTTTCTCGCCCCTGACAAAGCATGGTTGTCAGGAAACAATCTGAGATGTACCCTGTGATTCAACCGGGGGTACCTGTCTGCTGATCAAGGACCCCAAGATTGAATTCAGAATTGGGGGCTCAGAGTCTGGGTGGGGGCCTGCTGACCCACACCACTTCCTGGAGGTCCCAGGGTGGTCTCAGGCAGGCCCCACACCTTAGCCCCACTGTCTCTCCCAACTTCCCCAGCAGGCTGGATTGCCCATTGAGACACCCCAGGCCTGAGCTCAGCAAGGGGACCCGAGACACTTTTCTGGTGTGTCCAGTCCAAACAGTGCTCCTTCTGCCCATTGGTCACATCCTCTGCCAAGGAGTGTGCTGGCACAAGCCAGGAAGCCAAGGAGACTGTTGGGCTTGGCTCCTGCAAGCGGGCCTTGGGCCAAGGCATTGTGTCCAGCCAGCCCTTGCCGGAGGATAAACTGTGGCATGCAAGGCCTGGTGGCCGCTTGGGAAGGAGGATCAGCAAGGCCTTGGAACCTTGAGCCAAGCCAGCTTCCCCCGCTTGTCCTTGGTGCTTTCAAGGCCAGGGGACACTTGGTTGGGAGAGGGGTGGCGGGGGACCCTCTACTCTGGGGCTTTCTACATTCTTGAGTTTGAAATAGCAGAATCCCTTTGCTAAACAAAATCATATTTGTCTGTAACCCCAGGCCTCAGTCGGTCCCTGGTGGGACCCCTCTGGGAGAAGCAGGGTGGGGCGCCTATACCCACCCTTGGGCTCTCTGACACAACTTTCAAAACCAGACCTCAGCCCAACTCCTCAGTCTTCAGTTAGGGAAATGGAGGCCCAGAAAGAGCAGGGGAGGTCAGAGAGTGGCAGAGACGGCACGAACCCAGATCAGTGGTCTCCTGGGGTCAGCCTCAGGGATTGCCAAGCCTCTGGTCCAGGGTTCCGTGAAGAAAGTTCCTTCAGCCTGAGAAGGCCCCCTGTCCTGAAGGAGAGGGCATCAAAAGCAGATGCTGAGCAGTGGTCCCTGGGGTGGGGGTGGGGCTTTCTTCTCCCCAAACCCAAGCTGACTCTGTGCCTCTCCTGGTTGGATGCAGAAACCCCTCCACCCCCTGGGGACTCCTGACTGAAAGGCACCTTCCTTCTAGCGTCCCCTCCTTTGGCAGCCCTCCCCTTCCCCTCCCCCTTCCTTAGCCATTAGACCGGAAGCTGCTATATTAATGTCCCTTCTTCATTCTGAGAAGGCCAGTGGTATCACTGCCAGGTTTTTTTTCCCCTCCTAATGATTTGTCCTGGCAGCAGAAATATTACAGCGATGATTTCATGTAGAATTTCATTTGCTGGTTTTTTTTTTTTTTTTAAATCCCTTGAAGAAGGGGCTGAGCGATTAATGGGTCTTTGCGAGATCAAAGCTCGGTGTGGCAAAGAGCGAATAATAATCGTAGCTAGCATTGATTGGGGACTTTGCACGTGCCAGGCACTGTCTCACAGCTGCAACAACTCTTTGAGATAGGCACCGGTATCACTCCTGTTACTGCAATAGAGAGAGGCTAGGCTGGGGCCTGAGGTCACATGGCCCCAAGTGGTGGCATGTCTCTGGTGTTCTCCATCACCTGCTATGGTGCCTCGTAAAGGTATGGGGAGAGCACTGGCTTGGGAGTCCAGAAGACTGGACAAAATTAGCTCTCAGGCCCCGCCCACCCTGCCAGCTGCAGCCAGTTGGAGGTCAGGCCGAATTCTAATCAGGGCAGCCTGAAGGGCTGGTGGGTGGAGATCATGCATGGTGGAACGATGTCCCCAGTGGTGTTTTGGGTGGCTCACGGGCCATGTGGAGGCCTGGACGCCATCACTCTTTCACTGACCAAGTAGGTCATTTTGTGCCTCAGTTTCCCCACCTCCTTTCACAAGAGGTACTAACAGCTACCATTTGTTAAGCACCTACTGTGTGTTGGGAGCTTTAAAGAAAATGTCTACTGCTCATGGCAACTCTGAAAGGTATATATCATAACCCCTTTCTGTAGATGAGGTTCAAGGCTGCACCAATCAGTGGTCGAGCAGATTCTAGCCCAAACCTGTTTAGATGACAAAGCCCAGGCTATTTTCCACTACCTCTCGCTCACTCCCCTGAAAAAAAAATCTACCATATGCCAGGTACTTCTTGGGAATAATCTTTCTCATGACATCCCTCGGAAGTCATGATTACGACCCCCTATTTTACAGATGATAAAATAGGTTCAGAGAGGTTTTGTAAGTTGCCTGAGGTCACACAGCTCAGGGGTATTGGGTCTAGTTTCAAGCCTGGGTCTGTCTGCCTCCACACCCTCCTTCTTTCCCTGATGTCATACGTGTGGAATGGCAGTTAACTATGAGTGACTGTTTCTAACAGGAGATCAGCTGGCTCTGTGTTGTCTCTGAGGGAGCAGAGAAAAGGGAGTGCTTTAAAGCTGCAGTTGGCAGAGAGTAGGCGAGACATTTGCAAAAACCTCCTAATTGTAACAGGAGCGAGGCTGGGGGCAGGGGAACTCCACTCACCCAACTGTCTATCCATCCATCTATCATCCATCCATCCATTCATCCATCCATCCCTGATCTTTGAGGAGCAATCAAGAATTCTGGGGTGTTCTGCCAGCTTATCTGCTTGGTAAGCCTGTGTCACCTGTCCTGGGAGTGACCTCAGCAAAGGGAGGTGCCTCTGAGGAAATAAGGTAAATATGCAGGGGAGCCTCTGACTCCTTAAGTGGTGCCCTCCCCACTGTGGGGCAGAAGGCAGGTCTTACAGAACGCTCTAGGGCTTAGATGTCTAGTCACTTTCATCTCAGTTCTATCAGGGAGAGACCTGAGGCTGGAGAGCATGGAATGGGGAGGGAGAGGAGTTGGAAATTTTCTGGGGTGACCCTGAGGTACCCTCATCCTTCAGAGCCTAGGATTTACATGGGAGAGAGCCTCTATGTCATTTCTCCTTCCCACACAGATGTCTGTGCAGCAGAGAGGAATTCAGGGTGTGGTGGGGGCAAGGGAGAGGAGCGGAAAGACAGCTTATTCAGGAACCCTACTTGGCATTTGTGGCTGCCAGCTTCACTTCATTGAGCAGATTTTCACCAAATCTCGAGAAGATTGACCTGAAAGGCAGCTCAAGACGTTTTGGGGACTGGTCCTGCAGAATCTACCCAAGAACCTCTGTCCCCTTATGATTCTGGTCCCGACCTACATGGCACTCTAGATCCTGCACTGTGAGCGTTTACACTGGGTTCTGCCCCTTTCCTACCCTCGCTCCATGCCACAGGCCCACATTTCCCTTTGAAAATCTTCTGCAGCCCTCACAGTTTTATCTGCCACCTTCTCCAACACAAATATTTACTGGGCCTGACCGGTGCCAGACATCACACGAGGCCCAGGAGGCAAGAGTGACTTGGGCCTGAAGCCAGACTCTCCTGTTACCGGTGGAGCAACTCTGGACCGGGGAACTTCTGCTCCTCTGGGCAGGCCGACCTGTGTATCCCTTTTGGGTGTGCTAGCTCAGGGAGCCTTTACTAGACCTCATTTAGGTCCAGTTAATGCCCATTTAACTGATGACAAAACTGAGGCCTTGAGAGTTTCCCCTTTACCCTAGTTCACCCAGCTAGTGTGGCAGAGTTGAGATTTGCACTCACACGTGGTTTTGAGTTCCAAATCTCTCTTTCTTTAACATTGCTTTGATTCCCTGAGGCTAGTCGATTTCCCAGGGCCTCAGTTTTCCCAGGTGTGAAATGGGGACAATTTTATTAGCAAGCGTAAACCAACATTGTGAGAATCAGATGGGGGCTTTGGAAAATGCTACCAGTGTTGCTTTCTGATTATATTATGAAGTGGGATCTCTAGGGGTCCTGGGAAGCTGCTCTGCTCTGTGGAATGATAACTGATCATATGACCTCACTGCCACCTCAGGAAAGCCTTTGCTGAGTAGGCATTTGTATCTTTGCAATGAGCAGTGCTGGCTGGTCCCTACTCCCCCTGCTGCTGCTGCTGCTGCTGCTGTTAAGTCGCTTCAGTTGTGTCCGACTCTGTGCGACCCCATGGACGGCAGCCCACCAGGCTCCCCAGGCCCTGGGATTCTCCAGGCAAGAATACTGGAGTGGGTTGCCACTTCCTTCTCCACTACTCCCCCTACCAGCATTTTATCATGAGCCTGGGACCCCATAATTGGACATTGCCTCTGCGTTTTGATTCCTTAGAGTTCCATGCAGGTGTCCTGGGCAGGAAGAGAGTCATCTATATCACAGAATATTCTAGGAGGTCCTTCAAGATGATCTGGTGAACTTCCAAGCCCATCAGGATACACAAGCAGAAGCTGAAGCCCAGAAAAGGGCAGCGACTTGCCCAAGGTCACACAGCTGGTTAGCAGTAGAGCTGGGGTAACCAGGCAGCTGTTAAGAGTCTCCCTATGGGGCTCAGGATTTGCTGATCAAGTTCATGTTTCATGTTGCAGCATGAAAGATTGAGGATCCAGGGAAGGATCTGGGGAAGGCCCCCGAGGAAGGTGCCTGCAGTAGGGGGAGGGGAGGAGCAGAGTTGGGAGGACTTGGTGGGGGACTCAGGCCCTGCCTTCTGAAAACCAGTGAATCCTGGAGCTGATCTAACCAGGCAGATCCCCAAACTGGCCGGGCGTCCCAGGACACCCACCTGTAGCAAGCCAGGAGACTGGCATTGGAATCTGTTTATAAATGAACTCCCCGGTTTCCGGAAGCACTTGTGGTGGCCCAACCTCTCCCTTTTACAGAGGAGTACCTTCAGGAGGCAGGACCTCCAGTTCCTAGCAATAGGGCTGGTCCCAGCCCCTTCCCCCGCCTCCAAGTCCCCAGTTGACCAGAGCCCTCTTGGCCCGCCACCGCCGTGGACCCCATAACAAACACACGGGGCCCAGGCCTGGAAGATCTATTAGTGCCACTCCTGTCACCGCCCGCAGAGCGGGAGGAGAGGCAGCCAAATGCTGTGCTAATTATTCTAGCTTCCAGCAGGGTCTCGGAGGTCCCAGCCATGGTAAATCTTAACTTTCATGCTATGGTGCACCGGGATGCAATTTACTTCAAAGACAGCATAAATCCCCACTGCGGCGTGTATCAGAGGAGTGTTACATAAAAGTGGTCCATGTGCTTCCCACCCTGGCTGCCTGCGCTCTTTCCCCTCCCCTCCCTCCCTCGCTCTCTCCTTGTAAGTTAGAAAAAGCCAGCCCGCGGTTGGCTACACATCTCGCACGCAAAAACATTTACACACACGTCTGCTCCCAGCCTTATAAATCACCAGGCTTGGCGACTTGGCAGTGGGAACACAGGCGAGCTCTATTTTTACCAGCACAGTCCTCAGACAGCCCCCGGGGCCCCTCCTTTCCTTATAGTGACACCTACTGGTGTCAGCTTGGGCCAAAGGCAGTCTTTCCACTTCGGACCCATTTCTCAGGCTTTGAAAGATGGTAACTGATCCTGGCCTGGACCTTCCCTCCATTTCTCCTTTCTCCGCCCCCTCCACCCCTGGGGGATTCCTTCAGCAACAAATCCCCACGCCACCCCCCCAAAGCCCCGCCCCACTGCCATCGCCCCCAATCAGGCCAGCCAGAGGGGCAGGCGGGCATCGCTGACATAATAATTAATAATTATCTTCCGGGCCAGCTCAGCTCATTAGGATGTCAAAGGATCATGGGAACTGGGGAGGGGGCTGCCTACTAGGTCACCCCCCATCCCCTGAAGCCAGGCTCCCTCCCTCTAATGCAACCTCCTGGGGGGTTGTCCAGTTGTGTTTCAGGCAATTATTTCCCCGTGAAAGACATCTGTTATCTTCGCTGACACACACGAGACTGGCGGCCGACGTGGTTTCTGCGAAGGGCTCTTGAATCCTGGCATTGTCATCTCTGCCGGGCTGGGAGCGCAGGGGGTGGGGTGAGACAGAGGCGAGTCTGTCTCCCGGCCCCTGGCCCCCCGCCCCGGCCTCCTCCCAGCGACCTCTCCGGAGGCAGCTGTGCCAGGTCTAATGCTTCTAATGTCATTTGTGATTCCTTGACGCTGTAATTACCGAGGCTTCGTTCCCCTTGCAGCCGCTGCCATTAGCCAGGCAGACCGCAGGCTGCGGAGACGGTGACGGTGACGTGGCCCTGGCAGCCTGGGGAGCCTCTGCGGATGGCTGGGGGTGGGCAGGAGCCGCCCAGCAGGTCCAGAGTTGCCCAGAGTCTCAGAGGGGGCTGGTGGGGGGTGGCTAAAGGCTGGCGATTAGTGGCTTTCTCCTGAGTGTAACCCCTGGTGGTCAGTCCTCTGTGGACATCCGCCTTGCCCTGCCCCAGGGTGACCAAGCTTAGCCACTGATACACTGGTGACCCTGGGCTGTGAAAAGGATGTGGGTGGGGTCCCTGGGCCAGAAGGTCCCTTCCAAGCCCTGATTGGGATCCCTCTCCTGTTACCTATCTCAACACCTGGAAGGGTCTGTAGAAACATTGAGTGCTTTTCTAGAAGCCCAGGTGGGCCACCAGGTGCACCCCTGGGGCTTCAGTGGAAAGCAAATACCCCAAAGCCCTGCCTTGCCAAGAACTCTGGTTGTCATCTCAGATACTCTATCGCTTTCTATAGTCACACTCTCCTAAGGACAGAAGCCCTGGGAGGGAGTCAGGGCTCTGCTAACCTGGTCTGCAGTCAGGCTTTGAGGGTCAGAAGAGAGGAAGGAGGGACTTCCCTGGTTGTCCAGTGGTTAAGACGCTGTGCTGTCCATGCAGGGGAGTATGGGTTCAATCCCTGGTCAGGGAACTAACATCCTGCATGTTGTACAGTGCAGGCAAAAATAATAATAAAAGAAGAAGAAAGGAAGGAAGTGAAATGGCTTTGTACCTCCAACTTGACCAGGGCCCTTCCTGTCTAGATCTCTGCTATCCCTGGCCCACCGAAAAACCTGCTTTCTCCAGACAGGCTTCCTGCCCTTCTCTCCCCCCATACTCTGTACTGTACCATGGCAGCCACATTTTCTGCATTCAAAATGTGGCTGTCACATGGCTTATCCTTTTCCATCTACTTTGGAAGAAAATGGCAAGGGGGAGGGTCTGAGGGAATTTCATATACCCTCAGAAATGAGGGGAAATAATTAGATGTTGATAAAAGAAACCAAAGTTTTGCACTTCACCCTCCTCTCCTCCATTCTCCTGCTCATCTTAAGTGTTGCCCTAATGGCATCACCGACTCAATGGACATGAGTTTGAGCAAACTCCAGGAGATAGTGAAGGACAGGGAAGCCATGGGGTCGCAAAGAGTCAGACACAACTCAGTGACTGAACAACAATGCCACTGATCCTCATGGAAAAACGTTGCCCTAGCGTTCAAGTGCCATTGAACACCTGGCTCAAGGTGAAAGTGGGCACCATACAGAAGTCAGCCTCCTAGTGGTTGTGAAACATGGCAGCAAAGCCTTTTACATTCTTCTAATCAAGTCATGGGTTCTATGACCCTTCCCGTTGAATCTGGGTGGGCTTGTGACTGCTCCAACTAAAAGAACACTACAAGAGTGATGCTGTGTGACTTAGCTGTGTGACTGGGTTATAAGAGGCCATGCAACTTCTGCCTTCTTTGCTGGAACACTCGGAACTCCAAGCTGCTATGTGAGAAGTGTGGTTATTGGCTGCCATGGTATGAGGAAGCCCGATCCACACGAAGAGGCTACATGTGGGTGGGCCCATCAACAGTTTCAGCTGAGCCCAGCTTTTGAGTCATTTTAGCCCAAGCGCCAGACACGTGAGTGAAGGAGCCTTCAGACGATTCCAGCCCGCAGTTGTTGAGTCATCCCTCAGCCATTCAAGTTTTCCCAGCTGAGGCCCCCAGACATCACAGAGCAGAGTCAAGCCACCACAGTGGTGCTCTGTCTGAATTTCTGGCCCATTGAATCAGGAGCATACTAAAATGGTTATTGTTTATACCACTAAGGTTGGGTGGTTTATTAAACAGCAAGAGATAACAGAAACAGCCCGTCAGCCCAGGGTCCTGCCTGACATCCAGCCTAATGCATGAAGACATGGACACCTGTTTTCCATAAAGGAAGGAGGAAGTTTTCTAGAAGGCTGAGAATGGCACTGGGCCAAAGATCTGCTGTGTGGCTGCACACTTAGCCCCCCCGGACTCTGGGCAGGCCTGTGGTCGCTACCTCAGGGCTAGCCAGCATCAGTGTTTAAGTGAGACGTGACAGTTGGTGGCTTTCTTGGGGCTATTCAAGTCTCATTTCATTTCCTGTGTACCCAGATGCCTTCTAGCTGAGCCTGGGAGGAGAGATGTTCTGATCCTCTTATCCTCCCCCTGTGTGTAACTTGCCCGCAAGGGAGATGGCTTTCAGGACTAGGGGGGATTGAGCAAGAACAAGAACAAGTCCTCATCTTTTTGTGGTTTATCTGTCAAAGGAGGGAAGACAGATTCCCATCCGGGCACCAAGAATGTCATCTGGCACTGTGATGTTCAAGGCCTTGGCTGCCACTTTATAGTTTCAGGAACGGGTGGGGTGTAGACACACATTTGGTTGCTTATAACCAGAATCAGCCTGCTGGTCTGTGACTCCTGCAGTTTACAAGGAAATCAGATCTGCTCTCCTGATCCTTTGGAACCATCAAAAGACTGACCGTGAGTTCAATATTTAAGTGCATTGCAGACTATCCGACAGTGCATTTAAACATTTACTGGAATTGATAATCATGGAATGAGCCCATTGTGACTCAATTTTATGTATAAAATTCAACCAATGACAAATTCCTATTCACTACGTGGACTTTGATGATGATGCTGCGTCAGAGGGCTCTGTTCTTTGATTCTGAAAGTATTTGGGAGCCTAGGTTGATTCATTGTTTCTCATAGAGTCAAGGAAAGCAACACTGATATGAAAATGCAAATCTTCTCAAGCTAGTTTTGACTTGCTGTCCAACGGAACTTAGGAATTCTCATCTTCGAAGGGACATATTTTGGCTAAGTGATAAACTTGACTGTTAAGGCTCAGTAAGCCACTAATGTTGGATTCATTGGGATAAAGATTTAGAAATGAAGCCTTGGAGAGGAGGAGAGCAAATGATTTGACTTCTCAAAAGATGGTACTGCAGGACTAGGGGAAGAAGATGGACACCATCAGAAGGCAGCAGGGATGGGGTTTGGGCTGGTAATTAACTGATGTCCTTCTGGTGTCCATTCTCCTTTTTCATGTCCTAGGAAGCAGCCACCTGTCTTCCAGCTGTCTGGGACTGTCTGTTGGAGCAAGTGACATCACAGTGACCAGAAACCACCTCCCCTTTGTCTGGAGCAGTTATGATGTCATTCCCTATGGCAGAGAACCAGGATGTCGGCAGCTGGGATTCCTTTGGGTCCTCCTGAAGTGATAATTGCCTTAGATTTTGTTATAAAGTGCAGCTGCTAATTATCTTGTTAAATCACAGCCATATACTTTTTGGATTTTTTTTTCTTTGCAATCTATTTAAACAGTCTGGGAGATTAAATAAAACCACATACCCTAAACAAAAACAAAAACACAACCCAGACGCACGCACCAAAAATTGCTGCTTCTTTCAAACACCGTAAGAATAAATTTTTAAAAAATGAAAAGGGCGCAGATATGGCATAATTAGATTGCTTCCATTAAAAAGTCATCATTTCAACATCCTCATATAAATATCTGCATCCCACTGCATATTTTAAGCAATTGCATAATAAGCCCCCGAGTAAAAAACAGAGCAAAACTCATTTCCTGACCACAAAAGGAAAAAGGCATCACTATGTGTTCTGAGTTCCAAGCAGAACTGGATTACATTCCTCCCACACAGATGGAGGGAGACCGAGTTCATTGCTCCAGGGGAGAGAATTATGACAACAGTTAACCGCTGTGACCCACGCTGCTCCCCACCTCTCCACGCCACTGAGGTCACAGGGAGGAAGTGGAGGACCTGTCCCTGTCCTTTTGGGAAACCTGCCCTGGGTTCCAGCATCAACAGGTGTGGCCCAAGCATCCCTTTCTCTTGATTGGCCATTTTCAGGCTTCTGATTTTTGCCGATCTGCTGGAAGTCTGCCAAGCAGGGGTGGACGAGGGAGCCGGGTGTGAGGGGAGTGGTGGTGACTAAGGAGACCGAGTGGTACAGCCCAGACCCAGGTCTACATCCTCGCCCAGTACTCCCAGCTAAAGATCATTGCCTCACCTGTAAAAAGGGGATCAGGCCACTCCCTACCTCATAGACCGATTGTAAGATTTAAATGGGCTCCTATTAAAAAGCACCTATGGAAGGTTGGCCCTTAATCAGCATCAAAGCCAAGCCGCTATCACGGATGTGTTGAAAGGGGGCGTGCTGATTATGAAGGCCACTCTCAGGGTGGGCCTTGTTTCCAGGAGAGGCCAAGGTCAGGACTGCGTTGGCCCTCTGCCCTCTCCACGGCTGCTCTGGGCCAGTGGACCCTTCTCTCTTTGCCCCTCCCCTGCACTGCTCCTCCCATTAGAACCTGGTCAGCCAATCCCTCTTGCCCACTTCCTCAGGGGGCGGGGCCACCACCCAGGCCTGCATCTGGTCCCGACCTGGAAGGAAGCCTCAGGTCAGAGGCAGGCCAGGATCCCCTATACGGAGATGCACCGCCTTGTTAGGTGGCATTTTCTTGTAACTTCTCCCTCAGGGGCTGGAGGCTCCTCAGAGAGCAAATGGTTCCGAGACAGCCGTCAGGAAGCTCTGTGGAGCCCAGCCAGTTACTCTTCCTTGGCCTCCCTGCAGCCCCGCCCAGCCCGGCCTGGCCTTTTGGTGGGGATGGAGGTGAAGTGGGAAGGGGATGAGGTGGGGCAACTGAGGCAGGTCTCCTCCAGGGGCAAACTGCCCCCTCTAAACCACAGAATAAACACCTAGAGTCACAGACCCTAGAACAGAAGGCATTCATTTGTGTACAAAGGGCATGCGGGGGAGCGGCAGAGACCGGTTTACAAGTTAGCTTGTATATCCATGCAGGGTCTGTGGAGAAAGGTAAGACCCCAGTACTAGTGGCTTCCACAGCAAGGTGACCCGGTGGCTAGGAGAAGGAACAGAAGGAAGCTTCACTGTGTATTCATTTGTACCTTTTGAATTGTGAGCCATGTGACTTGATGAGCTGTGTAAAATTAACTAAATAGAAGTAAATACATATACGTGGTAGTAGATATCTGTTGTTAGTGTCTACACATCACCCTGATTTTGTTTGTGGGTAACCTCTACCCCGATTCTCAGTTCCTTTAGTTTGGATGGTGTGGACATGAACACCTCCCCCACCCCCACCACATACACTTCTGAGGGTGGGTGTATGACGCAGGCCTGCCGATCAGAGTTCAGGGAAAACCCCTGGCTGCCATGATGGGTTTGGGCTCAGGCATAGAACACAGTAGAGACCATGAAAGCCTTTCCTGCAACTTGGGTTAGGGTGATGAGTAAAGAGATATGGGCTGATGCCTGGTATTGCTGACTGAGCAGACTATCAGTCTAGTTCAGCCAGCAACTATCTCTGGTGGGAGAGAGGAGAGATCCTGCCTTGGAATAAAGCCAGCACTGAGGAAAACAGAGGGAGATGAGGGAGAGGAGAGAAAGAAAAATAGAGAAACACACACATAGGCAGAGAAAACAGGCTATCTTTTGCCATTGCTAAAAACTCTGGATCCAGCCATACCTGAAGTAGGATTTATTCTGTGAACTGACCAGTTATATGAGCAGATAACCCCCACCTGGTGTTTTTTTTCCTTCAGCGCATTAGAGTGGAATTTCTGTCCTTTACAACTGAAGAAGTCCCGATGGCATACATATTTACATGAAGCTGAGTTAGGATGAAAGGAAATATCTGGAACAACCTAGAACAGCAAAAAGAGTGGCAAAGAAAACCTCCTAAGAGGGTCTCTGAATATGGGGATTGTATACACTCAAGCCTTGGTACTTTTGCTCCTTTGCTTAGCAGTGGCTACCAGCTACTGTGAGCCACCGCCCAGCTGTCTGACCTGGTCAGAGCAGGTCCACATTCACTTAACCAAGTCTAGTTGCTGACCTTCTTTCTCCCTTCATCCTTTTGGCCACCATCTTGATTATCTGACACAATGCTTGAATTTGGGCCACTGAGAACATACTGCTTCCTTGCATTATAAGAGGCAGAGAGAAGAGCCTGCACCAGAAAAGAGAAGACCTGGGACCAAGACTCTCTTCATCTGTGACCTTGGATGAGTCCTTCAATGCCTTCATTTTGACCTTCATTATTCTCCTCTTTACCCACAAATACTGTATATGAATGCATCTATATGGAATCTAGAAAGATGGTACCAATGATCCTATATGCAGGGCAGCAAAGGAGACACAGACCTAAAGAACAGACTTTTGGACTCAGTGGGAAAAGGAGAGGGTGGGATGATTTGAGAGAATAGCATTAAAACATACATTACCACTATAAAATAGATAACCAGTGGGAGATTAATCGGAGAAGGCAATGACATCCCACTCCAGTACTCTTGCCTGGAAAATCCCATGGACAGAGGAGCCTGGTAGGCTGCAGTCCATGGGGTCATGAAGAGTTGGACACGACTGAGCGACTTCACTTTCACTTTTCACTTTCATGCATTGGAGAAGGAAATGGCAACCCACTCCAGTGTTCTTGCCTGGAGAATCCCAGGGATGGCGGAGCCTGATGGGCTGCCATCTATGGGGTCGCACAGAGTCGGACACGACTGAAGTGACTTAGCAGCAGCAGCAGCAGGGCACCCAAAGCCGGTGCTCTGGGACAACCTGGAGGTGTGGGGCGGGGGGGGGAGGTGGGGGGGGGTTCAGCATGAGGGGACACGTGTATACCTATGGCCGATTCATGTTGATGTATAGCAAAAACCATCACAATATTGTAAAGTAATTATCCTGCAGGAAAATTCTGAAAGAGATGGGCATACGAGACCACCTGACCTGCCTCTTGAGAAACCTGTATGCAGGTCAGGAAGCAACAGTTAGAACTGGACATGGAACAACAGACTGGTTCCAAATAGGAAAAGGAGTACGTCAAGGCTGTGTATTGTCACCCTGCTTATTTAACTTATATGCAGAGTACATCATGAGAAATGCTGGGCTGGAGGAAGCACAAGATGGAATCAAGATTGCCGGGAGAAATATCAATAACCTCAGATATGCAGATGACACCACCCTTACGGCAGAAAGTGAAGAGGAACTAAAAAGCCTCTTGATAAAAGTGAAACAGGAGAGTGAAAACGTTGGCTTAAAGCTCAACATTCAGAAAACTAAGAGCATGGCATCCAGTTCTGTCACTTCATGGCAAATAGATGGGGAAACATTGGAACAGTGGCTTACTTTATTTTGGGGGCCTCCAAAAATGCTCACTGCAGATGGTGATTGCAGCCATGAAATTAAAAGACACTTACTCCTTGGAAGGAAAGTTATGACCAAACTAGATAGCATATTAAAAAGCAGAGACATTACTTTGCCAACAAAGGTCCATCTAGTCAAGGTTATGGTTTTTCCAGTGGTCATGTATGGATATGAGAGTTGGACTATGAAGAAAGCTGAGCGCCAAAGAATCGATGCTTTTGAACTATGGTGTTGGAGAAGACTTTTGAGAGTCCCTTGGACTGCAAGGAGATCCAACCAGTCCATCCTGAAGGAGATCAATCCTGGGTGTTCATTGGAAGGACTGATGTTGAAGCTGAAACTCCAATATTTTGGCCACCTGATGTGAAGAGCTGACTCATTGGAAAAGACCCTGATGATGGGAAAGATTGAGGGCAGGAGGAGAAAGGGACGACAGAGGATGAGATGGTTGGATGGCATCACCGACTTGATGGACATGGGTTTGGGTGGACTCCGGGAGTTGGTGATGGACAGGGAGACCTGGTGTGCTGCGGTTCATGGGGTCGCAAAGAGTTGGACACGACTAAGCAACTGAATTGAACTCAACTGAATAAAATAAATAGATATATTTAAACAAAAATTTAACAACAGAATTCAGACATAAATAAATCACAACATAAAAGAGGCTCTACCATACCTGCTCTGTACTTCTTGAGGACAATGACCCTGTTGGTTGGCTGTCCACTCTCCTTCTTTCCTTTCCTTCCTCTCTTTCTTCTCGTCTTTCTGTCCTTTGGCCTTTAGATGCAGAATGTTGAATTAATCAAACAACACAGATCATGTCACACTGCCATCCTCATTGATTCAGGCACAGGCCCCTCTTGTTTTATTTATTTTCTGGTTCCCCTCTACATCCCCCATCCCTACTCCATTCTTCTTTCCCCAGCCTACCTTCAGGTCTGGCACCTACTCTAATGTATATTCTTTGAAAGATACAAGGTATGTTTTGTGTGATGTATGTGATGTATGGCATACATGTGCTTTTAATTTATAAGAACAGTCATTTAACATAAAGCCATAGATCTTGTTCTCTTTTCACTCAACACTATATCTTAAAGATCTGTCCATGTGTTGTATGTAAATCTGGTCCATTGCTTCTGACTGCTACGAGAAATTCCATCATCTGTGTCTACCACCGTTGTATGTATCCCCTTGTGAGTGATGCCTAGGTTGTGCCCCACTCTCTGGCACTGCAAATGCCCCTTCATGGGCTGTATGAGTTTCTCTGGGATGAAGAGGGGATTGCTAGGTCATAAGGTTTGCCCTGACTTCATTTCTCCAAGCCCCACCAGATAATCCTCCAGAATGACCATGTCACTTTGAAGTCCCACCAGTAGTCCTGAGAGTTCCAATTTCCCCACATCTTTGACAGTGTTGGGTCTTACTCAATTCTGTGAGTTTTGCCAATGTCTTTGGTGTAAGCTATTTAAATTTGCATTTCTCTAATCACTTATGGGGGGTAATTATCTCTTCATCTTCTTGCTAGCCATTAAGGGTTTCCTATCTAGGAATTGCTTACCTGTATCATTTGACCTTTTCCCCACTGTTTTGCCCTGTTTTCCTTACCTACTCAGATAAGAGTGAACACAGACAAATACCTAATGAAGACCACAGACAAAGGCAACTTGTGACTATCTGTGATTTGAATATTGTTTATTATTTTCCCTTAGAAATCTGGTTCACTTCTTACTTTTTAAAATAAAAAATCAAGCAGGATGGTTCTGAAGCAAATGAGTAGCAACCCCCACCCCGCTCGCCCACCCACAAAAGAGTGTATGTTCAGTGTTTTTCAGTTCCTTGTCTAGTTCTGTCAGC
This sequence comes from Dama dama, assembly GCF_033118175.1. Taxonomy (NCBI): domain Eukaryota; kingdom Metazoa; phylum Chordata; class Mammalia; order Artiodactyla; family Cervidae; genus Dama; species Dama dama. Next base: position 113,819,229 of record NC_083714.1, read on the forward strand.
TATAGAGGAAAAAAATTGAAGGATGAAAAGACAGGTTGGAAGAATGGAAAGAAAAAAAAAAAAAACCAAGAGAATCTAAAAGCGGAATTCAGAAAAGGAAAGAGACTATGATAGGGAGTGAGCCAGACAGAGAGGAGGAGGAGGAAAGTGGGGGTGGGTGGGGGAGGAGGGGGACTCCACAGAGCTCACAGCAGTACCCCTGCTGCTTCCTCAGTTAAGTTCCTTTTTTACACGAGTCCCGTGTGCATGTGTGTGCGCTCAGTCAGTCGCTGCAGCCGTGTCCGACTCTTTGTGACCCCATGGACTACAGGCTGCCATGTTCCTCTGTCCATGGGATTCTCCCGGCAAGAATACTGGAGTGGGTTGCCACGCCTTCCTCCAGGGGATCTTCCCCACCCACAGATTGAACCCACATCTCCTGTGTTTCCTGCACTACAGGCAGACTCTTTAGACTGAGCCACCCTGTCCCACAGTGTATTGCAAATATCAGATTGGCCTCGTTCACGATGATGGCTGAGACACTTAACATTACGTAATGCCACTTTTGGTGAGTCCTAATATGTTGCTCAACATTCAGAAAACTAAGATCATGGCATCTGGTCCCATCACCTCATGGGAAATAGATGGGGAGACAGTGGAAACCGTGTCAGACTTCATTTTTTTGGGCTCCAAAATCACTGCAGATGGTGATTGCAGCCATGAAATTAAAAGATGCTTACTCCTTGGAACGAAAGTTATGACCAACCTAGATAGCATATTAAAAACCAGAGACATTACTTTGCCAACAAAGGTCCGTCTGGTCAAGGCTATGGTTTTTCCAGTGGTCATGTATGGATGTGAGAGTTGGACTGTGAAGAAAGCTGAGCGCCGAAAAATTGATGCTTTTGAACTGTGGTGTTGGAGAAGACTCTTGAGAGTCCCTTGGACTGCAAGGAGATCCAACCAGTCCATCCTAAAGGAGATCAGTCCTGGGTGTTCATTGGAAGGACTGATGCTGAAGCTGAAACTCCAGTACTTTGGCCACCTCATGTGAAGAGTTGACTCATTGGAGAAGACCCTGATGCTGGGAGGGATTGGGGGCAGGAGGAGAATGGGATGACAGAGGATGAGATGACTGGATGGCATCACCGACTCGATGGGCATGAGTCTGAGTAGACTCCGGGAGTTGGTGATGGACAGGGAGGCCTGGCGTGCTGCGATTCATGGGGTCGCAAAGAGTCGGACACAACTGAGCGACTGAACTGAACTGAACTGAACTGAATATGTTGCTCTTTCCTGCTCCTTCAGAACTGAATGGAATGCAAGAGGACGTTTGGGGCTTGGTTCTCATTGTCCCATGGAGCAAAGCCAGGTTGGTAAGTCAGCGAGAGCTCAGAACGCCTGTGGTTCGCAGTGATCAGGACAGTATTCTTTACTTCTTTTTAAAAATATTTATTTTGGCTCTGCTGGGTCTTCCTTGCCATGTGGGCTTTTTCTTTAGTTGCAGGGGCTACTCTCTAGTTTCAGTGCATGGGCTTCTCATTGTGGTGGCTTCTATTGTTGTGGAGCTCAGGCTCTGGGGTGTGAGGGCTTCAGTAGTTGCAGCAGGTGGGCTCAGGAGTTGCAGCTCCAGGACACCAGAGTGCAGGCTCAGTAGTTGTGACCCACGGGCTTAGTGGCCCTGTGGCAGGTGGGATCTTCCCGGCCCAGGGATCGAACCTTTGTCCTCTGCATTGCAAGGCAGATTCGTAACCACTTCCCCTACGTGGGGAAGCTGCTATTCTTTACTTCTTAATCCAACTTTACTCGATGTCCTCATATTGAGTCCAGGAGTGTTTAATAGTTCAATTCTTCACCCCCTTTGCTCTGTGATACTAATTGGTTCAGGGACGCATGGATGGGGTAAACTGAGCCAACTGGAAGTTTCCCTGAGATTTGTTATATGAATGTTGTTGGAGACTTTCACTTTCTTGGGAATCTCAAACTGTAAAGAGCACAAAATCCTCAGGCCGACAAGTCCAACTTCCCATGACACAGAAAATTTGGACAGAAAGATGGAGAGAGAACATTATTTAAGCCTTTGGAAACAGACAAACTGGAATTCAATAAAATCCCAGCATTCCTAGTTAGGTAGGCACTCATGGTATATGGGGCCAATTATGCGTCTAGATAGCTGATGAGATCCTCAAGCGCCTGGCACAGTGCCTGGCACATCAGTTCAGTTCAGTTGCTCAGTCGTGTCAGACTCTTTGCGACCCCATGAACCGCAGCACACCAGGTCTCCCTGTCCATCACCAACTCCTGGAGTCCACCCAAACCCATGTCCATCAAGTCGGTGATGCCATCCAACCATCTCATCCTCTGTCGTCCCCTTCTCCTCCTGCCCTCAATCTTTCCCAGCATCAGGGTCTTTTCCAATGAGTCAGCTCTCCACATCAGGTGGCCAAAGTATTGGAGTTTCAGCTTCAGCATCAGTCCTTCCAATGAACACCCAGGACTGATCTCCTTTAGGATGGACTGGTTGGATCTCCTTGCAGTCCAAGGGACTCTCAAGAGTCTTCTCCAACACCATAGTTCAAAAGCATCAATTCTTCTGTGCTCAGCCTGGCACATAGTGGGTGCTTAATCAATGACTAGTTGACTAACTTGATGTATGTCTCAGCTGTTCTTTTTGCTTGTTTATGGGGCTGGGGCTGGGGTCCCCCTCTTCCACAAGGAGGGGGAACCTCCTTGCTTTACCTTCACATAAAGTCAACTTTGAAAAGAGAAGCAAAATAGCCACGAGCCCATTCAACTCTGAACCAAAAATTTGGTGCCATGTCTATATCGCTTGATTGAGTTACTTAATCCTTCTCAAATATCAGTTCCCTTATCTATAAATTAACTCTACCTCAGAGGACTTGTAGAGAGGAGTAAATAATAATAACAATGACAATAGTAGAAAACATCTTTAACTCTTACTATGTGCCAAGCACTTTATTAGTATTATCTCTTTTCACCATGGAGACAGTTCTACGAAGTAAGTATCTTGCTATGATTAGTATTATCTCCTATTAGTAGTATTATTCCCAGTTTATTGAGGAGAAAACTGAGGCACAGAGAGCCTGTAACTTGACCAAAGTTACACAGTGATCAGTAGCAGAGATGGGACTTGGACCCAGGCAGTCTGGTTCTAGTTTTTGCTCTCAAACATTTGTAAAAGTACCTCAACAGTAGTAACAGATTGATCAGAAACAAGATCCACATGCTGGCCACTAAAGGCTATTTTCAAATATCCCAATGTAATATCACAAAGGTTTAATCAAGTCATATCTGTGTGATGAAAAACATGGGTTTGAAAAATGGTGCCTGTGATGTATCCGGCTGTCGTAATGATGGAGCTGAATCTCCCACACAGCCGATCTGATTGTCTCGAGAAATCATCACTCATTAAGGCATCGGGAGAAAAATGAATCGACCCCAGAGGCCACATGGAGAGGCAGCTCCCGGGTGAGATGCTCTAGGACAGAGCAGAACTAGGCCCCAGGCAGCCAGGGAAGCCAAAGAGAATTATATTTAACATGAAACATAAACACCATCTAAAAAGGTGGATGGTGCAGAAAAATAGAAATGTGATCATTGTCTGGTAAGTCAGAAATCCAGTCACCTTAGAACCCACATCCACACAGGACTATCTCTACAGCATCTCAGATGATGAAATAGACTTCATTAAAGATCACTGCAAGGATGGTGAAATGTTCCTGGTGTTATTTCTGAGATGGGGATGAGTGGAGGACAGAGGATGATAACATCATAGCAGGGAGCCTGCGTGTTCGTTTCTGTGAACATGGCCACACGACTAGCTCTGGATCCTCAAAACACTGTCAAACACAGAACCAGTCACTCTGCTGTGGGTGGTTGCCCATCCAAGCTACAAATGATGCAGCCCCGTACTGCAGGCTGATTTCCCTTCTTCCAAGGGCTCCTGAGGGCTTCTCGGTTGGCTCAGTGGTAAAGAGTCCTCCTGCCAATGCAGGAGATACAGGTTTGATCCTTGGGTTGAGAAGATCCCCTGAAGGAGGGCATAGCAACCCACTCCAGCATTCTTGCCTGGAGAATTCCATGGACAGAGGAGCCTGGCCGGCTATAGTCCAAAGGGTTGCAAAAGTGTCAGACAGGACTGAGCGACTCAACGACGACAACGAAGGTCTCCTGAGTTTTCCAGAAACAGAATATTTCTCTGTGGATTAGGCAGGAAGTGAGCACAGCCCTCCTCGTTTTCATAGAGGCAGGAATGTCCATACTGAGAAAAGCCAAACCGTCCCCAAGGTCACGTGGCCACAGCAGGAGCAGATGGGGTGCTCGGACTTTGGCCCAAATTTCCAGGGGCAGCAGGTCCCCCCCACCCCCGCCTAGCCAACCCTAGAGGGATGCTTTTAGAAAGTGCTGGTTCTGTTCCAGCTTTCCAGTACCTCTGGGGCAGTACCTTGTAGGTGTTTTACAAAGGAGACGCCTTGGTCTCAGTCTCCTGAGGGTGACCACACACACACACACACACACACACACACAGACACACGTCGAGTGCCCTCCTCACTTTGCCTCCTGGACAATCCAGAGCCCAGCAGGGTAAACGACCCACCTCATCCCTCTCAGCCTCACATGAGAGCACCAGACTGATCTGGGAGCAGGGGACTCCCAGCTCAGCATACGCCATGTTAGTTCCCATCGTACACTGTTCCCCAGATCTCCTGGCATACATTTTTTACCACTTGTTTTCGCATCTCCTCACCCCTGCAGTGTGCTTTTCTATAGCCAGCACTGGAGGTTCTTTGTCAGAGCATCTCCCCCCAGGCGACTGGAGCTACCTTGCCTGCCTGGCATCACCTCTGCTCCCCCAGCCCCCAGGCATACGTTAGTTAACCCATGACTGGCAATGAGGGAACAGGAAAGCCCAGCTCCCTTGCCGTTGGTCAGGAAGGCTCTGAGGGCTGAGTCATACTCCAGAGCCGCCAAAGGAGCAAGCTGAGAGGTACCCTCTTCCAGGACCTTACTGGAAGTCACATTTTATTGAGCACCACCCCCTACCTACCCTGTCTTGCTTCCTTCCTTTCTCATCTCAGGATCGGCTCCTGGGGATCTCAGTTGAAAACTGTCACTGTTCTGGATGAGAAGGATGTGGCCAGGTCTCTGATGGCTGGGCAAATTTTCAATCTATACCACGGACTCCAAAGTGGGTGTGATGTCTAGGTTGGGATGTGAGATGAACAATATGTCTATTTCAAGTTGTGTTGCTCTCACCATTTAATATTTTTTATTTTTCTGCCTGTTTCATCATGAAGATAATATTAGGAGAATGTTTTTGCTTACTCGCTTAAGTTGGGTCTGACTCTTTTGTGACCCCATGGACTGTAGCCCGCCAAGCTCCTCTGTCCATGGGATTTCCCAGGCAAGAATACTGGAGTGGGTTGTCATTTCCTCCTCCAGGGGATCTTCCCAACCCAGGGATCGAACCCAGGTCTCCTGCACTGGCAGAGGAATTCTTTACTACTGAGCCACTGGGGAAGCCCAGGAGAATGATATAAGTTAAAAGTAAATAATTTTAACCATATTATGGAGTGAATGCTCAATAGGTCCTTCCTAGTAGGGAACTGAGAGCAAGAAGTTTGAACATAAAAGGTGGCCACCCTGGTGGTAGAGGGTAAGCGTGGGGCTACTTTCCAGCACAGGAATATATTGAAGACTGTCATTAAGGCCCCATTCAAGGTCTTTTTCAAACAAGCCCCACCTCTCTAGTTTTTCTTACCAGTGTTATCTTTCTGTCCCTTCATCATTTCCATGGCTTTTCTTTGGGCCTTCTCCAAATTCTACAGGCCTGGCATTAATTGTATGGCCCAATATTCCTATAATTGCAGGGTAAGTATTTTTGTGCAGATCACAAGCCTGACCTCCTTTGTTATTTAGTTTGAGCTGGATTCTCCGTGGACAGAGGGAAAGGCACGAAATGAGTAAATATTTAATTCCAGAGACGCCTGCGGCTTCAAAATGTTTTCCCATTTGCTAGGCAGCGGCCCACATCTTGAAGCTGCTTTGGTCAAGCTCTGGGTTGTGCCTAGCGATCAAGGTTCAGACCCTGCCCCAGGATCTTGAGCCATCCCTCTCAGCAGCACCTTGAAGACAGCTCTGAGTGTGTGGGCCAATCGGAGCCCAGGAAATGACTTCACAGCAAATGGAAATCAAGGAACAGAAATAAATGCCTTGACATTTGCAGATATTTTTCACAGTCACATTAGCTATGCTGTCACCACTGGGAGGTCCTGGACCAGGGAGAAGACTCGTCTGGCATGGGGCAGGTGCTGAAGTTAAGGACTGAGGTGGCAGAGGAGGGCAGGTGGCAGACAGGAGGATCGTCAGGCAGGTGTGGACATTCAGAGTCTAGAGGCAGGACCAGGTAGTGTTGAGAGAAGTGTGGGTATCAGAGAGGTAAGGAATGGATTAGAAAGAGGAAATATTCAGAGGCTACTTGGTATTTGGAAAAACTTGCTCTGTCTCTGATCTGCGATGATATAGGCAGTCACCTTCACCTCGATGTGCTCAATGCATGAATTTTCCAGCTCTCATGTCATCTTCATGACCAACAGCTCCAATCTGAGAATGAGCTGACTGAGGCTCCAGTGTACTCTGTCATCATGCAGCAGGGAAGCTGTTTTCCGAAGCCATCTGGTTCACTGCACCCTCAGCTGTAACACGCCTATACTCATAGACACCTTAGCATTTAGACTACAAAAAATAGAAATTAATGAGACTGACAAATGACATATAACGGAAGGTATGAATACCATGGCAATTTAAAGACTGCATTAACATTCCATTACACAGTAAGGTCCTAGATGTCAGAAAACTTGCTTTAAATGAGTTCTGTTAGTTAGTAGATAGTGGAGAAGCTCCAAAATGTTATTAAATGCTAGCAATGATGTTAAAGATATTTGAGCACTTATACAGAGTGATTTAAAGAACTTTAGATGAAGTCTTTATTTAATAGGATTATCTCCAAGCAAAAATATCTCTTTTCTGTATAAGGTTACACTTCCACAAATTCCAAGAAGTTAGTATTTATCTGTACATCCATCCATTCATCCATGTAACAAAGCACAGAAGATGCACAGAAGACTAAGACATTCTTCCACTCAAGGAGTTAAGGGTCTAGTGGGATGACTTTGCTTCATGCTTTCGATTCAAACCTAAGTAAATTTTGGTTGCATACAAGAATTATGTGCTTAAACCTAACACAGTGCTGAGTGCTCCGGTGGATAAAAGAAGACCTTTGAGGAGAAACAACTCTAGGCAAGAAGAGACACCTGTGTTGCCTGATTTTCTCTCCCTGAATTTCTGCTTTTTCTCCCAGCAACGTTTTTATATTCATTTCCATGACACTGCCTGGACCCCAGGAGTTCACAATTCCTCTTTTTCTCCAGGCCTATTGTGGACACAGATTTTTTTCTTTTGTTCTTGGCAAAGTCAACAGGCCACTGCAAAAGCCAAGGGGGTAAAAAAGAAATCCTAAAATATAAGCATTAAAAAAGGCATGAAACTATCTGCTTATGGAGTATGAATTCCCTATTTCAAGAATTCTAGTAAGATACTTTGAGCTTCTCAGCACACAGCATCTCTTATTCTAAGATTGTATCACTCTATGTGTTTTCCGGATGTTTACCACCTCCAGGTGAGCTGATTTGGCTTCCTTCCTTTTCCAGCTCCTGGTCATCTTGTCCTTTTAGTCTCTTGGCTTGGTCCCATGTGTCATTAGTCAGCTATTGCTGTGTAAGAAGCAAGCACACAATCTCAGTGGCACAATCATAAACATTTATTTCTCTCACATATGTGAGTTGGCTGGGATGGCCTTGTTAATGTAGATTGGATTAGCTTGGCTGGGTTCTAAGCAGCAGTTGGGGTCCAGATTGGCTTTACATGTTTCTCATGCTCTGTGGGCGAGCGGGAGAGCTGGGGGCACGTTCTTCCAAGGGCAGTGGCAGAGGCACAAGAAGGCAAGCAGAAACAAGTGAGGCCTCTTAAATCTGAGCTCAGAACAGACCATTGTTACTTCCAGCAACATTTTATGGACCAAAGCAAGTCATATGGCCAAGCCCAAAGTCAAGTTAAGAAAAGGACAATGGACTGCAAGGTTACACACAGGCAAAGGGGAGGAATTGGGCCCAATAATTCATTTCCTACAAGGGAAAATGGAAAATTTCTAAAGTGAATAGGTAGCACATAGATTTTTCTAATCTTCTCAACAACTCCAAGTACAGGTGATTATGATGTCCTCTTTTAATTTATGTTATTATTTTATTTTTCATCTTCATTGAACTATAATTGACAAATCACATTGTAAGATGTTTAAAGTATACAATGTGATGATTTGTTATATATATATATTGTAAAAAGATTCTCTTCATTGAGTTAATTAACAAATACATCAGATTTTAAGAAGTAACACTTGAGTGTAAAGTAACTAAATGACTTGGCCCAAGTCCCCCAGCCTGTCCACAGAGTTCTCGGCATGGCCCAGGAATAAGTCCCGTCCACTGAGCCTCCTTCCTGAGCAGATCCAGGCCCTACTTTCCCATTTCACATGGCCTCACCCCCATGGGCATTTCCTTTTTTCAGCCCAGGAGTGGGCTGGCTGTGATCTCATTTGCATAGCTGAGCTGATTAAGGTCTGCTGACCCCTCAGTAAGAGCTTAGCCATTCAAGTCTTGGAAGCTTTGCTCTATTCTCTCCTGTAGAATTTTGTGTGGCTCCCCCAAGAGGAAAGGTTTGCAAAGCTCCAACATTATTATCCATAATGTATAAAGCCCTCAAACATATATTGATTGACATTAATACAACATGTAGTAAAATGGAGGGTCATTCTTTCACATGGGTGGGAATGTTCTGGGTATAAATTACCTTTATAACTATCAGGCAAATGCCTGTTAACATTACGGTGGCCTTTCATCAGCCTCCAGGCTATGTAGTTTGGAGTCCTCTCTGCTACTTGAGGCCTTTTCATTTTATCTACAAGTATTTGTATAAAACATTGCCTTTCAAGTTTATTTTTACCTGTATATTAGTGAGGGAAAAACACAGTTTTTAGCATTGGCTTTGGATTGTCAATGAGAGATTTTGTTATTGCAGGAGAAGTAGTGTACTTTGCTTTCAAAACACTGGTTTCTATTTTTGTTGTACCATACACACATATATTTTAAACAGTAAAAGAGTTCTATAAGGCTTTTAAGGAGCAAACAGAAGTCTCTGGCAAACCTGTCTCCCTTACCCTTCATCTCCTTTAACTATCTCTTTGGGTATTTGCTTCTCCTACTCCAAATAATACCCTCACCCCATGATTTCATGATTTTTCCTTTAAGGTGTTACTTTTAATTACTATTGACTTCCTAGGATTGAAAATGAGTATTTAGCTCTCTTTCACCACCATCACCTAGACTCATTCTTCCCTGTTGCACTTCCTCTCAAAATACTCGTATTCTAATTTAGTTTAGATCAACAGTCAGTGTTCACATGATTATGACTATGTCAACAATATCCACAGCTGAGTCATGTACTATACTGTGGCATTTACTCACTTCTTACGGGGGTAGATTATTTGTAAACATGGCTGCAATAACTCCTCCCTGAACGCACACCCCATTGCAATAAGATCTTGCCACCTCTCCATCTCTTGGTTGGTCTCTCCACTTCTTGAATCTGGGCTTATCCATGTAACTTGAAGGAAGGAAGGTTAGGAGGAAGGATGAGAGGGAGGGAGGAAGGGAGAAAGGAAGAAAAGAAAGAGGGAAGGAAGAAACACTGTAAGATCCTAACGTGGGAAAATTTATGCCAGATAAATAAGACAAACAGTGGTCATTTGATGAATTAATTGGGCCTTGAGCAGTGCACTGATGCCTTACTTTGCAAACTCTGAGTGGCGAGCACATTAGGAGAGTCAGATTATCCCACCAAATCCCACTTTCACCTCTTCAATTTCTGATGGTTTGCTGGGAAGCAAATTTCTCCAAAGCCTAGCTTCCTATGGCTATATTAATGTGAAATGTAATAATACATAACTGTAAACTAGTTTATGTGATTCCCAAATGAATGAGTAGGGGGAAGGTAATTTATTATCAATTTGCATCAAATTTCAGTTAATGTAAAAAATGCAAAGCTTATTTTAATATCCTTATTTCTGGCAAAGGCTTTCCATTAAATAGAGAGTCAAGTGGGGGTAACAATTTGCCTGGGGAAGAGTCTTTATGGTTTTGATGTTTGGGCTCCCTGGGAGAAACCATGGGCTTTTGGAAGGTTTTGGTTAGGCCCCAGGTTCAGTGCAACAGCAGAAAGTTGTGCTTTTCCTCTTCCATGCTGGCTGGCTAAAACATCATGATGGATGATGACAACAGGTCCAGTGGTCTCTTCTTGGCTGACATGAGGACCAGGGCAAGGACTAACTGAAGGGATCAGGCTTGGGAGGAGGTAAAATGTATGGCCTTGATCTACAGCGTGTGTGTTAAGTCGCTTCAGTTGCGGCCGACTCTTTGCGACCCCATGGACAGTAGCCTGCCAGGCTCCTCCGTCCATGGTGATTCTCCAGGCAAGAATACTGGAGTGGGTTGCCATACCCTCCTCCAGGGGATCTTCCCCACCCAGGGATTGAACTTGCGTTTCTTAAGTCTCCTGCATTGCCAGGCGGGTTCTTTACCACCAGTGCCACATGGGAAGCCCTGATCTACAGCTGGGGTTAGCAAACGATGGCCTGACAGCCAGATCCTGCTCACCACCTGTTTTTACAAATTAAGTTTTATTGGAACCCAGTCACACCCATTCTTTTGCTTATTGCCTATGGCTGTTTTCATGCTAAAATGGAAAAGCTGAGTCGTCACAACAGAGACCGCATGTCTTGCAAAGCCCAAAAGATTTACTATCTGGCCCTTTACAGAAAAAATTTGGCAGTCCGCTGGTCCATAGACTATGCTCTCACCTATGTGAACGTACTTCAGCTGCAAGTGTTGGGCTTCCCAGATGGCACAGTGGTAAAGAATCTGCCTGCCAAGCAGGAGACCTGGGTTTCATCCCTGGGTTGGGAAGATCCCCTGGAGGCGGGCATGGCAACCCACGCCAGTATGCTTGCCTGGGAAATCCCATGGACAGAGGAGCCTGGCGGGGTACAGTCCATGGGGTCTCAAAGAGTCGGACACGACTGAGCGACTAACACTTTCACTTTCCTGAGGGTTTTAGAATCCAACTATCTCAGCTGGTTGAAACATCCCACAAGGCTCTGAAAGCTAAGCGGTTTAGGACAGTATTTTCTAAATCCTGGTCCACAGATACGTGCCAGAATCTCTGAAGATGCTTGTTCAGAACACAGATTCCCAGACACCACCCCCAGAGACTCTGACTCAAGAGGCCTGGGATGAAGCCACTGAGGCAGACACAGGGGTAGCCTTGGACTCCTTTAGCAAGTGCTCCCAAGTAATTCTGAGGCCCAAACAGGTTTGGAAACCACTGTTTTATGATTCGAGATGCGATTAAAGCCATCTGAAGATGATGAGAAACAGCTGGGGTAGAGTTTTTCGTTAACTGAGTAAATCCCTGCGAGGGAACTGTTTGCTAATTCTTGTGGCGTTTAGCTCCTGAATGGATGCAGGCACTGGGAATCCTCTTTAGGCTTGACATTTCCTGGGGCCCATGGTTGTCTGTCTCCCCAGAAGTGGGGACCCTCTGTAGTTTTTTTCAGGAAATCTCTTGAAGGGGTAATTGTGAGGTTACTCCATTCTCCACAGCATTCATGGAGGGGAACAGCCTGTCAATTTGGGAGCTCCCTAGGGACCTTGGTGTGTTATATTACTTGGTATGTTATATTTGGTGTATTATACTTGATGTGTTCTACAGTAACAAGTGACCGCAAAGGTAGTAACTTAACACAAATTTATAGTTCTGAAGATGGAAGTCTGAAATGGGTCTCACTGGGCTACAATCAAGGTGTTAGTAGGGCTGTGTTCCCCTCTGGAGGCTTGGGAAGAATCCATTTCCTTTTCACTTTCTAGAGGCTACCCACAATCCTTGGCTCGTGGCCCCTTTTCTCCATTTTTAAAGGCAGCAATGGTAGCCTCCTGACCTCCTCTCCTGCTGTCCTTTTCTATTTACAAGGACCCTTGGGGTTACATTGAACCCAGGGGATAATCCAAGATAATCTCCCCATCTCAAGGTCCTTAACTTAATCCCACGGGCAAAGTCCCTTTTGCCATCTAAGGGATTAGGATGTGGTCATCTTTGGGGGCCCTTATTCTGCCTACCACACCATACAGCACTGCTAAGAGTCATAAAAGAAAGGACATGAACTTTTATGATTCAAGAGCCATCCCCTTAGCTGAGTTGCCATTTCTCCCTTAAGAAGAAGGAGTTTTCTTGGAACGTTCTGCTGAGCGCACCATTGCTTTTGGGAGTCAGACCAGTTCAAGGAAGGGTTCTCATTCAAGGCAATTCCTCTTTCCTGTACTGGGGCCAAGGTGGGTTTGTTGCCCCAGGACATGGTATGAGAGCAAGAAATTCCCTAATGGAAAGTCATTTATTACATGCCTTTTCCTTTCTTAAACCTGGAGATAGTTCTTTTAAGCACAGGCCGTTTGGTTCTGTTGCTTACGAATAATAAAAAATTGATAAACGTTGCCCTCATGCTCTATGGAATTTTCTTCTCTTTTAGGTTTTGAATATCATAGCAAGCATACTGAGAATCTTTCTTTTGATTTTTGTCATTTGTATCTATTTCTTCTGCTAGTATTGTCTACTGCCTCTGTCTTCCTTGGGGCACCCCAAGGGGTCTCAGCACCCCTATGACACCCTAATCCTAGGAAAGGGAGTCACCCTGATCTGATTTAAAATGAGAAGTGCTTTAAGGGCAGAGACAGTGCTGTCTGTCCTTGTTGTCTCGAGATTTCTAGTTACCATGGCCTCCATCTATAGTTACTCAGCCTCCTGCAGAATGTAACTTGGTGCAGCCACTGTGGAAAACAGTATGGAGGTTTCTCAAAAAACTAAAAATAGAACTAGTGTATGATTCAACATTTCCATTCCTGGCTATATATCTGAAAGAATCAGAAACACTAATTTGAAAAGATACATGCACCCCAATATTCATAGCAGCATTATTTACAGTAGTTAAGATCTTGAAGCAACCTAAGTGTCCATCAACAGATGAATGGATAAAGAAGTGTGTGTGTGTGTATGCAATGGAATACTACTCAGCCATAAAAAACAATGAAAACTTTGCCATTAGCAGCAACATGGATGGGCTTGGAGGGCATTATGCTAAGTGAAATAAGTCAGACATTCAGACAGAGAAAGACAAATATTGTTTGCTATCACTTATATGTGGAATCTAAAAAAATACAACAGACTAGTGAATATAACAAACAAGAATCAGACTCACAAATATAGAGAACAAACCAATGGCTACCAGTGGAAGGGGAGAGGGGCAGCATAAGGTTGGGAGAATGAGAGGTACAAACTATTGTGTGTAAGACAGGCTATAAGGATGTATTGTACAACATGGGGAATATATCCAATATGGTATCATAACTGTAAATGGAGCACAACCTTTACAAATTTATAATAAGTAAATAAAGCTACCTAAACCTCTGCTCTTGCCTGGAAAACCCCATGGACAGAGGAGCCTGGTAGGCTGTAGTCCATGGGGTCACTAAGAGACATGACTGAGCGACTTCACTTTCACTTTTCACTTTCATGCATTGGAGAAGGAAATGGCAACCCAGTCCAGTGTTCTTGCCTGGAGAATCCCAGGGACGGGGGAGCCTGGTGGGCTGCCGTCTATGGGGTCACACAGAGTCGGACACTACTGAAGCGACTTGGCAGCAGCAGCAGCAGCAAACCTCTGCAGTATGTGATGAAGCTTCCATTTTCTCATCTGTACCATGAGGATAACAATACGTAGCAGGCACCTTGCCCACATCCCCCACACCCTTACCCTTCAAGGCATGCAGGCCTGTCTTCCAGCTGATGGCATCTGTACCTCTTGGCTTTCTCTGGCACTAGAACCCCCTCCCCACTGTGTACAGCAGGCCAGGGACCCAGCCTTCAACTAATGACCCATGAGAGTAGGTGATCCCCCAGTCTTCTTGGCGCTTGGATGGGGTAATCGAGGTGCATGTTCTACAACTGCCAGAGAAAAGACTGGAAGGGGGAAAGAATGGGAGAAGAGAGACCTTCATGAAGGCAGGCAAAGACATGGCAGGCTTGTCACATCCCATATCTCAGGTGTTATGTATTCCCAACCAGTTTGGACAAAACCCAGGGACACTCCAGGCTGGTGATTCTGTGCGTGTGAGGCAGGAATGGACATCTCCCCAAGGTCTCCAAAAGGACCCAGTCCTAGAACTCATGATGGTAACTCAATAACATACCTGTGAGTGGCCACCTTCTCTTCCCTGTGTCACCTCCCCACTTCCTTCCTGGTGCCTTCTGGAATCCCCTCCCAAATAAATGACTTGCACTCACATCCTTATCTCTCAGTGTCCTTTTGGGAGAACACATATGAAGACAGTGCTACTGAGTCAGGCATAATGAGTAGGAGATGAGACAAGAAAAGTCAGGAAAGTTTATGTGACCACCCCTAGCAATCATGGGAGCTCAGCGAGTGTTGGGGCAGTTGAGAGCTGTGCTTAAGAGCTCAGGCTTCTGGCACATGCCCTACCCTGACGTCTATAATCCTGAAAAGACTCTGGGCCAGTTCTGTAGTCTCTCTGGGCTTTGCTTTTCTCATCTGTCCAATGGAGATAATAATAGTGTCCTGTGGGTTGGTGAGGGTCAGAGAAGATAACATAGACAGAATTCTTAGCATAGTATCACACCCCATAAAAATTCGCTACTTCTGTTGGGTTCCTTTCCCACCTTTCGCTCAAGTGAGTGTCTAGCCACTTTTGCCTACAAAAAGGCTTTTGAAAAAAAAAGAAAGAAAATCTTAATTCTGGACTTCTGTCAGGAAACACAGGGAGGTGAGAATGGCAAAGAAAATTCAGTTGATTACAAATCTGGACATAACGAGAGTTTCAAAGAGTTTTTGAAGTAGAAAGAACACTAGTGGTCAGCTTTGTCTTCAATAAGCTTGAGTACTTCCAGAAAAAGCCCCCATAAAAGTGGCAGAAACATCAGGCAGGGCGGGAAATGGCCTTCTGGAACCAGACTAGGGTCTAATGGACAGATGATCATTGTGGAAAAAGGCAATCAGTAAACTCAGACTGTGTGCTATTGACAGTGCCTTCACTTGTGTCCTTCTTTCCCGGCCCCTGGTGTTAGCTAAAGGGACATGGGGACAGCAGTGAGGAAAGACTCTGAGCCGCTGATGTCTTCCCCGAGGGAAGGACTAGCACACGGAGGCTGACAGCTTCTTACTTAAATAGAACCCCATGACCCAATTGAAGTCCAGTGTGACAGATGACAGAAGAAAGATAAGAGGGAACCAGGGCAGCCAGCAGACCCAAATCAAACCTGAATTGGCATGGCTTCTGCCACACATGTTGCAATCTTCCCCATTCCTTGGCACTTGGCCTTGTTCGCTTGGTCCAGAGTGAAGGAGAACTGTTCAAGGAGACATGGAATCTGACTCAGCACCATCACTTAAAATAGATAATATAGATGCTACAGAAAATCCGACCTGAGCGATCTCCTTTGGACCTTTGTGCTCTAAAAATTGTATCACTCTTTTCTTCATTCATTCAAAGATCATTTATTGAGCACCTATTATGTGGTCCAGAAACTGAGACAAGGATTTGAATGCAAGTAGTTTATTTGGGGCGGCAGTGAGGGGTGATTTGAGGAAACACGGTAGGAGAGTAGGCAAATGAGACAGGGATGGACAGGCAGGCAATGAACAGTGTGTTGTCAAGCCCATTACCTCTGTGGACAACTAGGATTTAATACCACCAGTGAACCTTTGAAGTCAACGTTGAACACAGGTCTCTGTTTTCCCAACCAGGAGGGGTAAGAGTGCCAACTCCCTCCAGGCATCATTTGAGGGCTGTTGGGAAGGGCATAGATATCCTGGTGCTTCTGGTCTGCCACAGGAGCAGCAAAGTGGGCTCCAGAAGCCAGGGAAAAGACGCAGGCAAAGATGCAGATGCTGCCCAATGGAACTGGCAGTCTTCACTGAAGTGGTTGGGGCTCTGACAGCTGCTGAGTCTCACTGTTCAGTGCTGGGAATTCAAGCCCTGCCCTCAAGGAACTTAGAGTTTGCAGAGGTTGAGGTCAGTTGAGGGTTACAATGAAGTGTGACAAGTGTCTTGGCAGAAACAAGTCCAGGATTCTATGGGGACAGGGTTGTGATGGATGGGAATACAGAAGGCAGGGAGGGGGCATGCTTCCTGGAAGAGATGAAGCTGATGTGATGAGGAGGCAGCATAAGGGAGAGAAAGTCAAGACAACATTTTCCAAGCAGGCGGGATTGTGTGTGCAAATGTATGAAGGTACAAGAGGGCATTTTGACAAACGTCCTTTCTGCCTTGTTTTTCATAGCATGCATTCTCTTCTCCTAAGAGAAGCCTTTCTTCAGCGCCACCACACTGTCTGCCCTGCCCATTATTGGATGTCTAATGCACTCAACAAATTCTATTATTTTATGCTGGATGTATGGGGCTATCCGTTAATATCTGACAGTTATTACCCAGAAACTAAAAACCTTGGAGTGAATATTTTCTTTTCCTTAAAAAAAAAAAAAGAGAATAAAATAGAATAAGGAGAAAAAGTGAAATGTCAGAAAAAAGGAAAAAATTTTTGAAGCCATGAATCTTCACAGACACATGGCACGCTTTTAAAAAAAACATGAAAAGATGTGAATTTGAGATGGGGCTAGGATGCATTCCCAAGACCAGCGTGGATGTCTCCCAGACGCCTGCAAATGGCTTATCAAAGGCTCCAGCTGCAGGCCGGACTCATTTGTCAAAGGCCTGACATCTGATGACGTCATAGCGCCAGAAGCTCTCCTCAGCCTGGCTTAGAAAAGGTGTACTGGGAGAGCAGGGTGGGGTCACGCCCCAGCCGACCCCCAAGATTCACTTTTATCTCTACCTGCTTCTTTTCTATGTGTTGGTGGCTTGTTGGAATTGCTGGGGTTGAAGACTGGGAGAGGGGAGGAGTGGGGCGTGGGTTCTTCATTTCCTTAAGCATCCCTTAAACACTAGATTTAAAAACATACTTTAAAAAATGCTGAAAGCCTGAACTGGCCTTGGGCAAAGTTGTGAAGCAGGTAGAGCCCACGTTCCTGGGTCTGTGCTCTCCCTGTTTCTGCATTTCTTTGCTGGTGAAGGAGGTTCTACTGTCCTGGGAATCAGTGTAGAAAGGCCGACCAGAATATTTTTTCTATGGGACAAGGGAATTGTGGTTACCACAAGCCAGATGGATTTGGGTTTTAAAAGAGAACTGTGGAAGGGAGCAATGCTTAACACAAAGGAAAGCCTCCATAATGGAGAACATTTAGGCACAGTGGGAGCTGGATTTGCTGGTTCCTTTTAAATCACACCAGATAGATACCTATCTTGTTTGCCAATTGTGCAGGGGTGTTGGCTGCCACAAATAGGGCCTGATATTAATCTCAGGTGTTACAAATCGGGATAATCCTGGAGGGTGGGTAAGAACTAGAAGGTGGCAGAAACGTCTGTTTTTTGATTTGGGTGTTTGCTTTGGGAAAACTCATCCAATGTAAAGTCTAATGACACGGAAAAAGTTTACTTAAAAAAATTGGCTTTGGGGTCTGGGGAAAGAAGATTTGAAATCTGGGAGTGTCTATTCTTCCCCTTGAAAGTGTGAGTTGCTCAGTCGTATCTGATTCTTTTGTGACCCCATGGACTGTAGCCTGCCAGGCTCCTCTGTCCATGGGATTCTCCAGGCAAGAATACTGGAATGGGTAGCCATTCCCTTCTCCAGGGGAATCTTCCCGACCCAGGGATTGAACCCAGGTCTCCTGCATTGCAGGCAGATTCTTTACTGTCTGAGCCACCAGTAACTATTCTTCCCCTTGCATTGTCCCAAATGCTTTTATGTTACCACCTTTAATCCTCACACCAGTCTTCTGAGCTGGATCCAATAATGACATCTATTCTGTAGATACAGATGCCAAGTCACAGGGAGGTTTGATCACTTGCCCAAGACCACGCAGCGAGTTAGCTGCAGAGCAGGGATTCAAACCTGGGTCTTTGAGGTGGAAAGCCTGTGTTCTTTCAAACAGGTGGTGAACGCAGACGCCAACCCCAGACTTCCCTGGTGGCTCAGATGGTAAAGCGTCTGTCTACAATGAGGGAGACCCGGGTTCGATCCCTGGGTCGGGAAGATACCCTGAAGAAGGAAATGGCAACCCATTCCAGTACTATTGCCGGGAAAATCCCATGGACGGAGGAGCCTGATAGACTACAGTCCATGCGGTCGAGAAGAGTCGGACACGACTGAGCGAATTCACTTTCACTTTCAAACACCTCAGAGGGCTTCAAATTAGGGAAATCCCAGTTTGGTCAGGGGGCCCAGTGGGTTCCATGTTTGACTCAGATGAGATGACTGTAACGACGGGAAGACCTGGGCAGGGAGCAGCTGGAGCCAGGGAGCCAAGATGGCAAGAATTAGGTTGGGACATTCCAGTGTGGTGACAGTGTTCAGAGCTTGAAGAGGAACTGAGGTATATGGGCAGGGACCCAGAGGAGCCTAGTGCCCAGTGGAATGGTGAGCTGGCTCAGGGCACAATGCATGCTGGGCACAGTGGGAGCAAGCCAAAGGCCTGGCATTGAGATGACTCAGTGCTGTGGTTTGACCTGAAATGGAAGGAGTCCTCAGAACCTTGAATCTTTAAGAACCAAAGAAGTGGTGGGGTGATTTTGGCTTTACCAGACTCCTCATCAGCAAGCAAGGTTAGTAGACAAGGAAGGTGTATATGTTACAAAGATGGCCACAACTATAGCTCTCATTCTCACAATGGGACCAGCCACCCATCCATCAAGTCTGTTTCCACCCCTTTGAATCTGATGAGACCCTGTGATTCTTTAGACCAACTGAATACAATGGAAGTGAATCTATGCCGTTAGCTGACCTAGTGGCTTCCTCTTCCTGCCTTTTGAGACTCTTGCTCTTGAGACACACCCTCTCAGAACCCAGCCACTATGCAGGGGGAAGCCGGAGCCACACGGAGCTACTCCAGTTGACAGTTCCAGTTTAGCTGTTGGCTCACAGCCAGCCTCAACGATCAGCCGAGTCCAGTCAGCTCAGAGAACCAAGAAACGATAACTGTTGCTTTAAGTTACTAAGCCTTGGAGTTGTTTGTTACACAAAACAGATAACAGAAAAAGAAAGACAAGGGTCTCCAAGAAGTCAAGCGCTGTAGTGCTGACAGTGTTGACCCGGGGTGGGGTGGGGGGGCGGTGTAAGGAGGAGAAAATTAAGGGAGCCTTTACAGGCTTATGTTCATAAGAACAGCAGTAAGACCAGGAGCCTGGAAACCTGAGATGTAGGCTTGGTCCTGCCACTCACTAGCCCCAGAGTCTTCAGCAAGTTATCACCACTCTGGGCCTCAGTTTCCTCATCTGTAAAATGGATACGATTTATTCCACAAACATAGAATATTATATCTGAATCCCAACTGGGGTGGGCAATGCAAAGATCCAGACAAGCCAGCCCTTGAGATCTTGTGCCCATTCTAAGATGAAACCAGGCATTGTGAGAATGTCTGCATACAAATGCATGTAAGCACATGTTAATTGCCTAGAAAATTCCACGGACAGAGGAGCCTAGTGGGCTACAGTCCATGGGGTTGCAAAGAGTTGGACCGACTGAGTACGTACACATACATGTTAATTATATGCAAATCTCTTAGAATAGTACCTAGCACATTACTATTATGCTGTGCCTGCAACTTAACTCTCCGAATAGCCTTTGTACCCTGACTGCAGCTTTAAAAAGCTAACTGGTACAACTACTTTGGAAAACTGTTTGGTAATAAACACATACCTACCTTATGACCTAGCAGTTCCATCCCTGGGTGTATCCCCAACAGAAATAGGTCCTCATTTCCGCTCAAAGGCACATAGGAGAATGTTCACAACCACTTTATTCATGACAGCCCCAAGTTGGAGATAATCCAAATGTCCATCAACAGTCACATGGATAAATAAATTGTGGTATGTTCATTCAACGGAATAACACTCAGTAATTAAAAAGAATGAACCACTGTTTCATGCAACAGCCTGGACGAATCTGGCAGACAATGAGTGAAAAAAGCCACAGACAAAAGAGCACACGCTGCATGATTTTGTTTATAAAAACAGGCAAGACGAATCTATGGTGATGAATAGTTGGCGGATGTTGACTAAGAGGAGGCCTGAGGGAACCTTCTGGGCTGCTGGAAACGTTCTATAGCTTGACCTGGGTGGTGATTATGAAGGCAGAAAGGGTGAAAGGGAAAGTGTTAGTCGCTCAGCTGTGTCCGACTCTCTGGGACCCCACGGATTGCAAAGGCTCCTCTGTCCACGGAATTCTCTAGGCAAGAATACTGGAGTGCGGGAGCCATTCCCTTCTCCAAGGGATCTTCCCCTACCCAGGGATCGAACCCTGGTCTCTCACATTACAAGCAGATTCTTTACCGCCTGAGCCACCAGGGAAGCCCTACCAGGGAAGGCAGATCCATATGTAAAAATGAACCAAACTGTGCACTTCCACTGTATGTACGGTTGTACCTCAATAAAAACATAAATAAAAAGGGGGAAAAACTCACTGTGTGGGAGTTGCTCCTAGGTGGGCACAGTAGGAGAGTTGGGAAAAGGTGGGGGGTAGGATTCCTGGGTGAGGAGTCTTCCTAGGTGGGAAGAAAATATCTCCTTTCCTCCTGGGAGGTGGCAGTCCCCCTTTAAGTCTCATAGTGGGGAACTCTCCCTCGAGGGCTGTCCTGAGCTGCTTGTGGTTCCCTAAGGCTGCCATCCGGCCAGTGTAGGGTTCCCAGGAGGATTCCCCAATTCCCCAAGCCTGGGCCCTTCCTTCCACAAGCAGAGTCTCAGCCTCTAAGTCTGAGAAGCAATGTTTTAAAGGGCAGCCTTGAAGGATCTTGTTAACACGAAGCATCCGGTGACTTCAAGAACCCACAACGGCAGCCACGAAAGGAGTGGAGATGCAGGGGGACCCAGTGGAGATGTGTGGAAGTCGAGCGTGGAGCCTGCTGCGGAATCTGATTCCTGACAACCGGGGACTGAGCCACAGGAAGGAGCCGGCTTCTGGAGCAGGGGCCTCGGGTCAGGTGTTGGCAGCACGGCGGGCTTCCCGGAGGAGAAGGGCTGGCTGGAGAAAGGCTTTCTTTCAAAGGGCCCTGTTCCCGCGCCCTCCCCCACACCGCCCCTCAGACTTGGAGAGGGGGTTTCTGGAGCCCACAATTACATGATGCCCCCTCCCCTAGCGAGGGGCCAAGGTGTCCCTTGGTTCAGACCATCCAAGCCCTCCGTAGCCCCAGCCGCCGAGCGCGGCGGATTCAGCGTTATTAATTTAGAAATGAGGGTGGATTTTTTTTTTTCGTCACCATCTATGCGGGGAGCGGGTTTCGCTGCTGCCTGCGGGCTTCCCTAGGAGAACACTCTGGCATCGGGCCCCCGGGGCATCCCCTCCCCTCAGTGCCCCTGCCCCAAGGCCGCCGGGGTCTCCTGCAGCGCGGCGAAGCCCCAGGGAGCCCCCACCTCGGCCCTCCCGCCCGCGCGTTCCGTCCCTGGCATTTCTCCGGGGACGCGAGGGCGGCCCGGGGGCAGCCGGAGGCCTTGGCACGGCCGCAGGGTAATTGGAGCGCGCCGGGGACCGCCTGGGGGAGGGGGAGGGGAGGTCCCTCGGGACGCCAGTCCCCGCCACAGCCCGGGAGGGGGCTGCGGGGACCCGGCCGACCATCGCCGGGGGGGCGGGGAGGGCGCACAGGCACGGGAGCCCCCTCACCCGCTCCGCACCCCCGCCGCGCCCTCCCCGCGGCTCCGCCCGCTCATTAGCGGAGGCCGGGCCGGCCCGTTCGCCTCCTCCGGCCGCCAATTACCCGCCCTGCTGGCTCCGAGCGCGCCGCCGGGCCAGACAAAGGCGCGGGCGGCGGGCGTGGAAGGGAGGGGAGGGAGCCCAGGGCGCCCGCGCCTGCAGAGCCGCTGCGGCGGCGGCGGCGAGATAAGGGCGCCTGGGACGCGCCGCGCTCCACATGGAAATGAACCCGGTGAGCTGGGGAGGGAAGCGCGGCGGCTTGCCCGGCCTGGGCGCCCGAGGCGGACGCGGCTCGTCCCCTTCGGACCCATGTTTTGAACGCAACGACACACTCCTACCCCCAGCCCCGCAGATGAAGGCAATGGGGCCCGGGTCGCCCCCGGCACGCCAGTCGCTTGCCCCGCACGGCTTGGCGTTTGGAAAGAGCTGGAGCCGGAGTGCCACGTGCCTGGTGCCTTGCTCTCCGCAGCCCCTAAAGTGGCTGTAGGGTTGTGCTTGCAACGGTGCAGCTAATCCAGGCCTTGCGTGCTTTTCCCCCTCAACAGCCACCCTCCCCGCCCCCAGGCCCAGAGGGTCTCGCGCCTCCTAAGCAAAGCTGGGAGCCCGAGTCCGCGGTCTGTTACACAGACTCAGCAGCGCGCCTTGGTAGCTGATCTTCAGGCCAGCTCCTTTTGTGATCAGGCGATTTGTTTTTTTTTTAAATATTTGGAAACGTGAGACACGGGGAGATGAAATGATTTATTCACAGCTCCGCGGGTTAGTGGCTGCGTCTAGGGCATAGTTCGTGGTCTGCCAGCATTTTGAACATCCTGACTTTTTCAGGGAGAAAACTCCCCACTAAAACCTTGCACTCTGATATTTTCCAATTCTAAAGCTCCCTTGGAGACTCCTTGCCACCAGAGTCTCTCTACATGAAAGAGAGGAACAGGGTCCGGGGACCTCCCTGATCTGGCCACAAAGATTTGGAGGAGGTTTAGTTTTTATTACTTTGCATTATGAAAAACAATAGGTGACATTTCTTCATCATTCAAATCTAGGTTTATTATGCTGGATGTGAGGTCTGAACTTCCAGAAGTGGCTCTGGCTGAGGAGGATCTGGAGTTGGGGGCACCACCCTGCCCTAGGTCTGCTTTCCTGTGTTGGGGGGCTGGGAGCTTTCTGGGGGTGCTGCCTGGGGCTCCTCTGTTAACTCTTCCCTGACATCTATCACCTTGGTCCTGAGGGGCTTTCAGAGGTCACTTCCCTTTCAATCCAGCGCAAGGACGGTGGGGTAGGGGTCAGGGAGACTTGGGCCTTGGGGCACGCCTGTGGGATGAGATGTATGCTGCCTCAAATGAAGACAAATGTCCCTCAATAAAGTGCCGTTCCCAAGGCCCCCCCCCCCCCCCCACATTGCTGTCTGCTGTCAGCAGTGGCTTAGGGCTCCGAGGTCAAGGTCTTCCTTCCATCACCTCCCCCTTCCCCCCGGCCACTTAGCTTTTCACAGAGAATAGCCAGTGGGGGCCTTTCTGCTCACTAACACTGGCCTCAGAGGCCAGGCGCTGGGCCAGAGGCAGAGAGAGTGAGAGCCTGAGAGGCCTGGTGCCAATTACTGTGCCCTCCCAGCAGGGGTGGGGTAGGGGACGGGGAGACATCTCTGAGCGCCAGCCTTACAGGCCACCGCGTTTCTGCAGTGTGGATGGCAAAGAACGTCTGCTCCGGAAGGGACTCTCTTTCATGGGGGCTCCTTCCCGGTGGCCTGGGAGAAACTGCCTTATGGAGCCTCCCACACCTGTCCTGGATGGCATCTGTTCAAATCCCTCTTTGCTCCTTGGTAAATAGCCCCGACCCCCAAGTGCCCTACTCCCAAGACCTTTGCCAATCTAGCAATGAAAAGGTTAACGGCAGGTGCAGGGCGGGAGGGGGGGGGGGGGTTGGGACCCTGCTCTAGCCTGCTTCCCTTCAGTGGGGATGACAGTGGAAATGGTCAGTGAGGATGACAGCTGCCCCCAGACCCGGCTTTTACTAAAAGTATTAGGTGGCCAGTTGGTGACCTATCAGTGAACTTGAGAGACTGAATTCACCCTCAAATTTCCCTTCTGCAGAGGCTCCAAATATCTCTCCCATGATTTCATTGTTTTGCATTCAGCTTCGGCCTCCTCTGTGATCCTGTTTTCAAATGTTCTTTACATCTCCGTCTTTGCAAATCTTGTGCCTTGGGCATGGGGCAGCCAGTGGGAGGCAAGATGCAGGGGATGATGTAACTGCCTGCACAGCTAGAAGATATAGACACTGTGGTCTGGGGGTGGGGGTGGGGCTTTGGGGGCCCTGGGCCCTGAGGTTAGAGTCTCAGAGCAGGGCGGAGGGGACCCGCCTGGTTCTCAGCACCTGGGCCTTTGTGCTTAGGGAAATCCAGAGCAACTGCTAAACCCCTTTGCAGGGTTTGATCACAGCCTGCTATGGGTGACTGTGTTGGAAGTGGCAATTGGCTCTTGTCCCCTTCCCACACACACATGTTCCAGAAGGAAAGCAGAAAGCCCTTCAGCTCATCTCTGCTGAAGGTTTCCTGAAGTGGACAATACAAAGCTGGCCCCACCCGCCTTTGGAGTATTTCTCTTTGGAAAGGCTACTCAGGATCCTTCCTAGGTTTGAACTCCAGAACCCCTGCTTCCTAGCTCTGTGCTCCTGGGCCAGTTGCCGAACTCAGAGCCTCAGTTTTCTCATCTGTATAATGAAGACAATAAAGGTCCCAACCTCCTAAGGTTGTTGTGAGGATTAAATAAGGTAATGCATATATTTATATTTCACAAGATAATCACTCAGTGTCAGTTACCCCTCCCACCCTCCTTCCTTTTCAAAACTCTCACTGCACTTATGAGCTCAATGCAATACATTGAGCTGTGGGAGAAATCATAGATAATTTGAGTTAAGTTAGGTGGCAGATTAAAAAAAAATTTTTTTTTAATTAGGTGACAAAATGGCTTCCCCAATAGCTCAGCAGGTGAAGAATCCGCAAAGGAGAGGTGAGTTCGATCCCCCAGTTGGGAAGTTCCCCTGGAGGAAGAAATGGCAACCCACTCCAGTGTTCTTGCTGGAAAAATCCCACGGACGTAGAAGCCTGGTGGGTTACAGTTCATGGGGTCGCAAAGAGTCAGACACGGCTGAGCGACTAAGCACAAGCACGAGGTGGCAGAAGAGAGAGAGTAGATGGCTAGTGCAAAAAGCTACTAGGTCTTTCAGCTGCGAGAATCTAATCTAGGGCACTGGTTACACAGGTGGTAGGATTGCTGAGAAGCCCCGCAGGGAAGGCAATCAATCCAAAGACTCGAAGAAGCAGAGCAGCTACTACTCTTGGGTGGAGGGCTAAAGGGAGGACATGCTGTTATTGGAACCCAGAAACAAGTTGGTATGGCATGTGGGGTCATGAAGGAAGGGACCTTGGAGCCACAGAAAAGAACCAAGGCTGCTCCTGGGGAGGCCACAGGAAGCAGAATGAGAGGGGAAAAACACCCTGGCTTCTCCCTTCCTCCTGCCCTCTTACGTTCTGCCAGGGCAAGGGAGCCCATGAACTGTGATTCCCTGCGATACAGGGCAGGTGAGAACGGGGTCAGGAAGCAAACTGGCATTTGACCAGTGCAAGGGCCAGGCCTTCTCCAGCCCTGCTGCTGTGGTGACACCGGGTGACAGAGGTCTTTCCAAATCTCATCAAAAACTGAATTCAGCCCCAGCAAAGGGTTACAGGTTTCTGTTGATCTCGGACTCCCCAAGAGTGGCTTCCAGCCTGTAGGAGTGCTGGATGGCCGTCTCTACTCCCCTACAAATGCCACCTTTGTCCCCACTGTGGCTGCAGTTGTGGCCCCAGGCCACAGTGTACGGTGGCTTCACTAATTGTCCCTTTAAACCTCTGATTCTTGGGAACCTGGAGGAAAAGTGGAGTCTGCACAAGGGGGAAGGAAGACTTAAACCTTTCTGACGATCTACCTTGAAACATTTCAGGTGAGAGGAGTTGATTCTAAACACACGCCCAGATGGGGCTCTGCACGGTTCTTCTATACTGGCGTCTTATGTGTCTCGAGAACATAAATCAAATTATACTTCTGTGGGGCTTGTGGCAAAATTCTAGATGGACAACAGGCCTGTTTCAGATCAGGCATTACTTACTGGAAATCTTGCTTATCAGAAAAGTCCTTGGAAAGCAGGGTTAATTTGGAAATTGGGGTTAATTTGTTTGGAGCCAAAACCAAAAGTCGAATGGTGGTTCTTTCTGCGCTTTGAGCACAGGCGTTTTCTTTAGCACACATCTGGTTTTGGCACTGTAGGTTTTCCTGGTTTATTGCTTTAGCTTGGTGAAAAGATCCAGGAGTTTCTGGAGGAAGGTTTTTTTTTTTCAATTTTTAAGTTGTTTTTTATTTATTTATGGCTGCGCTGGGTCTTCATTGCTACTCCAGCTTTCTCTGGGGAAAGCGGGGGCTACTCTAATTGCAGCTCATGGGCTTCTCCTTGCCTCGGCTGCTCCCGTTGACGAGCACAGTCTCAATAGTTGTGGTGCACGAACCCAGGTGCTCCCTGGCATGCGGGATCTTCCCAGCCCAGGGATCGAACCTGTGTCCCCTGCCTTGGCAGATGGAGTCTCAACCACTGGACTGCAAGGGAAGTCCAGCATTGTAATGTGATGGTCCTCTTGGGAACCTATAGGATGCCTGGCCAGAGCAAACTTCTCTTTCTCTTCCAAGATGGGGACACAACAGGGCCACGTTAGTGCGTTGATGCACTCTCTTTTGTCCTTGGTAGTCACCAATGCTTTCATTTTACCCAGATCTCATGTAGGATAGATGCTAATTTACAGAAGGGACCAGAGGCATTTGGAACCAAGGACAGGTGATTTAAATTTCAGAACCACTGTGGCAGGTCCCAGGTCCCACCCTGCAGGACATTCATTTGCTCCCAGGACCTCCAGAGGAAGAGGAAGGGCCACTGCAAGGTTTTCTCAAGTGTTCAGTTGTGGGTTGAAAGAATCCGCTAGGAGAGAGAAGTTCACCAAGGAAATGACTACATAAACAACTTTCCAGGGGGCCTATTTAAAATGCTCAGGGGAATAAATTGTTTTAAAGCATTTAAAAAACACCATTTACATACAATTAATATGTTGATTGCACAGCATTCTTATTAATTCATTATAGCAAGGATTTCCACATAACAAAACAGCTTTCCAGTACTTAGCTTAGTTTGTGATATAGCATGAGCTGGGAAATTACATATATAATCGCTATATATAATTACACACATGCACACATATAAAGTCTAAATATGTAAAATTTAGAGTCTTTAGTAACTCAAATCTCATTTCTCAGCATCCATACCCTACCTTACCCAAACATACCTTCTGCCACACAGGGTGGAATGAAGGAGATTTTCTTTTACATCCTTACAAGCCCAGAGCCCTTGTTTGTTATTACAGTAAAGGGCCATGTGAAACATTTGATAATCAAGATTCAGTGTGTGAGAAATGTAGATGCTATGGTTTAACAGAAACCCCACTTTTACTGAGCAGGAGAGACGAGTCTACCACAGGGAGAAGGTGGCAGTTAGTGGGAAGCTGGAGTAGATCAATGGCTACTAATGACAGATATCTGGGAACCTTTCATTATAGGGGTCACCAGGAAATGTGATCTTGACCTTGAAGCCTCTAGAGCATAAAGGAATGTTTTGGTTTTTCATTGCAGGTATAACTCACGACCCCAGAGCTTGTTGGCTGGGAACAAAAATAATTGGATTATTTTTCACGATTCTTTGGGTTGACTAAGGCTCAGCTGGGTGGATCTTCTGCTGGTCTTGCTTGTGGTTAAAGTCAGTTGGTGAGTGAGACTGAAATGTCTATGATGGCTTCATGCCCACGTCTTGTTCTCTGAGAGGGGATGGCCAGGAGGTTGAGGCCTTTCTCTGTATGTAGCTAACTTGGAATTCTTTGTGTGATGGCTGGATTCCAAGATTGAGTGATCCAAGAGAACCTGCTTATCCACTCTGCCTGCATCATTCTTGCTAAGGTCCCATTGGCCAAAGCAAGTCTTACAGTCAGAGTGAGAGGGGACTAGACCAGAGGGTGAAAGTACAGTTTACTGGGAGCTACCACTGCCTCTCTATCACAAGGGGACTGCTTTTTCTGTCCTCTTGTTGTCATTTAGTCACTAAGCTGTGTCTGACTCTGCGACCCCATGGACTGTAGCCTGCCAGGCTCCTTTGTCCATGGGATTTCCCAGACAAGAATACTGGAGTGGGTTGCAATTTCCTCTTCCAGGGAATCTTGCTGACCCAAGGATCAAACCCGAGTCTCCTGCTTGGCAGGCGGATTCTTTACCACTGTGCCACTTGGGAATCCTTTCTGTGCTCTTAGAGGCTGTTATTTTGTGTTCCCTATTCTTTCTTCCCTTTTTGCCTCCAGCTGCCTGCTCTTCCTGTCAGAGGCACATGTAGGGTGGGCAGAGGCAGCACAGTGGTCAGTGGTGATGGCAGTGGTGTGACGATCACCTCCCCAGTCAGTATCTCAGTATCTTGGACAAGCAGTCCTTATTTCTGAACTTATCCTGCCCCTACCCCGAATATGAAGGGTTATACAATATACAGATTGAGCAGGCAGGATGTTGATTTTTTTTTTAAGATTCCAAGTCAGTTGTTTTAATATTTCACTGAACCACTGCAGAAAGTCCTTCATTATGGAATGGAAATGCTTGGAAAATGGCCTTCTAATTAATGTGAAATGAGAGAGTGCCCCTCAGAGCAAGGGAGACTTGGCAACTGTGAGGGTGATGTCAGCAGGCCAGCACTTCCTGGGTGGGGTGATTGGATGGGGCCCCATCCCAGCATATATTTGCCTCATGGAGCCCATTCAGCATAAATCCTGCCACGGGGCCAGGCTGGAGACAGCAAATTGAGAACCTTCCACAGCTCGCTGAGTTACCGCTTCCCAGAAATTGCTGAAGCCATTGATCTCGATCTTTTTAAATCATTAAATGATTTTAGCATTCAGGCACGCAGCAGGTCTGTGCTTGGTGACCTGCAGGAAGCGGGAGTGGCTTTAACAGCGGATCCCGGCGCGCAGCTTTGGCTGGGCACAGGCTCAGTCACGTGGTGGCATGACAGTGACCTTTACACTAGCGTGCAAGACTGCTTCTAAATAAGACACAAAATCACTCACTTGGCCAGCCCTCCCCCTGTCCTCTGAGTCTCAGTAGAGCAGTGTGTTTATGAGAAACCTTAAAAGCCGCTTGCATCCTGCCCTGGGAGCATCCCCCCACCCCCTGTCACCCCCTGCCCCCGCCCCCCCGGAGACAGTTACTGGGATGCATACATCTCTCTTCTGGGGTGTCTGCCTCATTGGATGAAGCCTTGGCAGAGCCATCATGGAGTAAAGGGGATTAAGAACCTTGCTTCAAGCTTGAACCATTGGGTGGAAGTAATAACAACAGTAATATTATCTCATGCTTATTGAGCCCTTACTGTGTGCCAGCCCTATGCCCCGCCCCACCACATTTGAACGTGACAGTAAACCTATGAAGTAGGTACGACTATGGTTTCCCTTGTATAGACCAACAACAATAAGGAACATGGCCCAGAGCTCCCTATTTTAAAAAGAGTTGCTGCCCCCCTGGCTTTGTGGTTTACTTCTGGGCATCTTATGATATTTGATGTAATCAGTAACGACTGAGTGCTTGAATAATGCCAGTGCTGGAGGAAGACAGGCCCTAAAGCACAGAGAAAGATTGTAAAGCTTGAGGGCTTTACAGTCCAGGTGGGGCAGGAAAGCCAAGCTGTTTTCAGGGCAGTTCCGAACAGTTAGCCACACTGAAGGCAGCATTTTCCACACGTGACTATTGGAGGTGGTAGGATCCAGTGGAAGATCGTGGGTGCTGCTGTTCCATCAGACCTGGGTTCAGATCTCAACTCTGCTGTATGGTTTGGGGGAACTTAACCCTTTGAGCCTCAGTTTCCTCTTCTGTAAAATAGGCGTGGCAGCACCAACTTAGAAGTAGTAGAAAGAGTGAAGAGTCTGCTGTAAAGTAGTCTCCCAGCTATTTTCTTAGCAAATGTGGTCATTAGGGGAAGAGCATGAGAGGTGATGGGTATAAAGTAGAAAAGGATCTGGAGGGGAACAAGGAGGCAGATGAGGCCAAATGGATTGTATCCATCACAGGTGAGTTTGTGCCTGGTTGTGTACACACACATACACACACACACACATACACACACACACACGACCAGAAGATGATTACCTCAGTCTTCAACAGGGGCCCTGTTTTCCATGCCTGAGGGTTCAGGACTTGGGTTCACTTACCCCAAACCACTGGCTTTCTGCTTAACTGGAGAGGAGAGAATATTTAAGCACCAGTAGAGCCAGGGTGGTGAATTCTCTGGTGGCTCAGTCGGTAAAGAATGTACCTGCAATGCAGGAGACCCGGATTCAATCCCAGGGGTTGGGAAGGTCCCCTGGAGAAGGAAATGACTACCCACTCCAGCATTCTTGCCTGGGAAATCCCATGGATAGAGGAGCCTGGCGGGCTATATAGTCCCATGGGGTTGCAAAAGAGTCAGACACAACTCAGCGACTAAACCACTACCACACAGCCTGGGCAGGGGCTTCCCAGGTGGCGCTAGTGATAAAGAACCCACCTGCCAATGCAGGAGACAAAAGAGACTCGGGTTCAATCTCGGGGTCGAGAAGATCCCCTGGAAGGGGAAGTGGCCACCCACTTCAGTATTCTTGCCTGGAGAATCCCATGAACAGAGGAGCCTGGCGGGCTACAGTCCATAAGGTTGCAAAGAGTCAGACATGACTGAAGTGACTTAGCACACAGCACGCGCAAAGCCTGGGCGTGCATCCATCACAAGGTGTCTTCTTTACACTGAATCAGGGCTGTGGCAGGGTTTTGGAGTTAATCCTTTAGGTGGTGGATTGAAGGAAGGTTAGAAAGCTGGGGGCAGGGGTGACCCTCAAGGGGTTTGGGTCAGTGGTGATTGCCCTTTATGTAGTACTTCAACATTTTAACACTTGATTTGACTTTACCATTGTGTTTGAAAATCAGTTCTGAGCTTAAAGGTTACTTTCTATTTCAGCAGCATTGCCACAATGCTTGTGTGCAGGACATGGGAGCGGAGCAGGATGGGTTAGGGTGGGGTGCTGGTGTAGAAAGAGCTATCACTGTAACCACAGTCTCCTGCTTCAGAGCTGGGAAAGCAAATTCCAGCCCCATTAGTGGAATAAAAAATTCAACACTCAAGCCCATGGGCTTCCCTCGTGGCTCAGACAGTAAAGAATCTGCCCTCAATGGAGGAAACTTGGGTTCGATCCCTGAGTTGGGAAGATTGCCTGGAGGAGGAATTGGCAACCCACTCCAGTATTCTTGCCTGGGAAATCCCATGGACAGAGGAGCCTGGTGGGCTACAGTCCATGGGGTCGCAAAAGAGTTGGGCACAACTGATCAACTAAAACAACAGCAACAACTCAAGCCCACCTGCCTAGATAATCAGAACCCAGCTCTCCTAGGCCCTGTCTCCTGGTCCTATGTGCCTGCCTTCTTTCCCAGCCAGGAGCCTCTTTTGTGCTGGAGGGCTGATAACTTGCTCCAGAAGGTAGTTGCCTCCCAGGTGCTTCTGGGAGCAGCTGGGGCCTGGGCAGTCTCAGGACATTCCTGAGTGTTGCTGCCTTCATTGGGGGGCACTGGAGAATGCAGCTTTGGGTGAGAGCTTTGTATCTGGCATTGGTGGCTGACCTGCCACCAGCAGCACAGTCTGGCCCAGCCCACAGGGCAAAGCATAAGGGTGACAGGTTCCTCCCAGGGCTTCTTTGGGCCACACCTGGTCAGAGACCCTGGACCCAAAGATCTTCACACTTTTCTCCCAGAGCTACTTGGTCAGGGGCGTGCCTGCACCCAGTGGGCCTTCCTGGAGTAGGAGGGTGAGGTTGGCCTAACTGCACCCCCAGGGACCCAAGATGACTATGCTGTGGCTTTGTCACAGGGGGTCTCCAATGCCAGCCTGAAGACTTGATATTTATGTGAGAAGGAATTAGGAATCAGTCTCTTTGGGATGCAAATGACAGAAACCCAAATCAAACCAACTGGAGCAAAATATAGAATGGATTGGTGCAGGGAAGGGAAATTTCCAGCCCATAGCTTCAGACATAGGGACTCGAACAATAATTTTAGGTCTCTGTCATTCCATTTCTTAGTCAGCTTCAAGCCACATGGTGGGCAAGATGGCTGCTCCCTTAGTGGAAACAGAGTCCTTATTTCTGGGAGTAATGCCCAACGAAGGCTCTGATTGGCCAAGCTAGTGTCAAACGCCCAATGACTGTGCCTGGGTATGGTAGTATGCTGATTGGACGACCAGGGCTGGGTCCTAATCTGGTGGGTGGGGGGTGAAGTCCGAGAGAGGGGAGGCAGGCTCAGACCCTTTATTGGAACTGGTTGCCCACAAGAAAGGATTCCCAGGTGGCTCAGTGGTAAAGAATCCACCTGTCAATGCAAGAGACACACGAGACATGGGTTTGATCCCTGGGTTGGGAAGAGCCCCTGGAGAAGGAAATGGCAACCCACTCCAGTATTCTTGCCTGGAAAATTCCATGAACAGAGGACCCTGGTAGGCTACAACCGTGAGGTTGCAAAGAGTTGGATACACTGAGCACACATGCATGCCCACAGGAAAGATTCTTGTTTCTAGAAGACGAGGGTGCTGGGCAGACAAAACCGCAGTTACCCATTGAGCTTTCTTAACTATTGGCGGAAATGGTGTTATTAAGGCAGCTCCAGGAGCTTCTTCCAAAAGCAAACTTGCCTGTTTGCCTTCCAGGCTGCCCCATGGAAGTGCCTGGGGCGGCTGCCAAGAGGGCCTGACTCCCCTCTCCCCACTGACGCCCCCACTGTGTCCAGCTGCATCCATTTAGCGAGGCTGTTTGGACCAGGAACAAGGGCTCTCCTTTCACTGTCTGTGGCATTCAGGACGGCCTCGTGCTCAGCCAAAGGGCTGCTCCTTGTCCAGATGTCCGGAGGGGCTGGTTTCATGTGTCTGACAAGGCTGCCTTTCTGGACAGGAGGATCTGAAGCAGGGACATGTCTGCAGCCTGGGCACGGGGTGATAAATGCCCCTTCTGGAATGCAGAGATGAATTCTTGGGGGAAAAAAAGGCTTTCATGGTTATTGCAAAGACCCCATACAAGGGGGTTTCTCATCTCTAACTGCAGGATGTGGGGCAGGGGAGAGGTAGCTGGGGAAACAGGGAGTTGGTGGGGGGGGGAGACAGATACTTGACTGTGAACCTCTGGGGACAGCCCACCAGCAACAACTTATTTTCCTCTTGAGCAGCCCCTGGGGCCACGGGTTCCAGCCTGAGCCCTGCCTCCTGCCTGAGTGTAGTTGCTGTCTGTTAACCAGCCTGGGAGAATGGGGTTGTGTTTGCCTTGCCTCCTGCCCAACCCCCAGACACCCCCACCCCCCGGGGCGGTGGGCGAAGCTGCCCCACACAAATGGCTTTGTACAGCAAGGGACAAAACGGCCGTTCATTCCTCATCCTTGCCTGGGGACAAAAAGCTGAGTGTGGCCTGGTTTGCTCTGGTCTAGGAAAGATGGAGCTGGTGGGGACAGAGAGAGAAGGCTGGCAGCCCAGGGGCGAGGCAGGGATGTACATTGGTGGTGAGCATATGGAGGGACCACGTGACCCACATCCATACAGAAAGGAAGCCGTTCCTTTAGTGCCCCTTTGACCTGCTGGCACAAGAACGGACCGATGGCTACCTCTGTGGCAGTTTCCTTGTTAGGTCCAATCGCCTGGCTCCCTAGGGCCTCTGGCCTTTACACATCTCAGGAAGCTTTCCTTTCTTCACAGAGTCTTCATAGAGTCAATGCACTGTGGTAGTTAGGCATGGGCTTGAGGTTTAGATAGACCTGGTTTCAAAATCGTGTCACAGTCCTAGCTGTGAGCTTTGGCTTGTCACTTGGCTTCTCTAAGCCTCAGTTTTCCCATATGTAAAATGGAGATAGCTACAGCACGTATAGGAATTGTTTGCAGGATTGAATGAGATGATCCATGTAGAGTGCTGAGCTTAGAGCCTAGTACATAGGAGGTGCTCAATAAACATTGGTAATTAATAAATAACATGGGTAGCTATGTCCATAGTGTTAATGTTGGGGGTGGGGGATGAGAACTCAGGAAGTCCCACTTTATCAATAAATTGTGTCCCAAAGTTAACTTGTAAGTCTGTAATTTGGACCTCAAAACATGGTTCCCATAGAAACAGTGCTAAGAAGAGTCGTGAGGCTCCCGGGTAACCCACAAAAGCCGATTCAACTGTCAGTGCACCAAAAATAGCTGAGTGGTGGCTATAAAACATGGCAGAAAATTCTTTCATACTCTTCCCATTGAGAGATGGGGTCTGTGTCCTCTCCCCTTGAGTTTCATGGGCTTGTGATTGCCTTAGTCAAGAGTATGGCAGAAGTAACATCTCATGGCTCACAGACTGGGTTGCCAAAGGCCATGCAGCTTCTGCCTTGTTTGCTGGAAGACTCACTGTTGGAGGCCTGAGCCACCATGTAAGATGCCTGGCTGCCCTGAGCCCACCATGTCGGGGGGCAGAGAGAGAGAGACGAGAGATGCATGATGAACCCCCAGGCATTTGAATCATTCTTAACCATTCAAGTCTCACCAGCTGATACCCGGTTATCATGGAGAAGAGACAAGCCACCCCAGGGTGCCCTGTCTGAATTCTTGATGGATGATATCTGTGAGCTTAATACAATGGCTGTTGTGGGTTTTTTTACCACTATATTTTGGGGTAATTTGTTACACAGCAATAGCTGCTCAAAGCACTACAGGCCACTACTAACTGGCTCACAGTTGTTTAGGGCTTACTGTATGCCAGGTACCATGGATTAACTCATTTATTCTTCTGCTGTAAACTAATAGAAAGTAATCTTAGTCACAAAATACAAATACGACCATCAGTATCTTGAAATGGAGAAAGTTTCTTCTAGCTCAGTGCTGTGACTTGAAGCCAAACAGGCATGAATTAGCTGGGTCTGAGGAGGCTCACGGAGACATTAGTGATGATGCATGGCACTTCCAGAAATATCAAAGGTTGGTAGAGATTGATGACATTGACTGTTTATTTTGTCTAATTTCACTTCAAAACGAATAGCCTTTCTTTCCCTCCATTCGATTGTGTCTGTTGCAGAATTTGGCCATCATGTGGCTTTTTAGCTCAGATATGGAATGGAGGAAAAGCAAAAGAGATTTTTTTTCCCTAGACAAGATTTGGAAGAGGGGAGTAGATGAATAGGAGGAAAAGGGAGACAGAAGTAGCCTGCGACTCATTGACTGAACAAAGCTGATAAAAGAGAGATTTTAGGAGACATGAACTCTCCTTGGGTTGGTGACGGAGATGGTGGGGGAGATATGACCTCATGTAGGGAGCTGTCCCCTTGTGGTGGGTTGAGTCATTAGCCCCAATTCATCCCCCCCTGCCTGCATCCATGTCCTTGTTATGGCTTCATCATGGGTAGATGTACATTTCCTCCCTTGACTTTGGGCTTGGCCATGTGACAAGCTGGCCGAGGGGGTGGCATGGAAGGGACAGTGTTCTGGCCAGAGCCTAGGTTCCACGAGGCCTCATGAGTCTCTGCTTGTCCTCTTGGGCTTCTGCCATTGCCATGAGAAAAGCACACTGTGGCTTGTACCCATCCCAGGAGGAGGGGAGAGACTTGCAGAGATGAGCCCCCTAGCTAGCCCATGAACTTGTGAGTAAGAAATCAATGCTCATTGTTGGATGCTGCTATGATTTGGAGATTGTTATGCAGCAGTAGTTGGCTGATATACCAATAGCCCACCCGGCTTATAAACTATCTGGTGCAAACGTGAATGAGTAGGGGGTACTGAGTAGACCAGGAAGTAATTTTCCAGTTGATGGTTTTGCAGTCACCTAATGAGACTGACATGAAATTAAAAGACGCTTACTCCTTGGAAGGAAAGTTGTGACCAACCTAGACAGCATATTAAAAAGCAGAGACATTACTTTGCCAACAAAGGTCCATCTAGTCGAGGCTATGGTTTTTCCAGTGGTCAGGTATGGATGTAAGAGTTGGACTGTGAAGAAAGCTGAGTGCCGAAGAATTGATGCTTTTGAACTGTGGTGTTGGAGAAGACTCTTGAGAGTCCCTTGGACTGCAAGGAGATCAGTCCTGGGTGTTCATTGGAAGGACTGACACTGAAGCTGAAACTCCAATACTTTGGCCACCTCATGTGAAGAGTTGACTCATTGGAAAAGACCCTGATGCTGGGAGGGATTGGGGGCAGGAGGAGAAGGGGACGACAGAGGATGAGATGGCTGGATGGCATCACCGACTCGATGGACATGGGTTTGGGTAAACTCCGGGAGCTGGTGATGGACAGGGAGGCCTGGCATGCTGCGATTCATGGGGTTGCAAAGAGTCGGACACGACTGAGCGACTGAACTGAACTGAACTGAATGAGACTGAATGATGTGTTCCAGAATTCACTTTCCTCTATATTTCTGGATTAGGGTTGGACACAGGAGAGATGTGCATGAGACTTGGAAGGTGGGAGTGAAGGAACAGCCACTTCTATGGCTGGTGTTGGATGGTGGCCCCTGCAGCACCCGCCAGACCTCCTCCCCACCGCTCCCCCAAGCCCTGGGGCAGGCAGGTGCATGTGTGACTTCCGGCTAGAGGCCACCTGCCTGGCCCGCAGGTCAGTCTGTGCCTTTGAGGTTGGAGGTGGTAAGAGAGAGATACAAGTCCCAGCTTGTCCTGGCAGGTTCAGCCTGCCCTTGGCCTCCCTCGCTTCACATCCATCTTACCTTCCTGATTGCTGGCTTCTGAGCCATCACCAGGCACAGGAGTGGTAGCCAGGTAGAGATTGCTTAACCAGCTCCCTCCGCTGCATCTGGGGCTGATCACTCTCACAACTCCCCCTTCTCTAGTCGCTCAGAGGGATTCTGCTTCCCCATCAGCTCAGGCTGATACAACCAGCTAGACAATGGTACACCGAAAATAATCGCAAGCCTGGGGTCCCTAACCACAAAGTTGCCACATACCTGCATTTAAGGAACTTCCATTCTTCCTGAGGGGGAAGACAGCTTCACCAGTCAGTTAGAGACTGGTGGGAGGTGTTAAGCTAGGTTGAAAGGTCCCACAGTGGGCTACCTCACCCTACACCCTATGGGACATTCAGAGAAGGGTAAGGAAGGTAAGGAAAATGACTGCTTGGAGTGGGGAGAAATTGGAGATGGATTTTTGCCTATAGCATGCTTAGGAGAATTGATCTTTTCTTGACTTCCAGACAAGGCTGTGTGTTCCAAAGATGGGAGAGGGCTGGGGATGGGAAAGCAGGAAGGAGAAAGAATAGCTGTTGCTGCCCCCTCCTTACCTGTAACCTAGATGGAAAATGTCTTTTTCTCTTTCTACCCTCTGGTGGTCTGGGAACCTGCCCCACTGCCTGTGCCAGGGCCGGGCTGTGAACCAGGCAGTCAGCAAACACTGCTGATCTTGGCCTTCCCTCTTAGAGGGTTTTGCTTCTATTTTTTATGCTGTCAGTGTTCATGCTGCCTGCCTTTCAAATAGATGCACGTTCAGCTACAGCTAATTTGGAACTTGTTTCTCCAAAAGCATTTAGAATTGTTTTTGCCTAATGCATCAGATTTAAATCCTGGGGCTAATTAATACCGAGGCATGAAAAAGAAATGAGCAAAGTCGGGTAAAATGCCTGGTGGAAATGAACTGGCATAACCTTCTCTTCAGCGAGGCGCTCAGAGCAGCCTCGATCTACTGGCAAGATAGGAGCTAGTGCCATGCCTGTCCCAGACATCACCTCCTGTCCAGGTGGGCAAGGCACTGGGAGAAATGAGGTGGTGGTGGTGTGTAAGTGTGTGCACACCTCTGGTATGTGAGTGTGTGTGTTGTATGCATGTGCTGCGTTTGTTATGTGGGTTGTATATCCCCTGTTTGTGTGCATTAAGTAGGTCACATGTACGTGTGTATTATGTTTGTGTATTGTGTGTTGTATACACTCCATGTTTGCATTGTATGTGTGTTGTGGTATGTGTATGTCTGTGTGTGTGCCCATGTGCGAATGAGAGTTTTTATTTTTTATTT
Source organism: Dama dama (assembly GCF_033118175.1). NCBI lineage: Eukaryota > Metazoa > Chordata > Mammalia > Artiodactyla > Cervidae > Dama > Dama dama. The sequence continues at coordinate 113,857,334 of NC_083714.1, forward strand.
TTTTTTAGCATCAACTCCCCCAAGTTCAAGGAGTTTGAAATGGGCTTTCAAATGTGATTTGTTGTCTTTTACTTGGAAATTGGCATCTTTAGCTTCAAATCCATGGGATATTCTCACCCACTTCAGGCGAAATCAAGATGAGTGGGGGTGAGGGCTAGAGTAGGGAGAAGCTTGTACCTTTTAAGGTTCTCCAAAGACAGTCTCTTCCAGCTGTAATTGTCTGAATTGGGAGATGAGAGCTTGGAACCCCAAAGAGAAGAGATGAGGAGTGGTTTGGGAGTGAAAGCATGGGCCAGGCGGTAAAGGAAGAGAAGGGGGCCCTAGTCCTGGCATTTGAGGTGAATCACAGGCTTGGGTCCACCACTCACTAGGGGCGAGGAGCTCTTTCCTTGATTCACACAGGGAGAGGCTTACACTGCCCAGCCTGGAGCCTAGGTTCTCATAAAAGTCCTGTGTGCTGAGTGGTATGGTGAGCTGTGGGCAGGAGGAGCCAGGAAACATGTAGACCCTGCCTTGACATTTAACAACAGTGTGACCTTGGCCGTGTTCCTTGTATTCTCTGGGCCTCAGTCTCTGCCTTAGCTTGGGTTTCCCCAGAGGAGACCTAGAAACAAAGATTCAAGGGCAAATAGTTTATTTGGAACTACTCACTGGCAGAGATGTGGGGAAGTAAGGCCTGGAAGAGAAGGAAATCAGTAAAGGGAGGATTTTTAGATCAGTCATTCCTGTGGGCAGCTCAGTCCTGCTGGAACCTCTGGGAGATGGTTTAGAACATGCCTCACTGATGGCCAGACTGAGGGGGAGGGAGCTGGGGTATTTATCCACCAAGTACTGTCAGTCATTGCTTGAGGGCTGCTGGTGGGTGGTGATAGGCATTCCTTCCCGGTATTCCTTGTCTGCTGCACGTATGGGCAGAGATGAGGTCCCAGGAGTGGCAACACGGGCTGGACTCTGCCTGAATAGGAAAGCCAAAGAGTGCAAGGGGCCTGGCATTGACTACCACTACCTTTCCTTGCTGTGAAATATGGAACTTACACCATAGCATCTTTTTTCTTTAATATTACTTGCAGCATGTGGGATCTAGTTTCCTGACCAGGGATTGAACCCGGGCCTGCTGCATTGGGAGAAGAGAGTCATAGCTACTGGACCACCAGGGAAGTCCCCACAGCATCTGTATAGTTCCTTTCCATCGTGACACTCAGCAACCTGTAAAAGAACATGTCTTTATTCCTTTCTTCTTTATCAATTGAGTAAATATGTGAGCATCTACTGTGGGCCAGATGCTGGTCTTCATGCTCAGGATATGTAGGAGGGCAGGTAGACAGGTAGGGGGACAAACTCCAGCAGATGTTAGAAGCCAGGGGAAGGCCATGGCATGTGGGACTCTGGCTAGAGGAGTCAAGAGAGAGCCAAGGACCCTTGTGGAAGGAGCAGGGATTTATCCGGGAGACAAGGGGGAGAAAGATACTTTAGGAGTAAGTTCAGGGACATGGCAGCATTGGGGAACTAAAAATAGTTTTGAGTGGCTGGAATATCTAAAACAAGCCAGGAAGTATCAGGGACAAGGCTGGACTCCTAGATAGAATGTGTGGGGCCTTGGGGCCAGTGTCAAGGCTACCTGTTAGATCCTGGAGGCACTGCAGAGTGCTCCAAAATGTTTGCACTGGGGACTGACAGGGTCAGATTTGCCTTCCAGAAAGGTCACTTGACTCACAAAAGGAGCAAATGAGATGGGAGGTGGAGGGTTCCATTGGTAAGTGTCTTAGTCAACTGGGGCTGCCAGAACAAAATATCCCAGGCTGGGTGGCTGAAACAGCACACATTTATTTTCTCACAGTTCTGGAGGCTGGAATTCCCAGATCAAGGTGCCGACAGAATTGATTTCTCCTGAGGCCTTTCTTCCTAGTTTATGGATGGCCACCTCCTCACTGTGTCCTCACAGGGCCCCTCCTCTGACCTTGCAGGAGAGAGAATGCATGTGCATGTGAACTCCAGTCATCAGCTCTAGCAGTTCTTAATTTCTTTCTTTTTTTTATAAGGACATCAGTCCTGTGGGATTAGGGCCTCACCCTTATGACCTCGTTTAACCTTAACTGCCTCCTTGAAGGTCTCATCTCCAAATACATTCAACTTAGGGGTTGGGGCTTCAACGTAAGAATTTGGAGGTGGGACAATTCAGTGAGTAAGTCATTATTTCTAGGTGAGAAACGATGTGGGCCTGAGTTTTGGTATCGGCTGAGAATGGGGGAAAAAAGCAGGGGACCAGAAGTTAGGCTTGAATAGTGGGGTAAAAGGGCTTTCCAGGTGGTACTAGTGGTAAAAAATCTGCCTGCCAATGCAGGAGACATAAGAGACCTGGGTTTGATCCCTGGGTCAGGAAGATCCCCTGGAGGAGGAAATGGCAACCCACTCCAGTATTCTTGCCTGGAGAATCCCATGGACAGAGGAGCCTGGTGGGCTACAGTCCATGGGGTCACAGAGTCAGACACTACTGAAGCGACTTAGCACACATGTATGCAATGGGGTAAGAAGAGCCTGAATGAGGAAGGGGCTGGTGGGAGCTCAAGGCTTTTCTATGACTGTTGTAAATGTTGCGCCCCACACCCTTCTGCCCATCTCTGAGTTCACCTGCAGCAGCGGTGGGCACATCCTGCCTCTGGTACCCACATTGTTCAAGGTCTTTCTCTAGCACTGTGCGAGCTGCTCAGCCTAGGCAGTGGGCAGCCCAGAAGTTCCAGGAATTTAGTCACCCTGAGCAATTCTCAGCCAATGAGGACCATTGGAAAAAACGTCAGCTTCCCCATGCTTTGGTTGGAAAATTCCGAAGCGTGCTCTACACACTTCCTCAGAGGGCCCCTGGGGAGGGAGCCCCAGCGTCTACACCCTTGGCTGGCTCTTTCTTCCCTGTCTCTCATCCCCATCTCCTCACTCAGGATCACCTATGTCCTTGTCTCAGAGTCTGCTTTGGGAGGAGCAAAACTAATAGAGCCAGATAATAAGAGCACTGGAATGCTGGGGACCACAGCGGGATGGGGTTTGGGAGGGAAGGTGGTGAGTTCAGGTGGGGCCATGTTCAGAATGATGATGGGTCTGTGGAGCCCTCCAGTTGGCAGCTGGTGTGTGGGGTAAGATCCTGGAGCCAGATCTGGGCTATCCACTTCCCTGCCCCTTGAGGACCAAGAACACGAACCTGGTTTCCTGAAAACCACTCTTCTAGGTGACTCTGAGCACAGCTAGCTTTCCTGAGGTTCCAGGCTATGCTGGGGGTGAGGGCAGTGGGGCACCATTGTGGATTCCAGGCCAGTGACCCATCCAACCACCATTTTCTGTCTCTGCCAGCCATCACCTCTGCTCTGTTCTCCTCCTGACTTCCAGTTCCTTCCTCATATACAGGAAGGAACATATTTACCTGATTTAGTAGTCTCCCGCTAAAGAGTACTCTGAGTCCCTCCTCTGCCCCCATCAAGGTCTTTTCCTAAAACAAGACTCCATCTTCTCAAAAAAGAACTCTGTTGCCAAGCGCTAAAATAATTATGTCACCCTGACACACCAAAGGGGGAGGGTGGAGGAAAAATAGTACGGGAGGAGAGTTACCTGGGGCTGCTTGGCGGTTGCAAAGCCCCGTCACAGACATCATCTCACTCGAGGCCGGGGAGAGAGGAAACAGGCTAACGGATCATGTGAGGTGGAGTAACCCAGGAGAAAAATCTGGAACAAAGATTGAGGCGTGTGTGATTTATGAAAGACAGGCTCCCAGGGGAGACCATGGAGGGCTGGGGGAGGCAGGTAGGAAGGGAAGGAAGCCAGGCAAGGTAGCATCTCGGGCCAAATCTTAGCTCAGCCTGATTCCACAGGGGAACTCTGGAGTATGAGTTATCCTCCGAGTTTATTCCAACTAGAGGCAAGGGATCTAGGGTTTATGCTCCCATACCAGTCGGTCTTAGACGAAGTATCTCTCGGGGGGGAGCAGGAACTCCCAGCATTTCTAGCTCTGCACAAGTTGCGGAAAGCAACTCCAGAAGCTCTGAGCCAACCAGCTAAAGAAAATTACAGGTGTGAGCAGTTGGAACTGAGAACACAGGTTAGGCACACAGACACGGTCAAAGGCATCTGAGGGATCTAAGCCAAGCATGGCCCTGATCCCTACCCTGATGGATCCATAGTCCCCCCATGGATTAGTTTTCTATTACTCAAAACAACTTTAATGCAGGATCTTGTTGTCCTGTAGGTCTGAAATCCTTGCTTGATGTGACCGAATTTTCTCCCCCAAGCTAACCTCAAAGTGTCGGCCAGGGCTGTGGTTCTCCTCTAAGACCTGAGGTCCTCTTCCAGGCTCACAGAAAGTTGACAGATTTTATTTCTTTGGGGCTGTAGGGCTGAGGCTCTATCTTCTTGTAAGCTGCTGGCTGGAAACCATTCTTAGCTTCCAGAGGCCTCCAGTAGCTTCTGGCCATGTGACCCTTATAGACAGTTCATATGGATGTTTGCTTTCTTTTAGGTCATCTGGAGGGAGTCACTCTGCCTTCCTGTTCTGTGACCAGCCAGAGAAAACTCTGTTTCTTAAGGACTCATCAGGCCCAGCCAGGATGATCTCACCTTTGCCATGCAAGGTAGCATAATTACGGGAGTGGTATTTCATCACATTCACAGGCTCTGCCCAAAGGGGAGGGGATCATACAAGGGCAAGAGTCACTGGTGGGTGTGTGCGTGCTAAGTCGCTTCAGTCGTGTCTGATTATAAGCTGCCAGACCCAGCCCAATCCTCTGAGTTCCCTTACTCCACTGTGTGTTGAAGGACACATTTTCCTTCATAACAGAGGATGGTCCACTTGATTTCAGGATGCAACTAAAAAACCAGTGGCCAGACCAATGAACCAGTCAGACCTTAAAGGTACATCAGTGTTGGTGACCGCCCCTGCCCACCCAGATCCCCAGGACTGCTGGGTCTCCTGCTTTCCTGCTGCCGTATTTGGTGATGGTGATGCTGTTTCCACAGTCTTGGACACAAGCTTTTGCTAACCCTCTGCCTCCCATTCTTCTCAAGACCCTCCTGGCTCTGTCTAGAGCCACCGCATTCCCAACTCAGTGTTGGGAAGATGCAATGTTTGAATTTTCTCATGGAGGTAATGGATCTCCACTGATTCTCCCCCTCCCCTTCCCCAGCTTGGCGTCCATCACTCAGCTGGGTGGTCACTGCCCGGAGCACAGCCTGGAGATGACCGCTTCACAGAAAGGTTAACAGGACCTGTGTCTGAGAGGGATTAACCACCCAGCAATGAAAGAAAAGCCTATTTTCAATTTCTATGTGGGGAAAATATTAAAAACACGTAAAAATAGCAATGCCAGGAGAACAATAAGGGCCACTTCGAACATGAATCTGGAATGTAAAAGGGTTCAATTCAGGCTTAGAATTCGCAGCACATAATGTCAGATAATGGCAAGACAGTCCTTCATTATTTCATTGAACACACAGTTATTCAACATCTACTATGAACACTGAGTCATGAGGCTCCCTGGAAAGCTACAATTGATAGGTTTATAGGGCCACAGAAACAGAGTAGAAAGGAAATTATTAACAACGGCAATTTGGTTTGCTTCCAGATTACCAACGGAGTATTCCAGGTTAGTTGTAACTTTGTAGTTAGGTCAGTGAGAATGACTCTAGTTAGAGCCTTGTTCCTAGCATCAGAAAACCGGAGTTTTGATCTCAGCTATGGCACTCACTGCTTGCATAAGCTTGGGTAGGTCCTCTTTCCTTGTTGGCCCTTAGGTTTCTCATCTTGAGGATTTCTATGGTCCCTTCTAGCTATGACATCTTCTGGATCAGGTATATTCCAACTGGAAACTTATAAATTACCTCACCTTTCCTACTTACGTCATCCCAGCTAAGAACTTGCAGATAAAGCCGTGATTAACTTTATGGCTCAAACAAGGCACATTTATTGGATACAGAGGTTTAGTAAAGGCAATTAAAGTTAAGGTGACTGCTCCCTAAATGACCAGAAGCATATAAAAAGGGAAATTTTGTTAATGTTAAGAAAAAGAAATAGTTGGTGACTAGTGAGATAAAGGAAGTCATAATTGAAGGAACACCCTTGTAGCCACTGTAGATGATGCCAAGGATGATACTTATGTAGTTAAAAGACCTCAAAGATAGATTAAATAATAATCTAAGAACTGATTTTGTGTTGGATGCCTTATCAACATTAATTTTAACTTTATCCCTGCAAAGGAGGTATTCATCATCCCCATTTTACAGATGGCAGAAACTGAAACTCATATAGAACTATTTTTCCCCAAGGACATCCAGCTGGAAAGTAACAGAGTTCATGTATATTTTTTCTCATACTCTGCACTGCCTCTCTTGTCAATGACTTAATAGTATTATTAAAACATAAAAGCAAGAATACCGGCAGGGCAAATATTCCAGGGGTTTTAACTCACTGTATAGTGAAACTTAAGACAGTAGTGAGCCTGTACGATTTCAGTATTAATACGTGCAAAAGATGTAAACCAGTATATTTATCTGTCAGAGATACATAAGGAAAGAATATCAATATCACAGCCAGGAATCTCAGCAAATAGTGGATTTCATATTTGCTTATATAAGTAAATTTCAGCCTCTAGTTCTGGCAGTACTAGGATAAAGATAAACTGAAAACCCATTTTCTACAGCTATCTAGAAAAAAACAAATATTTATTTGAATGAATAGATGTGCACATGGGAAGTTGATAGGGGCTGTGAATGAGAAAGGTGCTGAAAACTAGGGCAGCGAGCTTGTGAATGATGATGTAACTGACTTAGGGTAGGAGTTAATGGGGAGAGACAGTCTCAGTATTCTAGGGCCATGGACAATTTAATGATCACCTGGGGGGAGGGGCAGGAACCGATGCCTTGGGTCCTGTGAGGCAAGAGTTGGATCTCAGATACAGGAAATTATTGAACCAGAGAGTAATGTCAGATAATTACACAGGATGTAGCACAGAATAATAAAAATATGAAAGGACAATGAAAAGATACGAAGGATAGGATGGAAAAAATTCCCAAATGCAACTAATAGGAGTTTTAGAAGGAAGAACAGAGAGAAAGTGGAAGAAGCAATATTCAATGACACAATAGCTAGGAACTTTCCAGAATTGATAAAAGATGGATTCAGAATGTATAATAAATCCTTAGCAAAATAAGGTAAAACTGAGCCACATTATCATAAAATTCTAAAGAGAAAGAGAGCATCTTAAAAGCAATCAAGAGGAGAGACAGATTACCTACTAAGAAAGAATATCAAGACTGGCAGCAGATTTCTCACCAGCAGCAATAAAAACTAGAAGACAATGGAATAATATCTTCAAAATGGTGAGTGAAAACAGTATCTAGAATTCCATACTCTGTTAAATTATCATTATTATTAATATTTCTTGGCAGTAGCAATTTTACTGTCAGACAAACTAGAATTCAAGGCTATAGACATTGCAATACAAAAGGGGATAGTTTATACTGGGAAAAGGAATAATAGTTCCAGATTATGTAACAATGATGAACATAGATTTTTTATTCATGTAGCAAAATGTATGAAGAAATGCATACAATATTCCAGGCATTGTTCTAGGTTTGAGGGATACAGTAGAGACCAAAACAGACAGAAATACTTATCTTCTTTAGAATTTACATTCCATGCAATTATCAATGTAACCTCAAGCATTTAAAGCAACAGTGAGCAGAACTGAAAAATAAAATAGAGAAACCAGGAAGTGTAGCTGGAGAGTTTAAGTTTTTTCTCTCTGAAAACTGATAAATAATGAAGACAAAAATAAATAAAGCTATTGAAGATTTGAAGCACACAATTAAACACTTTAACTAATGCATATGAATAGAATTTAGCACTCAACAAACAGATTACACACTCTTTTTGAGCACACATAGCACATTTACAAAATGTAACATACCAAAAAGGCAACCTAAATAAATTCCAAAGCCATGACATCAGCCCAGAGACTTCTCTATGAGAACTTTCAGCTGGCAAAGCAGGACAAGACTGAGCGACTTTTTGACTCTTGTCTGCAATAGTCTGCTTCACCTAAACCCTCCCCAAATCAAAACAGCAATAACTGTGGCCTATAGCAATGAACTGGACTGTCCGTATTTTTCCAAATAGGAGTATCTTCTGTTGGCAGGGTCTGCCCCAGGCTCTCTTCAGCTCTGTTGTTATGCTTGTTCTGAGTTTCTTTTCAGGAGAAACAAAATGGTGCCTAGCCAAGAAAGAGAAGCTTTGCTCCCCTGAGCCCTGAGCAGAACTTTTGCCCCTTCCTGGCTCTCATATTGGCTGCTTGGGGTGACAGGAGTGGTCATGGCAGCAGTGAGGGCTCTCCTTTGCCTTGAGCTGGACCCTCCCACTTGAGAACAAGATCACTGGATTTGTGAGTTGCTTCAGTCAAAGACCGCCTCTCAACTGCCAGGCCTTAGGAAGAAATTCTGCCATCAGCTACCAGAACTTCCCCAACAGAAATTCAAAGCTGTCAAGCCAGTGCATCTCAACTTTTGTTAGCAGGGATGCTGCCTTCAGAAAGCCTTCCTAGGTTTGGCAACTTCTTCAAGTGTCCACATCAAAATTCATCCTTGTTGACAAATATTTTTCCAACTAGGCAGAATTTTAGATCTAAAATGTATCCCCCCCATTTTCTTTGTTTCTTTTTTGAAAAGTGCTTTATTGAGGTATGCTTGACACAGAGAAAACTGTGAATATTTAATATATGCAACTTGATGTGTTTGGAGGTAAATACACGTGTGTGAGAATATCACCACCACCAATGCCATAAACATATCCATCACCTCTAAGTTTCCTTCCACCCACTTTTTTTCCCTTTTGTGGTAAGAGCACTTAAGATCTATAGTCTTAGCATATTTTTAAGTATACAACACAATATCGCTAATCATAGGCCCTAGGTTCTCTGCTTTTCTTTATTTAAAAAAAAAATTTTGTTATAGTTGATTTGCTATGTTATGTTAGTTTCAGGTTTATAGCACAGTGATTCAGTTATGTTATATATACATAAATATATATATTTATATATATATATATCCTTTTTCAGACTCTTCCTTTATAGGTTATTACAAAATATTGAATATAGTTCCCTGTGCTATACAGTTTGTCCTTGTTGATTATCTATTTTATATATAGTAGAGTGTACATGTCAATCTCAAACTCCTGATTTATCCCCCCTCCTTTGGTAACCTTAATTTTTTTTTTTCAATATCTGTGAGTCTGTTTCTGTCTTGTAAATAAGTTCATTTGTCTCATTTTTTAAAAATTAGATTCCACATATGAGTGGTATCATGATATTTGTCTTCTTCTGTCTGACTTACTTCATCTCAGCTTTTCTTTAATTACAGTGGTTCTCTACATCCCCACTCCCTAGACCTTCTTGGGATAGATATTTTCAGAACCAGGTCTGAGCAGTTCTTTTTCATTCACTCAATTTTAATTTAAAAAATGTCACAAATATATACTCATTTAAAAAAATTCAAAAGTGTCCCCCCACATAAGTAAAAAAAGAAAAAAAAAAGTCTAAACTAAAGCCAAGGCAGACACACAGAACTTGCAAAATCTACAGGATGATCTCTGTACTTATTCCCGGATAGCAACCTTTCAGACATAATTCTCAACTCTCACCCACATATTTAAAAAATAAATGAGTCTTTTGATTGGCATTTGGAGTATTGGAACCTGAACCCCGGCTTTATTTTTAAAGCCTGTTCCCATTTGTATTCACAGGCGAGCTTTGCTCTCTGGCTCTGTCCGTGCCTTTTGACATTTAGGTGTTACCCGAGGTAATAAGTGGCCCACATTTTAGTCTCTGAAGTGGAGATGGGATACCTCCAATCTGCTCCCACCTTGTCCTGGGTTACCACTCAAGGGTTTTTGCACATACAGCTCTGTATTTAATGGTATGTAGTAGTTAATTTGGTTTCACATTTGAAAACGCCTGTAAAAATGGTCTGTTGCTACAGAAGCTTTGTGCGAGCTTTCTTGTAAGAATGTACTTCGGTGAATGCGTCCATTCCCACAGCTGCTGTGTTATTACCTGTGGCCAAGGCAACTGCATTTGTGACCCCCATCCTCCATTGAAGACCCTCCGGGTGGACATAGGCAAAAATTTTCAGGGCCAATTTCTATGTAATTCTCTCCCCTTCTAATTTTTATTTTGAAAAATGTCAAACCTTTAGAAAAATAGAAAGAATAATACAATGAGCACCTGTATACCGTACTACCCTCTATCTTGACTCATTAATTATTATTTTGCTATGTTTGTTCTCCTATTGATCTACATACCTATCTTTTACCCCCTATCATCTGAAAGTAATTTAAAGGCATAGTGCCACTTCATCTCTAAATATTTCAGCCCCTCTTTCCTAAGAACAAGGGCATTCTTCTATATAACTACAAGACAATTTTTAACACCCAAGGAATGAATACTGATACAAACATATTATCTAATATATAGTCCATATGCACATTTTGTCAATAGTCCCTCTACTGTACTTTGTATCATATTCTTCTTTTGATCCAGAATCCAATCTAGGATCAATATTGCATTTAGTCGTCATGTCTCTTTAGCTTCCTTTCATCTATTTCTCCAAGGAAGCTGGTTGCTTTTGATGGGGAAAATGGTATTTAGAAACCAAGGGCTAGGTGGGCTCAGTCTGAGTGATGCCTTTTAAACTGGGATGTGAATTGGCTGTGGAGGAGACAGTGGCAACTTCCACTCAATCAGAACTGGCTCATGCCTTGCTGTCCCACCATCTGCCAGCTCAGGAGGGCATCCTGGGAGTCCCTGATGACGGCTGTGATAGTTGAGTTAGGAGTCTGACCGACAGGGATCAGAACCCCCCACTTCCACCCCAGAAGTGTATGTAAAATCATTCCACCCGTCGTCTCATCATTCGAATGAAAAATCTTTGGACTAATTTCACTGAGTTGGGGAAGAGATTAAACAAGGCAACATGGCAAAATCCTCTGCGTGTTCTCACTCAGCATGGATTTCCGGAGCATGTGTTTCACTGTGCTACACACTGGAGATAAAATGGTGAATACAGCTAGTGCACAAACCTGGTTCTTACCAGGTTTACCATTTAGTCCAGGAGACCCCCACAATGGCTGTCCTGTTCAGGTTATAATTCTCCAGGTGGAGCCATAGACCCTCTGTCTTATTTATTTTGGTATCCTCAAGGCCTAGCACAGTGCCTGGGAACACAGTAGGAGCTTAACATATGCTAGTTGGACTCTTTTGGAACTGACTTTAGAACCAGCCAACTCTGGGGATTTCTTGGACCCTTAATAGCATTCTAAAACTGAGTCCTTGGCAGGTGAAATCTGTAATGGATCTCTTTTGATGAGTGGTGGGGCTTATGGGGATTGAAAAGATATCCACCGGAGATTTTCAAAGAAACCACAAGTATAATCCCAGGTTCTGTTAATCAGTCAACTGGCAAATATTTTCCAAGGGCCTACTGTGTTCAAGACACTGTCGAATTAGAAATGTAGAGAAGTGTAAGACTCAATTCCAATCCTCAAATGCTTAGTAAGCACATATAGGACCTAGTGGCCCTCCAGAACAGAGAACTCTCCACGAGAGATGTCAGTGTGGCCAAGGTGACTCTCAACTTGCCAAACAGGGGAAAGGAATTACTTGTGGTATTGCTGGGCCTTAGATAAGTGGGGATGAAGAAGGATGGATGGTAGTGCAGGTCATGGGGACCATCTGAGCACAGGTATGGAGCTGGAACTATAAGTAGGTCCAGTTGGGTTGGAATAAAATAATCATTGGATTGTGCTTCTTACCATGTTCAGAAAAGGGTACTGGTCACCAGGATGAAGCCTGGGCAGCAAACTCTAGAACATCAAATCCTTGACTATCACTAAGTTTACAAAGGGATGGATCATCAAAGACAAAGAAGGTGATGAAGACTGAAAACTCATCCTTTTACCTGTGCAACCTTAGGCAAGTTATTTAACCTTTGTGAAACTCAGCTTCCTCTCATGTTAAGTATGTGTGCTCAGTCACTTCAGTCGTGTCTGACTTTTTGCAACCCTGTGGACTGTAGCCAGGCAAGAATACTAGAGTGGGTTACCATGCCCTCCTCCTCCAGGGGATCTTCCCGACCCAGGGATTGAACCCGAGTCTCCTGTGGCTCCTGCATTGTAGGCAGATTCTTTACTGCTGAGCCACCAGAGAAGTCTCTTGTTAGGGGCTAAGTCTACCTGAGAAGCTGCAGGGTGGTTTAAGAGACATAATACCTGGGAGAGTACCCGACTTAGAGAATATGGAATACATGTTGGGCAGAATTATTCCCCCTTCCAAACTCTCCAAAGGCCTCAGTCCATCTAATTAGAGATGCTGGAGTCGAGGGACCTCGCCCAGCTTCTCGTCCACACCCCTCACTTCCCTAGGAGGTTGCCGAGCTCGGCCAGGACTAGACCTAGGGCTTCGTCACCGGCGGCTCCTCTGTGCCTGAGAGCAGATGGTAAGGAGAGCAGACAAAGCCAGGCAGGAGAAGCAGCAACTTGCTCTTGAGCAGGCTGGCAGCCCCCCTCTCCCCTCCCAGCCTCACCCTGGGCTGGGAGCGCGTGCTGGGAAGAGGATTAAATCAATGCCAATTCACATCTCTCCAGAAGCTGGCTCCCTGATCCGAACTAATAGGCAAATCATTAGAGAATTAGGGCTGGGGAGGGCTCGACGCAGCGCTCCTTAACTCCAGGCTGTAAGACAAGCGTAAAAGCCCCAGCCCCCTTCCTTAGCGACCTCAAACTGCTCACATCGAGATCTTGTGTGTGAAAGCACCAATCAAGCTCTCCCTCTGCTCCAACCTGGCCAAACCCGACACTTTGGGGACCACCGAGAACAGCCAGCACCTTCCTTTTGCTCTGAATGCGGGTTACCAGACCCTGTGCCGCAAAGCCGCCCCTCTCCCACCAGGCCGCGAAGCTCCTGTTCTCCGCTGTCTCTGGGCCTCCAGATCTTCAGGGCCGGGCCTGCTAAGATGTGTTCCCCCCTCCCCCGCCCAGGGCACAAACTTGGCCCCCTTGCTTATTTCCCGGCGAAAGCCCATTATCTCTCATTTACATCTAAACTAGCTTTTCATACTATTTTAAAGACTGCTCCTCCCCTTCTGTAATCTCCCTGCGAATGAATTAAAAGTTGATTCTTGAAACGCACAAATCTTGGGGGCAGTTTCTTTTTCCTTCTTATTTAAATCATATGCTGTTTTGGACTAACCCTTTTATTTCCTCCCAATTATGATTTCTGGTGTGTTTTCCAGAGCTTTACAACATGGCATCTGATTATACACAAAGCTTCAGAATAAAGCCCTGTTTTTCCCTTCATTAACGACACAAAGGATGGCTGTGTGATCCACACAGCACTTTGTGATTTAATGCAGCTTTAGAGTCTAAATCGCACCCGGCTTGGGCAAAGCAGATTTGGGAGTGAATCAACGCATTTTCTTGCTGCCAGGAGCTCCCTTGCAGATTCCAGCAAATTCTTTCACCACACGGAATTAGCATTTGATTAAGCTCTGCAGACACGTTCAAACTTTTACCACGGAGCGCCGGCAGGGCCGCGGTAATCTCCTGAGAGGGGGAGGCACCCAGAGCCACCGCTGCTACTTCCCCGCTCCTGCCCCTGCCCCCAAGGGGTGCACTCGGCAAAAAGTCATGGGAGTGGTGGGTGATGGATGGCAGATGAGGGGGGGGGTGCCAGAAAATGTGAGGGCTCCGAGGGAGCGGGGTGGGGGGCTGATAGGAAGGAACATCAGATGCGTACTTGGGTCGCAACTCCCTTTCTGCCCCAAACTGGCACCAGAAAGGCTCCCTCAGCCAGTGGGCTCACCATGAAGGCACTTTGCTTTTATTATGATGCAGGGTATTGTGATCTTGCACCCGAACCCGGCCTGGTCCCCATTCCGAGGGAGGGAGAAGGTCTTTCCAGGTACCCTCCCCAGCCCTGCAGCCTTGTCCGTGGGGTTTGGTACCCCCTTCCCCCACCCCCACCCCTCGAGCCACCTCCATCCAGACAACCGCATGACTCACTTCCAGGAGAGCTGCGAGTTACACCTCCCAACAGCCCAGGTTTAAAATCTCGTCCGTTTCCATTATGCAAATGCAACAAGCGGAAGTTTATCAAACTGGGGCTTTGTACCTAGAAAGGGGGCTTGCCAGCATGGGGGGGTGTGCCCATAAAGGCTTTATTGCCACAACTTTGGGGTGATTGCTTCACTCGCAAATGCCAGGAGCACGATTGAATTATGCAGGTCTTCCCAAACAGGTGGCCATAAAAACTTTACAGCCTCCCACACCATCACATATTTTGTTTATGCCTCTTAGATGTCTTATTTTGTTAGAGTTTTTTTTTTTTTTTTCCCTTTTGGACCCTTCTGTTACTATGGAAACGAGAGATGGTGGAGGTGGTTCCAGGATACCTGTTAAGGGAAATACAAGGTAAGTCAGTTATCTTTGGGGTGCTTCAATTTAACTTGTTTGAAGAAATAACCATGGTTCTGGGAGGAGGGGAGCCAATTAGCTCTGTAACATCACAACCATTGCAGAATCCCACAGCATCTCTGGAGGGAAGGAAAGGAACGTGTGGAAAGAAACCCATTTTACAGATGGTGAAACAGAGTTATCAAAGGCACCTTTCTGGCAGGAGAGTAGCAAGTCGACCACATGGGAAGAGAAGAAAAGGAGCCAAAAGAGTGCATCTTCTGGGTGCCTGTTTGTCCATGGTCCTCCCAGAGCTTCATAAACCAAAGTTAATGGCTTGTTTTTGGTAACCTGAAGTCAGGCTGCAGGGACATCTGCTGGCCAAAGTGTCACTGGACAAAGCAGTTTTTTTCTGTTGCTGGCCACCGCTGGGCCAGGAGATGGAGGTCCTTCTACTTATAGTGCGAGGCTTGTGGATGGTGTGGCTGGGGAAGTGGGTTGTACAGCCCCTTCTGAGTGTGGTGTGGAAGACAGGTCCAGCCAGCAGGGAGCAGGACTAAAGGCTCAGATAGTCCAGATTCCAGGGATTCCAGATGCCCTTTCAGTTTCAGGAGTGAGAGGAGACCTCTGAGGTGGATCTCGGGGTTCCCGTTGCCAACGAGAAGAGGTTCTCTGATTTGGGCATCTGGTCTGCTCTCTCCTTTGGGAGGGGTTGGGACTCCCACTCCTCATGGAAGAGGAGCTAAAGAAGGCAGGTAAGAGAGTTAGGAAGAGTCTGAGAGACTCCCACTAAAACCATTAGCAACAGCCGAAAGGAGGATCCCCTGCAGAGAATATTTTCCTTGGGGTGCCCTTGAGTGAAAAATGGCATTCCCTCATCAGAATGAGAAAGCTAGTCCAAGAGGTTATCGGAAATGGGGAGGAAGACCTGGCCTTCACAAATTCTTGTGAACTTGGATAAGTCCCATACTGAGTCTTGGTTTACCCCCTTTGCAGGGGAAAAAAAAATGTAATACCTGTCCTGGCTCCTTCCCTCAGGAATATGTCATGAGTGAAAGTGTGATAAGCAGGGCTTCCCTGGTGGCTCAGCAGTAAAGATTCCGCCTGCAGTGCAGAAGAATTGCAGGAGATGCTGGTTCGATCCCTGAATTGGGAAGATTCCCTGGAAAAGGAAATGGCAACTAGCTCCAGTATTCTTGCTTGGAAATTCCTGTGGACAGAGGAGCCTGGTGGGCTACACAGTCCATGGGGTTGCAAAGAGTTAGACACGACAGAGCTATTCAACAACAACAACACTCAAATAGGGGCCATCATGCTTTCCTGTCCTGACAAACCCTTTGCCCAGAGATGTCCTCCTCATGTATGTCTCAACCAACCCCTGGGGGGCTCTGGCCGACCACCCAAGAGTCCTTTGCGGCAATGCTACTCTAAGAGTAGTCCTCAGATCACTGCCAACTGGGGAAAGATTTGTTAACCTAAGTGACAGAAACTGAGAACAAGAATTTTGAAACTTAACACAATGACAAAGTAATTTTACATTGGTTAAATCCATATACTAAAACTTGGGGCTTTTAAAATTTCATTTTCCCCCCACTTCATTTTTGTTGTATTTTAGCAAAGATTTGTCCGTGACTGATTGGGAAAACAAACAAAAAAATAACTGGTGCCTCACCACAGATAGTTTGAGAAGCTTGGCTCTGTGGGGTCCACTGGCCACCCTCCTACAGCATCTTCCTGCTGGGAGGTCACAAGAGGATGTGTGTAGCTGCTTTCTCAGTAAATTAAATTATGAATTATGGACAGAGAGCCCTGCTCCGCGCCAGTGGCTGTGCTGATGATGGCTTGCATAGGACATCCATCCGGCTGTTGGTGTGTATGCTTGGGCCTCCCTGCTGTCTCAGTCTTGCCTGCCACGCCTGCCTCCTGGGAGGACCCCCTGAGACCCATCTCCCCATCAATCTTCCCACGCTTTGAAAGTATGCAAAATGAGCCCTTCCTCGGCCTCCCTTTTCTTTTCGTCCTAAGTGAACCTGAGCGCATCACAGAAGCTATCGAACAGGCAAATGAGATTTCATGATCTAGTTCATTAGGCTGTGAATCCCTGGGCCCCGCCATCCACAGAGACGCGGCTGTTGCTTCTGTCTCCATGGGGACATACTCTGCGTTATACCCATTAGTGCGGTCCGTCTCCCCCAGGTGCCTCATTGGGGTTTGCCTCATTGACACCCCTGGTGCAGCTTTCCCATTTCTCGTGGCTGAAAAAACAACCTGGGGATAATTTGGTGTTGGGGGGGGAGGTGGGGTTTTATATATTTTGGCAAATGACCTCAGCTTTACTTTTCTCATCTGCATGATGCATATAATAATAGCCATGTAATACAAGTGAAATTGTTAGGAATACTTCCTAGGATCATAGTAAGGGCTTAAAAGTATTTGTTATTAATATCTGGTTATTATTGTTTTCTAATGTTTGTGGTCTTGGGAAATTCAAGCTGTATCTTCTCTTTTCTGGTCTGTAGTATGGGGATTACAACCATCTCCTTCATACGCTTGTTGTGAGGATTACATGAAATGATGCTGGGGTTGGAACACCCCTGTGAGTTCCCAGCATTTCCCCTCTGCCTCTGCCTCAAGAGGATGATGTCTTCTTTTTTCTGTCCTGTCTTTCCAGACTTACCCTTCTCTGGGAGGGCACATTCCTCTCTGCTCCCCTGTTCGCATCTTAACTCAGTGACTCACTTTAGTGGGTTGACTTGAGGGCATTTTGTCCGGGCAAGAGGGGTGCATTCTCCCAGGGCAGGATGGAAAGAAAGTGCTCGTCAGGTATTTAACAAACGCAGGCCAGGTCAGGAGACACCAGCTGCCAATTCCAGAGAACACACTGTCTCACCACATACGAAATTCAGCTTTTGCTTTCTTCTATGCTTTTTTAAAAAATTGACCTCACCTCCAAGATTGCCTAGAGCCAGTTTATTTTTAAACTATATGGACAGTTGCTTTTACTTGATGTTACTAATTTTATAAATCATGTTTCTCTCTCTCTCTCTCTCTCTCTCTTTTTTTTCCTGGCAGAACATCCCTCACAATCTTTCACCTTAGCCAGCCTGCCTGGGTGATTCAAACATTTTAAAATAATGAAATAAATACTATGCTGAGGAAGAGTAGCAATAAATCAAGCCATTATATTAATTATTGTCATGATTGGAGTTCTCTAGAGCTGAAAGGCAATATAGATGACACATATTTTAACACCTATTTAATGTCAAACTTAGCGCTTTTAAATCTGCTCTGCATTTTGACTCTTTCCTCTACAAAGTTGCCCATGCCACTGATAATTCTCGAAAACCCAATTGAGAATTATCTACCAGCTGCTAAATGCTAAGCTCACAGTGGGATACCAGCTGGAATGTGCTCCATGGTGTGTGAGGCTAGTGGTAAGTGGCTACTGCTTAGGTCCCACCCCTATGCCCCAACATTCATTGCAACTGCTGCCTTCCTTCTGTGATGTTTGGACACTTTTGATCACATTTGGGGTGTTGTAGGTACCAGGACTGCAAACCAAACTATTTTCAAACATAGTAGCCTAAAACAAACACTTATTATACTCACAGATTCTGTGAGTCAGGAATTCTGACAAAGCATAGCAGAAAACACTTGTCCTTGCTTCATAATGTCTGGAGCCTGAGCTAGACGACTGAAAGACTGGGGGCTGGAATCTTCTGGAACCCTGTGCATTCATGTGTCTGGCGGTTGATGCTGGCTGTCAGCTGAGGTCTTAGCTGGCTGTGGCCTCTCCGTGTAGCCTGGACTTCCTTACAACAGGGCCCAGTGTCCCCAAAAGAGCCAAGTAGAAGCTGTATCTTTTTAGGACCTAACCACAAAAGTCACATAATGTCACTTCTGCAGGACACAGTTGATAACAGTAGTCATGGGACACAGACTCCACTTCTGATGGGAAGTGCAAGGTACTGGGAGAACACATGGGACCATAATATGGGCATCTTTTGAAAATATAATCAACCACACTTGGACTGTCCTTGGCGAGGTCCTGTCCTCTCCTCTGGTTGAGAGCTGTTGGTCATGCTCTTCTGGCAGAAAGGAATGGAGACTTGAGTGATCGCTTTGGTAACCAACAGTGGTAGAAATATGGGTCTGAACCACACACTACCAAAATGGTATTTATAGATTTGATTTGGATTAGGGCATGTCCATGCTGGTCCTCCAATAAGATCAGAGAGTTTTGCTGGTAGCTCAGAAGGTAAAGAATCTGTCTTCAGTGCAGACTTGGTTGGATCCCTGGGTGGGGAAGATCCCCTGGAGAAGGGAATGGCAACCCACTGTGGTATTCTTGCCTGGAGAATCCCACGGACAGAGGAGCCTGGTGGGCTACAGTGCATGGGGTCACAAAGAGTCGGACACAACTGAACAACTAGCACTTTCACTGCTGGATTAGTCAATTTAGGTAGCTGTAACATAAACTGTGTGACTTATAAACAACAGAAATTTCTTTCTCACAGTTCTGGAGACTGGAAGTCAAAGATCAGAGTGTCAGCATGTTTGGGTTCTGGGGACGGCCATTTTCTGGGCTGCAGACTGCCAGTTTCTCCTTGTATCTTCACATGGTGAGAGAGGGCAAGTTAGCTCTCTGGTCTCTTCTTGTAAGGGCTTTGGATAAAACATCACCTCTACAAGATGGCACCTCAACTTAGAACACTTTTCCACCAAGCCCTTCCCTCGCCTAGATATTCAGTTCTCAAGCTCTAAAGGATCTAGATCCTTGAACATCCTAAAGTCAGCCATTATTCCTCAAGAGTATTCCCCGTGTCAGAATACCCAGGCCAGGAGAGGCTGGCAGCCTCAGCCACAGGCCAAGTCAGAACCAGCCCATCTTCCATGACTTTCTAGAACAGTGCAGTTCAATGGAAATAAAAAATGAGCCACAAATGCAAGCCATGTAAGTACTGTAAAATTTTCTAATTGCAACGTTAGAGTAAAAAGAAACAGGTGAAATTAATTTTATTAATATATTGAATTTGCTATATCCAAAATATACTCTGTTCTTTTTTCACACTGAGTCTTCTGTGTATTTTACACTTATAATTCATCTCCAATAGGACTAGCCTCATTTCAGATGGTCAATAGCCACATATGGCTATTGGCCAGGGTATCAGACAGTGCAGATATAGGACATTTCCATTATCATATAAACTTTTACTGGACAGTCCTGGTCTTGAGTACGTTTGCTATATCTGAAAGATGGAAGGAATATAATCCCGGATGTACTTGAGTTTCACATACCAGAGTTGTCCCTGAAAACTTGAGTTTTGCAGAATTTTGCAGAATTAAATGATACTTAAACACACTGATTGTATATTTAAAAGGAAATCAAAGGGACTTCACTGGCGGTCCAGTAGTTAAGACTCTGCACTCTCAATGCTGGGGGTGTGGGTTTGATCCCTGGTCTGGGAACTAGGATCCCACATGCTAAAATCCCACGTGACCTGTGGCATGGCCAAATAAAATAAAAGGAAATCAAAGTCAATTAAACATTTTTTAATTGGAAAGAATTTCCAACTTAACAGAGACATTGCAAGAATGATTACAGCACAAAGAACAACCACACACCATTTATCTATATTCACTTGTTTTAAACATTTTAAATCTTACCACATATGATTTATCACTTGTGTACCCTCTCTATCTGTATCAATCACTCTATCTACACACATACACATATATAATTTTTTCTGTACTCTTTGAGGGTAGGTTGCATACATCACAGCACTTTGCTCTGAAATATGTCAGTATTTCTTAAGAATAAGAATATTTTCTTATATAACCACAGGAGAGTAGAGTTACCAAGTTCAGTAAATTTATCAATATGATCTTTTTACCTAATCTACCATTCATAGTCTCATTTTATCAACTGGCCCAATCATGTTTCTAATAGCATTTCCCTCTCTGGGATAGGGTCTAGTCCAGGATCAGATATTGCATTGAATTACTGCATCTCTCTCTACTCCTATGTGGAACATTTCCAGGCCAATTATTTTCAAGTGAAGAATTCTTTATGAAATGAGGCTCCTTTTCCTCCCACCTCCAACTTATTTATTCTGTAAATTTAGATTTTTAAAGGATTGGGTTTTCTTAAGACGGAACACTGTTGTTTTACCAAGGTGGATATGAGACAAGAGGCGTGCCCAGAGCCCTAAGCTGTCTTCTCTAGTTTGGGGGTCAGGCCTCAAAGTCCAGTTCTGAGAAGGGACCCCATCAATCCAGCCCTTCCTAATCTGGGAGACTGTTGTCATAGTGGATCACCTGCCTGAGGGATGGGGGCACAATAGTCCCATGTGTGTCACCAGCTCCTGAGGCCATGCGGCTGGCTGATCCATCCTCCCCTCCTCCCTTGCCTTCTTGGGGACTTTTCTGTACACGCCAGTGAGCCCACCAGGAAGGCAGGCAATGGCTGGCTGGAACACCGACTTTCCCACTCTGTGATTTAAGACTTGGCTCCTCCACAAGTTCGCATAACCTTTCTTGACTGTCTAGATTGCAAAACCAGGCCAGATTTCCCTACACTCCCGGGAGACCTACACAAGTCCTCTCGTTTGCTCAATTGCAGCGATAGACAGATCACAATGGAAGGAAACACTAAATTAACTATCACAGTCATTAATATGACCTGCGCAGTGGCAGCAACGGCGTTGGGGGAATCACAGATCTGATGGTTATAACATATTGGTGATGGGGCTGCCCCCATTGGCTCCTCTGCGGGCCTTGAACTTGCTGGAAAAGATCAGGCCTGCACACAGGGCCCCGTAGCCATGGCAACAGGCTCTCGCTCAGCAAAACACATAAAGATGATTCATTTTGTTTTCCTTTCCTTTCTTTCCACCCAAATTTTCGTGCGGGTGGGAATCTATTTTTAATTTTTTTCCTTGGGGGAGAGGCTATTTTTAATCTTGTTACCTCCCTCCTGGGGGCCTGCCAGCTCCGGACGTGAATGACCAAGGGAGGTGGGCCACACCAGGCCTGAAGTCCTGGAACTGTTCTGGGTTCTGGGGAGGCAGTGGGGGAGGGGGATGGGAAGGTGTTGTCTGGGATGGAGTGGCCTTGGTGTTAAAGCTGGGACCTCACGTCTTGGAATAGCACTCAAACTCTTCCCCTCATTGGTCTGTCCAGCTCTCTGCTGGAGGAAGTGCCCTCATGTTATCATTTGTGGGTCTCATAATGAGTTTGCCTCAGAAAAGCAAACTCTTTTCTGCTTTGATAGAGTGCTTTCACATCCATTTTCTTATTTGAGCTTTGAGGTAGCTACATGGCACAGAGACCCCATGTGCCCACCTATCTCAGGGGTCCCCCTTCCTGGCACAGTGCATTTCCTTCAATTATGAACATAGGTAACAAACTGCGGTGGTATTAGTGGTCCCTGAGACCTTGTCTCCAGTAGAAATCATAGACATTTCATATCATATTACCATTGTTACCCATATCACAAAATATCATTTTCACGTATCACTTCTTGGAAACTGCACCAGTTATTAGACCTGCCACTCTATCTTATTAATTACTGCATTAATGAAGAGGCATATATATCATATATCACAACTGTGTTTTTTTTTTTATTTTGATAACTACATTTCAATGTAATTGGTTTTCTTTATAATTTTATTTTATGCATTTATAAGCCTTTTTCTGAGAAGCACCCCTTAGATTTCACCAGACTGCCAAAAGAGCACCATGACCCTGACACCATGACCCTGATGTGAATGAGTGACAAATCATTTACTGGGCTGTGCCAGAGACATTTAAGAGGTGTTTGTTCAGGCGTCTAGCATCCCCTCCTCTGACTGATCCACCAGGCAGGATGCCATAGTATCTCATTGTATGGATGGAGAACGGAAGCTCACATGTGACACTGAGATTCAAATCTTGTCTTCTTAACCTCAGTCCAGGGCCCTTTCAGACATCCCATATGGTCCTATCTTTTCTGTAGCTCAGCCTCAGAATGCTTCTGTGTAGGCATGGTGCGGTGAACAATCTTCCTCAGCCTAAGTGTTTCTCAGCTTTTCCTGCCCATGGGTAAAGCTTGTTGAACAGAGCTCCAGAAACTTCTGTGGGGATAGGCATAGTCTATGTCTGCACTGTCCAATACGGCAGCCATTAGCCACACGTAGCTACTGAGTGCTTGAAATTGTCTTTGTGGGACTGACAATCTGAATTTTTAATTTTATTTTGTTTTAAATAATTAAAATAATTCATGATTAGTATACTGGAGAATGTAGCCCTAGGGCAGAGTTCTTTAACCTTTAGCGGGCATCAGAATCTCGTGGAGGGCTGCTTAAAGCACACAGCGCTGGGTACCCTCAGAGTTTCTACTCCCATAGCTCCAAGGTGGGCCCAGCTGATGCTGACGTTGCCAGTCCATTCTCAGCCTCAACACTGAGGCCATGGGGGGCCGGGTACATTTTTTGTTGTGAGAAATGTCTAGTGCATTGTAGATTGTTTAGTAGCATCCTGGCCTCTACCTACTCCGTGCCATAGCTTCCATACCTCCCCACCATCAGCCGTGACAAACACACGTGTCTCCAGACATGGTCAATGTCCCCTGGGGAGCAAAATTCCTCCCCCCAATTGAGAACCACTACTCCAGACATACACAAAAAACTATTTTTAATCAGAGATTTTTTTTTTACATTCAAAAAAAAAAAACCATCTTGAATTTAAATCTGAACTGAATCTCTCCCTACATTTGCTCTAAAAGTGCCCCCAAAACTTACTATGTTTCAACAACATACCAGCCTAGGTTGGATTTCTTTTTTTTTCCATCAAAAATAATCAGTGGATCTATGGCTGGGTATTCACTGGGCGGGAGATGTTTGGGCTGTCCCCACTTTTCCCTTCTTCTTTCCTTCCCCCCACCTATTTCCTTCCTCCTAGTCTTTCTCCTTTCCTTCTCCATCTTCCTTTCTCTCTTCCAAGCTCTTCCCTACTTCCTCGCTGGGCTTCTGGTCCCCGTCTTTCTCTCTTCTGTCCATTTCTCTCCACAGCCCAAGCCACTCTGCCTCCCTCCCTGCCTTCCCCTACCCCGCCACATCCCTTCTCACACCACCACACAGATTCCCCAGTCCCCTGTGCTGTTCATTCTCTATCGCTGTTGTCTCTGTCGCCTCTGGCTCTGTTTCCCACTTTTCCCTCTTTTATCTGCAGTCTGTGTTTGCCTTGGCCTGGCCAAGTTTGGCCTCTGGCCCCAGACAGTCTCGGCTCTGTCTCTGCACCGGCTCCCTGCCCCCACCAGCCGCATCAGCTAGCAGCGGGCGGCTCCCATGAAGCACTACAGTGTGACAAGGATTGGGACGATAAAGACATAGATAAGAAAAGCCAATGGGATAGCTTTCCTCAGCCCAATGCCATAATCCCCGTTATGCCACCCAATCCGGAAAGGGCCAAGGATTTAGTCGGTGCTTCTTTTAAATTAAGCATTTCAAAAGTGTCATCATTGTGGTTACAGAGAGTAAGGAGCAATCTATGTCGGTGGGACCACCTCACGTGGCATTTGTCCTGTGGAGAAGTCAAACATGTCAGAGGCTGACATTCTCATATGGAGGTGACATTAAACAAACAAGGTGGTGGGGAACTCTTTAAGTCACCTGCAATATTGTGAGCAGTCAATCAATAGTTCTGACAAGCTGGGGCCACACACTTGCCTGTGACCACTGGGTTTTGCTTCTCACACCGCACACTTGACAGGAACTGTGCCGCTAATTTGGGGCACTAAGCCTGTCTCTCTACCCTGACTTTTCCCCACTGTTAGTGCATTTTGAAGAAAAAAAAATGACCTTTGAAAAGACCCAGGCTGAAGATGATTTCTACGGACCACTAAGTAGGTGGGATTACTTGGAAATATCAGATTGTTGATTAATCCTTTCTGTTTTCAGCCGCCTGTTTGAGCTGGTGTCAGAGGCAGTATCTTACCCAAGGCGAGTCTCACTCTATTTAAATCCTTATTTATGAATGTAAAGACAGGGGCTGGAGGGGCCCAGGTGAGGCTGGTTCCCAAAGGAAAACCACAAGGCCATTGTAAATTCCTTGAACAAGATGCAAGGTCGACCGCGCTTCATTCCACAGCAAGAGATAACACTTCAAATCCAAGTGCTCCTAGAAGGGAGGGAAGACTTGGGCTTCAATTCATGCTAAGTTGTAAATCACTAATATTAGAAAATTATTCTCAACCAGGTTTTGATTGAGGAAGGTAGGCCAGCGTGATGGTTCTGGCTGACCAAGGGTGGGGAGTCATGTTGGGAGAGAGAGCATCACTTCTTTGGCCATTGGAGAGAGGCTGGCACAAAGCTGGGGTCCTCTCTGCGGTGAATACTGGCTCAGGAAAACCACAGGAGCCACTCCCTCATGTGGACCCAACTATGGTGAGTAGCATTCTGCTTTCATCATTGAAACTGAGAACATAAGCCTCGGATGCAGCAGCCGGGAGGGGCTGATGAAGAAGTGAAACAGCCTAAGAAGGGGCTGGGGAGGGGTGCTGGGGAGCAGACAGGCAGCCAGGGACCAGCAGGGAGAAAGATGGCAGCATGAACACTTGAGGACAATAGTGAGAGAAAGGTTTTGTGGACCAGGTGGCAGTCTCAAAGTACTAGAAGATTGGAAGGACCCTCAGAGTTCTCTCTATTGTCGAGTGTCCTCCACGATAAACCTGCCAAGGGATTCTATTGTTTTCTACTTGAATATTTTAGCGAAGAGAAACTCATGACTTCTGAAAAGTGTCCAATGCCAGACAGTTCTGATGGAGGGATTTATCTCTGTAGTTTCTCTCAACCGGTCTTAGGATTCTAAGTGTGATGAAGAGTAAATCCACCGCCTGTTTCATGTGACAGCTTATCACATGTTTGGTGGCCATCTTCACATTCTCCACGCAACTCCTCATTTTCAGCATAAATGATATCAGTGTCGTCAATTGCTCTTTATAGCCCATGTCCTTGTGACCCTTCATGGTTCCTGCTGCCCTCTTATGGATGCATTCTAGTTTGTCAAAGTCCTTCATCAAGTATGACTCTCAGAACTGCACACAGTTCTTTCAGTTAGCTAGTGCTGTGTAACAACCAACCCCAAAAATCCCATCTGCATACAACAATAAGCACTTATTTAGCTCATGAGTCTCTGGAGCAGCTGGAACCCAGCTTATTGAGGTTGGGCTTGGGAGGGACAATCTTGCTGATCTTGACTAGACTCATATTTCTGGGGTCAACTGATTTAAGCCAGGCTTAGCTGGGGCCATTCAGTCCACGTCATATGTCTCTCATCTCCTCCTAGGACCAGAATGTTCTTCTCATGGAGATGGCAGATACATAAGAGCAAGCCCAGTTGTACAAGTGTGTCCCACTCCTGAGTTACTGGTTTGTTGTGGCCATCTGGTTTCCAAGATCCTGCTGGATGGGTCAGCATACCAAATTACAAGATGCTAGATTTTGCCTGGAGTATAAGGATACTGTCTGCATGAGTCTTCTGTAATCAAGTCAAACATGCCAAACATGCTAGTAATCAGAATGAGTTTTATTTCAATTGTTTATAACTGTAATTATACTTAACAAATACCTGTTTATCCCCCAGGAGTTAGCAAATGGGCCCTCCCCAAGTCTAATAGTGGATGGGGGATTAGGGAATGAGGGAATGTTAGTACAAATTTCACAATCACTGAGTTAGGTGTGTAACACCTTTTATTTCTATAAGATTTGACTGAAATTGGCCTGGTGCTCCATTCTACCAAATTGCAGAAAACTTGACCTACAACTCCACATAAACAGACTCAGAGATTGTAAAAATCTACCCAGTTCAGGGTCTTGCCCCCAATTTCCAGTGCTTCTAAGCTCTGGTGGGCTGGTGATGGTCCAGGCCTGGGAGTGAGGTCTCTTGTATGAGATTGATTTCTGTCCTGCCCTGCTTGTTGGCCCAGATGTGAGCTTCATGCTTATTTGGTCATTAGCACCCACCATACAGCCTGTGCCTGGAAAACACCTATATCCAGCTCACAAGGTATATGCTATTACCCAGCTGCTCCCTAGTCTGGCTGTGGAACCGCCCCACACCTTTGTAGTCTCCTCTCAGCCACTCTGGACCAAGCTAAGCTGTGATCACCTCTCTGAGATCCTTCTCATTTCAAGCCCCAAGACAAGCTACCAATATATGCACTTTGCCCCTTGGGCATTGTCTTGGCTTGACCTAGAGCTCATTTGAAAGGTGCTTCTGCTCAGGGATTCACCCAAACTCAACTGCCCTTTCCTCTGGTGTTCTTCTTGTCCTGGGCTCAGGGACCAGCCAGGCTTAGTTGGGGATAGGCTAGGGGGTTCCTTTGTATGGTGGACTCACCAGCATTTGAGCATCTAAGCTTGAATCGCCTCCTCTCTAATGCTCTCCTCTGCCCAGCTGGCCTATCCTTGATCTACTTTGAGATTCTTTCTTGCTCTGTTATTTGCAGCTTCAGTGTCTGTTCCCAGCCCCTTAGCTTCTTATTCTCTTGACACTCAGAAACCTTTGCTCTCTCAAGAGCTCTGTGCTTGTCACTGAAAGCCCTGTCTTTCAAACTTTGGCCTCTGCTCTGAGTTTTCTAAAAATCTGTGTGGAAACTCAAATGACTTCTTTGTTTTCAGCTGTATTCTCACCCCTCCTTCCCTCCCCAACTCCATGAATGCCACTGATACCATGCACTGAAGGTTTGTAGAGGCAAGAGGAGAAATGTAGGAAAGAAAATTCTGTTATTATTTCAAGATATTATACCATGGCAGTGGGGTTCCTTTTTAGTTATCAACCAGAAGACCAAATCCCAAATAAAGTGGCTTGTGGGCACTGCTTCTAGGTGGCCTCTGATTATCATACCCCTTTCTCTGTGGACATCACCAGGAAGAATCTGCTAGAAGATACCAGTGCTTTGCTGCCTTTCCTGTTTCTAATGTGTACATCACCTATGGTTGCTAGCACAAGTGAGAGCCTAGCTCACTCTGGTGACGCACTGGACAAGCTCTGAGTAATAGGCTGCATTCTTATTCTTACTTCTCAAATGACATTTGAAGAATTCAAAGTATTTAGGGTGAGGGTGAGATTTTGATTAATTTGAATTTCTTTTCTTTAATTGAACTATAGTTGATTTACAATGCTGTGTTAGTTTCAGGTGTATAGCAAAGTGATTCAGTTTTATATATATATATATAGTTTTATATATATATATATACTTTTTCAGATTCTTTTCCATTAAAGGTTACTGGATTGAATATAGTTCTTTGTGCTATACAGTAGGTCCTTGCTGTTTATC
The DNA here is from genome assembly GCF_033118175.1 of Dama dama. Taxonomy (NCBI): domain Eukaryota; kingdom Metazoa; phylum Chordata; class Mammalia; order Artiodactyla; family Cervidae; genus Dama; species Dama dama. The sequence goes on from NC_083714.1 coordinate 113,885,125, forward strand.
TATTTAACATATAGCAGTGTTGAATTTATTTCTAAATGAGGTCCTGCTTCCCCCCCACCCCCCGACCCCATAATATATAAAGTAGATTCCAAAAATGGCCACAGACGCTTCCCTTTCCATCAAGACGTAGAGACATTTTCTTCACCTCGTGACTCTGACCTTGGCTGTGTGATTTGCTTTAGTCAATGGGATTGACACAGTGCTTGTGTACTGGGGCTCACCCTCTCGTGGTCTTGAGGGTCCTGCTACCACCAATGCGTGAGTAAGCCCTGGGCTAGTCGGGCTGGATGATGGCAGACCTGTGGTCTAGTCACCTTTGTGACCTCGGCTGACCTGGCAGCTCACCACAGATTCATAAATAAACCTGCCTGAAACAAGCAGAACTGTTTGGTCAAGCCCAGCCCAAATTGCTAGTTCACTGATTCTTGAGCTGTGCTGTGTTTAGTCTCTCAGTTGTGTTCAGCTCTTTGTGAACCCCATGGACTGTAGCCCACCAGGCTCCTCTGTCCATGAAATTCTCCAGGCAAGAATGCGGGAGTGGGTTGCCATGCCCTTCTCCAGGGGATCTTCCCAACCCAGGGATTGAACCCAGGTCTCCCGCATTGCAAGCTGATTCTTTACCAGCTAAGCAAACAGGGAAGTCCAAAAATTCTGGAGTAGGTAGCCTATTTCTTCTCCAGGGGAACTTCCTGATCTAGGAATCGAACCTGAGTCTCCTGCATTACAGGTGGATTCTTTACCAGCTGAGCTACCAGTTGAAGCCCCGATTCTTGAGCTAAATAAATGGTTATTGTTTTAAGCTACTGAGTTATGGGGTAATTTGTTACATAGAAAAAGCTAGCTGCTACAGGATACTAAACATAATGGAATGTTTTGTGAATTGGCATTTTGTAATTCTTGGGGTCATAGACTGAACACTGATTCTTTAGAACTGTGGGTTTAAAAGAGCCTAAATTTATACCTAGTCCAATATATACCTATTTGTTTTTCTGTAAAAAAGTTAATCTACATATTATTAAGTTTAAAATGCAAATATTAGAATAGCATGCTAAGTATGATTCTATTAGATTAAATTTATGCTGTGTGTATACACATGTAGATAGTGAAGGACAGGGAAGTCTGCCGTACTACAGTCAATGGGGTTGCAAAGAGTCAGACATAACTTGGGGACTGAACAACAATATACATGGAAAATTCTAAATGAACACTGAAGAAACTGTTAGTCAAAAATATCTCTGGACCTAGGATAGGGGTTGGAAGAACTTTTTTTTTTGTTTATATTTTGAAATTTTTAGCATGATCACCTGCTAACTTTATAATTTAAAAGACACTGAAATTAAAAAAATAGAAGTCCATCACCAAATGGTTCAAGAGTACCAGCCTAGCTCAAGAACTGTGTTGTTTGTTTCATTTGTACTTTTTTTTTTTTTTTTTAAAAACTCAGTGTCCAAAATACATACCATTATTTCAGGATTTTCATCAGCGTAGGCGTCAGTGAATTGAGTTTTTAATCTGGTAAGCATTTGCTGCATGTCAAAAACACTGGCTTTAAAGAAAGAAAATGCTTATTTATTTAGTTTTGTATTAATTTCTCACCACTTCCAAGAAATATTTGAAACTCCTAAGGTAATGTGTTAATTAAACGCTGCTAAGGCAGAATTTCTGGCTAAATAAAAGACCTTGTATTACCATACCGCTACATTTGCAAGTTGGAAAAATAAAGCACCACAAAAATCTGACTTCTTTGAAGGTTCCCAGCTCAGACCCACTGAGTAGAGTTTGAATTAAGACTAAGATCGAATAAACAAAAAGATCCTACTGTATAGTACAGGGAACAATATTAAATATCCTGTGATAAACTATAATGGAAAAGAATATATAAAAGAACATATATGTACTGTGCTTAGTTGCTCAGTCGTGACCAACTCTTTGTGACCCCATGGACTGTAGCCCACTAGGCTCCTCTGTCCATGGGGATTCTCCAGGCAAGAATACTGGAGTCGGTTGCCATGTCCTCCTCCAGCGGATCTTCCAATGCAGGGATTGAACCCAGGTCTCCTGCATTGCAGGCAGATTCTTTACCATCTGAGCCACCAGGGAAGCCCAGTCATGTCATGTCACAGCCAATAAGGAGACAGAGCAGATAGGACTCAAGTCAAATCCCACACTGCATGCAGATTCTTTACCGTCTGTTTACCGTCTGAGTTCAGTTCAGTTCAGTCGCTCAGTCGTGTCCGACTCTTTGTGACCCCATGAATCGCAGCACGCCAGGCCTCCCTGTCCATCACCAGCTCCCGAAGTTTACTCAAACTCATGCCCATCGAGTCGGTGATGCCATCCAGTCATCTCATCCTCTGTCGTCCCCTTCTCCTCCTGCCCCCAATCCCTCCCAGCATCAGGGTCTTTTCCAATGAGTCAACTCATCATATCAGGTGACCAAAGTACTGGAGTTTCAGCTTCAGCATCAGTCCTTCCAATGAACACCCAGGACTGATCTCCTTTAGGATGGACTGGTTGGATCTCCTTGCAGTCCAAGGGACTCTCAAGAGTCTTCTCCAACACCACAGTTCAAAAGCATCAATTTTTCGGCGCTCAGCTTTCTTCACAGTCCAACTCTCACATCCATACATGACCACTGGAAAAACCATAGCCTTGACCAGACGGACCTTTGTTGGCAAAGTAATGTCTCTGCTTTTTAATATGCTATCTAGGTTGGTCATAACTTTCGTTCCAAGGAGTAAGCGTCTTTTAATTTCATGGCTGCAATCACCATCTGCAGTGATTTTGGAGCCCAAAAAAATGAAGTCTGACACGGTTTCCACTGTCTCCCCATCTATTTCCCATGAGGTGATGGGACCAGATGCCATGATCTTAGTTTTCTGAATGTTAAACTTTAAGCCAACGTTTTCACTCTCCTCTTTCACTTTCATCAAGAGGCTTTTTAGTTTCTCTTCACTCTCTGCCATAATGGTGGTGTCATCTGCATATCTGAGGTTATTGATCATTCTTCTGGCAATCTTGATTCCAGCTTGTGCTTCCTCCAGCCCAGCGTTTCTCATGACGTACTCTGCATATAAGTTAAATAAGCAGGGTGACAATATACAGCCTTGACGTACTCCTTTTCCTATTTGGAACCAGTCTGTTGTTCCATGTCCAGTTCTAACTGTTGCTTCTTGACCTGCATACAGGTTTCTCAAGAAGCAGGTCAGGTGGTCTGGTATTCCCATCTCCTTCAGAATTTTCCACAGTTTATTGTGATCCACACAGTCGAAGGCTTTGGCGTAGTCAATAAAGCAGAAATAGATGTTTTTCTGGAACTCTCTTGCTTTTTCGATGATCCAGCGGATATTGGGAATTTGATCTCTGGTTCCTCTGCCTTTTTTAAAACCAGCTTGAACATCTGGAAGTTCACAGTTCACGTATTGCTGAAGCCTGGCTTGGAGAATTTTGAGCATTACTTTACTAGCGTGTGAGATGAGTGCAATTGTGCGGTAGTTTGAGCATTCTTTGGCATTGCCTTTCTTAGGGATTGGAATGAAAATGGACCCTTTCCAGTTCTGTGGCCACTGCTGAGTTTTCCAAATTTGCTGGCATATTGAGTGCAGCACTTTCACAGCATCGTCTTTCAGGATTTGAAATAGCTCAACTGGAATTCCATCACATCTACTAGCTTTGTTAGTAGTGATGCTTTCTAAGGCCCACTTGACTTCACATTCCAGGATGTCTGGTTCTAGGTGAGTGATCACACCATTGTGATTATCTGGGTCGTGAAGATCTTTTTTGTACAGTTCGACCATCTGAGCCACCAGGAAAGCCTACATATATATATATATATTCCTAGAGGAGGGCATGGCAACTCACTCCAGTATTCTTGCTTGGAGAAACCCATGGACAGAAGACCTTGGCGGGCTACAGTCCCTGGGGTTGCAAGGAGTCTGACACGACTGAAGTAACTTATCACACACACACACACACACACACACATATCTGTATCACTTTGCTGTACAGTAGAAATTAACACAACTCTGTAAATCAACTATACTTCAATAAAATTAGTAATAATAATAAAGAGTAGAAAAGGGGAAAAAACCCCTAAAATCAGAGTGTCTGAATAAGGAGATGAAGACCTTTCACCAGAATGAATAAGACCCAGGCCTTAGATAGTTGGCATTCAGACACGAGGCTGGTTACTCGGGCCTGGTTGCCCATAGGCTGCAGTGACACCTTTGCTTTTGAGTCCCAGGATCCATCAAACCAATGCAGTAAAGAGCCCGAGGGAAACTCTCTGACTCTGAGTCCCTAGGGCTCTCCCCAGTTCTCCTGGGGTCCATCTAACTACAGGACCATAAGGCATCACGTCATCATAAGATCATGCCATCAGCCTGCCTGTAACACACTTGCTGCAAAGACACAGTGGGAAACTGACCTTCAGTTCAGGCCATGGAAAAATTCCAGGATCAGGGTTCAAGTGGATTTCTCACATACAATACATAATGTGATGAGTATCTTTGCTTAAGGTGCTTGGATACTATGATTTATAAGAAACATGTATTTCATCATTCGGATGACCAAAGTACATTTCTCATATCTATTTGACTTCATCCATGGTTCCTGGCCTACAGCTCCCAAAACTCTTAGAATCTCCTGAGTGATAAGAGCAATGGGAGTATCTTTTGTTAATATTTGGTCTCCTGTTCTCAGTTCCTGAAATCCCTTCAAAGCCATAAAGGTGAAATGGGTGCCTTGTTATATTCATAACAAACCCTTTTCCATCACAACTAAGATTACGTTAATGAGGTGACTTTTGGAAAGCACCAAACGTTGGGGGCTGCCAGGAGAACCAACGATGTGATTGGAGGTTGATCTTGTGAAAAAGAAATCTTTAGAAGGGGAGGTGGGGCATGAGCACATGATAAAAAGATTTACACCCACATGGAAATCCATAGTCCTGAGGGTGGGGCTGTGTTGGAAACCATGTGGGTGGAGATCAAAGGCAAGGGGAACAGAAGTCATATTGTTGTAGGAGTGTGTTACAGGCTGCCAGACCAGATGGGGGTAATTGATGAAAGGTTCCTGACAGACCACACAACTGGCCTGGAGTGGAGACACCTACTGATGGAGGGGGAGGGTGGTGCGCGAACCAGCTGGACAGCTGCTCAGAGTCACCATCAGCTGGAAGCAGAGTGCCTGAACAAACTCTTGACTTACCTTACTGACAGTTTCACCTCCTGTTAAGACTGAACATTGACAAGGAGAATTGCTACTCTTGAGTTAATTCAAACCAAGAAGGAGGAACTGTTTGGTGAGGAAGAAGCATAAGACCTTGGGAGAAGGTGAGTTGGTCTTCTCAGAATAAGTGTGTGCGTGCTCAGTTGTGTCCAACTCTTTGAGAGCCTTTGGACTGTAGCCTGCTAGGCTCCTCTGTCCATTGGATTTTCCAGGCAAGAATACTGGAGTGGGTTGCCATTTCCTCCTTCAGGGGATCTTCCCGACCCGGGGATCAAACCAGCGTGTCCTGCATTAAAGGCGGATTCTTAAGAGCCATGGGGAATGGGTTGCTCAGACATCAAAAGGCTTGGAGTCATGGTTCTCAGGCTTGAGGGTCATAGACAACATCAAGGGCTGATACAACCCCCACCTCCAACCCACCTGGCTCTGCCTCCAAGATTCTGATTGGGCCTGTTGGGAGAGGGGATTAGGAATCTCTGTTCTCATTGTGGGGGTGGGGGGCAGAGGGCTCTTTGAGGGAAACAGAGGTTTTCCTCAACTCACAGCTTGAGATGCCACAGCAGCCACGCCGAAGGTTGGAAGGATGCAAAAACGAAATTCCATATCAACCGCTACAAAGGAGCTTAAGGAAGATAAAATGATGGACTTGACTAAGAGCTGCTGCTATGCCAGGAGCCCTGGGGACCTCGGTTTTGTTGCTCATGCCGAAGAGCTGGTGGATAGCCAACGAGGAGCATAGAAACAATTGCAGTGGACGGTACGAGTGGTGTCAGGAAGGCTAAAGAGCGACCTGAGGCGGAAACCATGCCAGGGCATCCACAAGGACTTTCTAAGTTAAATTCTGGGTAGGAGGGTAAAGAGAAAAAGGCGTCTGTTCGAGGCTTGGGGTGTCCCATGAACTGCCGTTCACACACAACAGGAAGTGACTTGCACCCCTTTTTCTCTTTGGCGAATGGCAATGACCATTATTAGATACCTCTCTGTGCAGATATTGCCTTATTTAATCCTCACAACAACCTTACAAGGTAGGCATTAAAAAAAAATGTTTCAGCTGTGCCACATGGCATATGGGCTCTTACTTCCCCAACCAGGGATCGAACCTGTACCCCCTTCATTGGAAGGCAGATTTTTAACAACTGGACCACCAGGGAATTCCCAAGATAGGCATTTTTTTGTACCAGTTGGCTTTCTTCTCTTTGGTCCTGGGTGCTCTAGATGCTGCTCTGTGCTCTGGCATGAGGCTAGCCAGCTGCTTAGTACGTTCTCTTTTCCGAGGCTGATTCTCCCCAGGAAGCACCCCAACACCTGGGGGTGAATTCTCCAACCTCCTGGGCTGCTCCGGCACGGGGAACATTGGGCTGGACCCAACTAAGCTCAGTGAGATTTTCTTTCACCTGCTGTTTTTGGTCTTACCTTGGGCTCCCCGCAAAACAGACTCGAGATAAGGGTTTCGGTGCAAGTTTTTATTCAGTGCGAGGTGAGTCCAAGAAGCACTGAAATGAGACAAGGAATGCGGGAAAGCCAGTGATGGGCATTTCAAAGAGCAGGTTTCCACTGTGGGCAGGGGGGTGCAGTCCCATTGGTGACCTTCTCAGAGATTGTCTGAAATGTAGCTCAAAATGGTCCCATTCAGAAGTCAGCATGTGTGCATGCTAAGTCGCTCAGTTGTGTCCAACTCTTTGTGACCCCATGGGCTGTAGCCTGCCAGACTCCTCTGTCCATGGAATTCTTCAGGCAAGAATACTGGAGTGGGTTGCCATGCCCTCCTCCAGGGGATCTTCCCCACCCAGGGATCAAACCTGTGTCTCTTATGTCTAGTGCATTGGCAGGCAGATTCTTTACCATGAACACCACCTGGGAAGCCCCGAGAGTTGAGAGGGCTGGGCATTTCTCCAACTCCTCCTGGCCTGCATTGTTGGAGGGCTGCCCTGGATGATGCTGTCTCTGGCACCTCCACCCTTCCCAAATCTAGGCTCAGCCTGTGCTGCAGCCAGAGATGGCCCTCAGGCAGAGGGATGGAAAAAGCAGCTGCTGTGTTGACTGCCCCCTGCCCTGCCGCCCCATAAGCGGAGGGGATGCAGGCGAGACGCTGACAGCATCCATGACATTTGCCTTAACTTCAAAGCGTTCTGGGAAAATTGACCTGGAGGAACGTGTAGTTATTGTTAGGTGCAATTTTGCAGATAAGGAAAAGATTCAGAGAGGTTAAGATGCTTCCAGAGGGTAACACAGGCCCAGGACTGCTTGTCTTAGTGAGTATAGGGTTCTACCGCCCCCTCAACAAACTCACCCTTTACCAGTGCTGAGGATGGCTCAGAACCGGGAGGGGTGGGAAGTCCTTTAGGCCCCAGGACCCCTAAATCCAGATATGCTCTTACAGATGGGCAGTGCTGGGTGTGTTCAGAGGACACTGCCCTCAGGGCAATAAATTGGTACAGCCACTATGGAAACAGTACAAAGTTTCCTTAAAAACTTAAGAATGGAACTACCATAAGATCCAGCAATTCCATGTCTGGATATTTATCTAAAGGAAATGAAAACTGGGTCTCAAAGTGGTACTGATCTCTATTACCCATGTTCACCGCAGTATTATTCACAATAGCCAAGATAGGGAAGCAACCTAAGTGTCCATCAATGGATGAATGGATAAAGAAGATACGGCATATATGCATACAATAGAACATTATCTAGCCAGAAAAATAGAAGGAAATCTTGCCATTGGTGACAACACGCACCTTGAGGGCATTATGCTAAGTGAAATAAGACAGAAAGACAAATACCACTGGTATCCTGTATAAATGGAATCTGAAGGGAAAAAAAAGCCTAACTCTTACAAACTGGGTAGAGAAGTAGTTGCCAGGGGCTAGGAAGAAGTGTGATGGGAAGAGGCCAGTAAAAGGATCCCAACTTTCAGTTATAAGATGAATAAAGTTGGAGGGTCTGATATAGTGTGGTGACTATGGTTGGTAACACTGACAGTGTGGTTGAGGTTTGGTGGGAGGATGGAACTCAGATGTTTTCACCAAAATAAAAAAGAGGAAGAGATAGATAGATATGGGAGATGATGGGTATGTTAATTCAAATTTTGTCTGTCAGTATACTCAATAATGGGCTTCCCAGGTGGCCCTAGTGCTAAAGAACCCACCTGCCAATGTAGAAGATGCCAGAGACACGGGTTTGATCCCTGGGTGGGGAAGATTCCCTGGAGGAGGTCATGGCAATCCACTCCAGTATTCTTACCTGGAGAATTCCATGGACAGAGGAACCTGGGGTGGGCTACAGTCCATGGGGTCACAAAGGGTCAGACACGACTGAGCACACATGCACCTGCACATGCACATAGTTAATAATAAAGCTGAAATTAAAAAATAAAAAGGACACTGCCCTGGGACGGAGCTTGCCATGACCAATTCACTCTCTGAATACCCCTGGGCAAATTATTCAGCCTCTCCGATCTCCAAATCTCTTACCCTTCAAATGAGCCGAGACCAGGCCCACTCACGTCTAAGGCCATTCCAGCTCCACAAGTCTATGATTTTATGTGATGTTCAGAGCGATACCGATACTGAGCAGGACCCCGTGGGGCTCTGGGGCACAAAAGCCTTTCTGTGTCCCCCATTTCTTGATTACAGGAAATAGGCTTCATTCAACCTCGGTGACCTTCCAGGAGTTCCAACAGGCAGGTTCAAACAGATGCTAATTAGGGAAGGGAGGAGATGTGGAGATAGGGAGGAGCAGCCAGGAAATAATAATGTAGCCTTTGGGGCAGGGTCCCGGTTCCCCCAGAAGGCATACACACAATAGCTTTTTGCAGATACTGAAGCTCCCACCAGGTGGGAGAAGTTAAAGGTATGCTGCTCCCAGGCACGTACACCCTAGACCAGTTGGAACCAGAGGCTGATAATGCTGATTCCCAATTACCTCACCACCAACTAATCAGAAGAATGTCCCTGAGCCAATCACGCCCTTCTCTTTGAACCTTTCCTATAAAACTCCTTACTACCCCCTCCAGGTGGGAACACACAGGTTTTGAGGACATTAACCTGCTGTGGCCTCCCCCTTTCCTCTCAAAGCGATAAGGCTATTCTTTTCTGCTTCACGGTGTCCTTCACAAAGGCTGGAGTGGCTTCAGGACTGCATATAATTCAAATGGCATGCGAGGCTCAGCGGTGCAGAACCCTGACCCTGGACAGGGCTGACTGGGCCTCAGACAACTCCCGTCAGAGGGACAATTACCTTGGCGGCCTGTCCACAGCCTAGTGTGGCTCTCAGCTTTGTAGGCTCAGAAACTCAGTCTCACCACCGTCCATGCTAGTCAGCTCTGGAACCAAGTTAAAGCAAGGCTGCTAGAAGGAGCCAGAAGGTTAAAGCCATCCTATGCAGTCAGAAACTGGTTGGCTGCTGCCATTCGCTAGCCCAGGCCCTGCAGGTTGGTCACAGGACTGCCTCATTGACTAAGGCTGGCAGGGTGGCTCAGTCTCCAGGAAAGGTAGGATTGCCAGGATTTGTGAGTTTACTGGGAGCACACTGGGATAGCCCATCCATAAGGCTCCACGGGTCAGAGGTGACGCCACATCCTTCACTGATCGATAGTGTTTGAGTGGGTAACCCAACTCCAGTTTCTGCCTCAGTTGCCCCCAGGATTCAAACAGCAAAGGGTGGGCAACACCCACATTCGGATAATCTGCCTGCTTGCCTGCTCAGTTGCTTGAGTCATGTCCAACTCTTTGGGGCCCCATGGACTGGAGCCTGTCAGGCTCCTCTGTCCTCGGTGTTCTCCAGGCAGGGATACTGGAGTGGGTTGCCAGTTTCTCTTCCAGGTCGGATAATTTAAGAAAGGCTTATTTCAAAGGCGCTGTTTGCAGAGGAATGGGCTTGAAGCATCCCTCAGCCCAAAGCTACTGAATGGTTAGCAAAACCTAGTTGGAGAAGGAACCTCATGAGGAGCACTGGGGAATCCTTGGTGGCAGTGGGAGAGCCGGGGGAAGAAGTAAGTTGACCCCACTCTCCTCCCCCCAAGCAGCACCTTCTGGGGCTGCTCATTGGCTGAACTCCACCAAAGCCATATAGATCAGCCTGCCAGGGCCAGCACCAGCAAGGGAGGGAGGAGAATGACTCCAGAGAGAAAAAAGCCAGGCGTCCACCCGATTCCACCCCCTCCACCCTCAGCTTGCCACGTGATGGACACATACTAATTTCCTAACGACTTAAATCAGACTGCTGCCAAGTCTCACTGGCCTGGGCATTCCACTCCTTCAAGGTGACTTTGCTCTGATGCATTCAGTGTTGATGGTTTAGATTGCTTCCTAAATACCGGAGTGGGTTGCCATTCTTTCTCCAGGGGATCTTTCCGTCCCAGGGATCGAAACCGGGCCTCCTGCATTGCAGGCAGATTCTTTACCATCTGAGCCACCAGGAAGACAGGCTTCCTATGGGCAAACTTATTTCCCTTATTTTCAATTCTGGTGCGAGGTGTCACTTTCCAGCACAAGTAACAGGATGGAGAGAGAAAGCTTAACAAGGGGGCATTTGAAAAGGTCTGGAGAGCATCAGGGGCTGTGGGGCAGTGAGTTAGTGGTGAAACCAAGTGAAGCTGTGAGCCTTCCAAGGCTGCAGTGGCTCCGAATAGCCTTCCCCCTATTAAGGGGTGGGCTGCCCTGGTAGCTCAGGCAGTAAAGCGTCTGCCTACAATGCGGGAGACCTGGGTTCGATCCCTGGGTTAGGAAGATCCCTTGGAGAAGGAAATGGCAACCCACTCCAGTATTCATGCCTGGAAAATCCCATGGACCGAGGAGCCTGGTGGACTACAGCCCATGGGGTCGCAAAGAGTCGGACACGACTGAGCCACTTCACTTCACTTCATGCAGGAGTGCACCCCGTGCCACTGGCTTTTAACTTTTTGACAATGATGAACTGATGCCAATTTGGTTTCATTTCTACCCATTGGACCGTTCTGAAGCAAATCCCAAACATCCTATCACTTATATGTAACTATCTCTGTGTATGTGTGTGTGTGTGAGTGTTAGTTGTTCAGTCGTGTCCGACCCTTTGCGACCCCATGGACTGTAGCCCACCAGGCTCCTCTGTCCATTGAATTCTTCAGGCAAAAATACTGGAGTGGGTTGCCATGCCCTTCTCCAGGGGCTCTCTGTACATATCTCTAAAAGATAAAGGCTCTTTTCCTAATGTAACTATATTATTTAACAATTACCTGTTAATATTTTCAAATATCCAGTCAGTGTTCCAAGTTTAATTGTTTCATACATCTCAAAGTTTTGTTTATTTTTAGGTTTAGATTGGTGAGAGAAGGCTTAATAACTTCCCTTGACTACATCACAAGCTAGCTATGATCCTGGGTCCTCCTGCCTCTTGGAGTCAAGAGTCTTGAATGTGTAGTCCATACCAGCTGACTCAATTTCCTTCTCTTTTATTCACTTCTCATCTCACTGACATCTAGTCCCAGCCACTGCCACATCTCTGAAACTGCCTGGTCCAAGCTCAAAGTTGACCCTCTTTGCCAAAGCCAAGTTTCCCTTTTCTCTCCTTCTCCCATGTATTTTGACCCTAGTTTAGAGTCTGGTCTTAGTTCAAGGATGGGAGAAAATGACGACTGGATCTGGTTCAAGGTTGCTTTTAGTTTGGTTTCCTTCTACAGCAGCAACCAAACTATACAAAGGATCAAAGCAAGATGCTGATACCAGTGGGTGGGTGGTTCCCTGCACCTTCGGGGGGGCTCCCAAGCCATGGGCACCCTTGGATGGGTAGGGAGAGTGAATGGAGAAGAGAACAGAACCAGTAAAGCGACTCACTGCAGTGGGCAACTGGAGCTCAGTCCCGTCTGGGCCCTCGAAGAACCTGTGTCAGATCCAGCTCAGAACTGAGAAGGCTGGGGGATTTACCTGATGGTTGCTCCTCTCCCCAAACTTGGGGGTTTAAGCTTCTACCTTCCAACCTGTGCCTGCACTTGGTGAAATAATCTCCTGTGGGGCCAGAGAAAGGCACACGACACACGGAGACAAGCTCTCAAGGCAGAAGCTGGCCACGTGCCCAGAGGCTCCCAGCCACAGGTGTGCTCAGAGACGGGCTAAAGGTGGGGGGGGGGGGGGCATTGACAGTGTGGGCAGCGTCTGTCTCTCTCCCCCTCCTTCAAAATCTCCCTTCCCACTGCCTCTGTGAACCACTCTCTCCTGGTTTCCCATCTAGCTGTTTCTTCCCAGCACACAATTTCAGATTCCTCTCGTCCCCCCAACTTCATGCCTAAATGTGAAACTGGTACCCGGCTGAGCCTGGTTAGCCCTCTCACTCCGCACTTCCTTCCCTGAGGGAACTCAAACCCTAACCCTACATCTAAGGCTGCAATCCTCACTTCTTTGCTGCTGACTCCCAAATCCATGTCTGAAGCACAGAACTCTTTCAGTTACAATCCAAACCTTCACAACGAATTTCTCCACTAAGCATCTCTGTTTGGGGATACTTCACAGGCTTTTCAACTTATATGCCAGACTGAACTGATTAACTGCCACCCTCGCTTCCAGCAAACCTGTTCCTCCTCTGTATGTCTGGTCTCTGTGAATGGCACCATCATCCCTTCAGTCTCCCAAGCCTGAAATTCAAAACCCATTTGTGGAGTCCACGTGGATCCGCAGCTGGAGGGCAAGGGGCTGAAAGTTGGCGGTGGCCAGGAGCGCCCTTTTCCAGGTGTGGGGGTCTCGGGCTACTCGACTTCCTCCTGTGGGTGTGGACTTGCATGCAGCGAGATGGATACCACCACCACCACCCCCCCCCCCACACACACCCCACTCTGAGTTTCGCACTCCGATTCTGATGACTCTCTTGTCACAGATAGAGTTGCAGGAGGTGTTTTCCTGAGGGCTTCTGAAGCCAGGCCTCAACGTGGTGCTAGAGGGGCCGAAGAAGGCCGTGAATGACATGAATGGCCTGAAGCAGTGTTTGGCTGAAATTAAAAAAAAAAAAAACAAAAACCCATTCATGTCAGACACTGTTGGTTGCCTGACCCAAACTGCATTCCTGATAATGAATCACATCATGGGAACAGGGGCCATAGTTCTGGCTGATGAACTGTAAGCAGGCATCTCTGCTGTGGGTTCCTGGGAAAGTTTTTGTCTTCCTGATACACGTGTTGCCCTTTACCCTTCTTCCTGCTGGAATGTAGATGAGAAGGCAAGAGCAGTTGCAGTCATATTGTAACCATGAGGAAAGGGCCAAGAGAGTCACAGAGTCTAAGGTGCTGACGTTCTTGGACTGATATTTGCTTACCTCCTCTCTTCTTATGGTGTGAGCAAAATCCATCTTATTTGTTGAAGCCTCTGTAGTCAGGGTTTTTTCGATACGTGTAGCACTGTGCAGATGCACCACTTGGATTCTCCCTTTAACATGGAGGCACTCATTTCTGCAGCTGTTGAGAGTATTGAGTGCCGGATGTCACCCAGTCCAAATATTACATAATTTCCATAATTTCTTCCAAGATTCCACTGCCTGATTTAGCCTTCTTTCTTTCTGTGGTTTACTTATCTGAGTTTCTCACTGGGCTGTAAGTTTCTGAAGGACAAGACCATGTCTTCCATGACTTTGTCCCTTTGGTATCTCACACAGGGGCCAGCACATAGCCCACTTCTGTGTTTCATGATCTTTCACGCTCCAGATTATTTTCTTCAGAGTGTGTCCAGTTTGCCAAATGACTTTTTCAAAGTGTGACTTTCAGAAGTGAGCTGAATGTTTCAGGAGTGGTCTTGATAAGAGTACGGTGGTGTGGGACCATCCCTTCCCTTTTTAGAGACATTTCCATCTGTAACTATACCCTAGGAGCTGAGTTCTTTTTAAATTTTCCAGTCACTGTATCCTACTCTTTACTCAGACTGTTCATTACAGTTGTTTTTTTTTTTTAAATCTGAGATGTTGCTAAACTACATTGCTCACATCCTATACCCTGACTTTTGCTTTCTGGAACAAGGATAGAACTTTAAATTTTTTCCTATTTAATGTCACCATTTGCACCAGTCCTGATGTCTAATGCTACTTTACACCTGAACTGAACCTGACTTTTACATTTTTAATATTTTGATTTAATTTGCTACAATTTCTGCAAAGCACCTCAATACCTTTATGGAAGAGGAGGAGGAGGCATATATTAATAAATAAATAAATAAGTGAATACCATCTCGATAGACTCACTTTATTGTTACAGTCTGTTGAAACATAATTGAAGTCCAAGTAAATTATCTGCTTGGTAGATTAACTACTCTATCAGCTTGGGGGCAACCAGGAATTTGATGGGTGTGTGTTTTCCACCGGTCCACCTGCTCCATGCATAAAATTGTTGAACAGGGCTGATGAAAGAGGCCTGGAGGGGAGTCTGAAAGTGTATCAGCTACTTTGGATTTTATGAGATTTAACTGAAGCCTCCGTCCCTCCCGCCCCTGGGCCCCACCACCTGGTTCCAGCAGGGCTGCCGATAAGTGAGGGCAAGAGATGGTCAGAGGGGGACCCAGAGAGGCTGGTGCTTATCACTTCTTGTCCTCATACCAAAACCAAATCATTTCTTTTCGGATGACCTCCTCTTGAATATGCTCAGTTCCTTCTGGAGAACAGGCTGGTTCTTGGGCCCAGACACAAATTATTGCCAGGCTGCGAGGATGGGGTGGCCCTCATCACCTCAGCTCCACAGGTGCTCCCTGGGTGCCGCTTTCTCTTGGTTACAATGCAGCGATGCTGGGCATACTTTTTATGACTGTGTGTTTTCTCTTTCTTCCAGCATTAAAATTTTATTCACCACATGTCAACTTGCTTATTAAAAAGTTCCCAGGTGCTCTTACCTCAGCTGCGTGCCTGCCATCAGCTCTGGCCGCTACTGTTTTCTCATCTATTACGCATTGTACGTGCTGAACCGCCTCAGTTGGGTCTCAGAAAATGCGCAGCAGGCAGAGGAAAAGGTCTCAGCATGCAACATACCCAACTTTTCTGGGAGTGTGGGTGGTACCCACTTACCCCATCTCTTTTTTTTCCACCCCTCTCCCCAGACAAATTGGGCTGTCCCCTGCAACTCATGTTCACCCCCAGCTTCGGCCACTTTTCCAGTAACTCACTCCCTATGTTAATTTGTCTTCCACTCCAGTGGGCAAACCTCAGGGTTAACCTCCTACTCCTTTTCACATCGGGGGCTGACCTTTACCTCCCTCCCCTGCCCTTCCTCGTCTGAAAGAAGGAGCGCTTAACCTTTTCCGTGCTAGGCACCCCTGTGTTCTGCTTAATCGGAATTGGGAATTACTGCAGGCTCTCCTTAAAACGCAGATTCAGATTCAGAAGGTCTGGGTGGGGCCGAGATTTGCATTTTTAACGAGCTCCCGGGCGCTGCTGCTGCTCCCTGGACCACATTTTGAGTTGCCAGGTCTCAGGGGATTTCAAGATTGTAGGTGGTGGGGGAGGGGGTGGATGGAGAGGCGCCGCACTCGAAGCCTGCTCCCTCTTCGCCCCACCACCCCAAGCACCAGGGAAAACCTGCGCCCACATTGGATGCATAAACAGAACCCGGCAGGCGCAGAGCATCACAGGTGCGCATCCGGGCCGGCTCCGGCCCCGCCGCAATTCATCAGCTCCCAACAAATGCTTCTTTATAATCGGGAAATAGAAACCCGCTCTGGCCGAGCGGGGAACGCTGAGCGCGCTCCTCCCACCTTTCCGGGGCCGCTGCGCAAGGGGCGGACTCCAGGCGGGGCGGCTTCATAAACCAGAGGGAAAGAGACGAAACAATTAAACCTAGCGAGTCAGGATTGCTCCAAGGAACAGGCTTTCAAAGGCTGGGGAGTCTGGCTTTTATCCAGGCTGTGGGATCAGCCAAAGGGCGCGGGCCTCCTTCCCTCAGCGTGACAGGTGCGCCGGAGGCAGGCTCTGGGATCCAGGCTTGCCCATGGCCCAGCGCCCCGTGAGAGTGAAAAAGGACCCGTGTCTGATAGGGTAACCCACCCTGCGATCCCCACGTAACAGGAAAACACGGAGAAAAGCCACATTCCTCTCAGTCCAGCCTGAGGCTGTACCTGCTCCCTGACTCTTCAGAGTATAGTTGTAGAATCACACCTTCCGGAGATGCCCTGCCCTGTTCAACCATCTTCCTTCCTTCCATCCTTTCTTCCTCCCTCCATTCTGTCCTCTCTCTCTCACTCTGAGGCCCTTACCTTTAACCTAAATAGTTATTTTGCTCATTGAATCCAGAGCTAGATACCGGACATGTTAAGTTACTCAGTGGTATCCGACACTTTGCAACCCCATGGACTGTAGACCGCCAAGCTCCTCTGTCCATGGGATTCTCCAGGCAAGAATACTGGAGTGGGTTGCCATGCCCTTCTTCAGGGGGTCTTTCCGACCCAGGGATTGAACTCATGGCTCTTGCATCTCTTACATCTCCTGCAGTAGGCAGGCCGGTTCTTATATTTTTAAAGTCAGATGCCATGGGGTCCCAATTTCCGACCTAATTACAGACACTAATCACAGATTTGAGTGGTTAAAAAAAAATTTTTTTTTTTTTTTAAAGAAAGACAGAAATTGTCTTAAAGCGGTGTTCTCCAAGTGTGGCCCCAGGAGCAGCAGCATCAACATGGCCTGGGAACTTGTTAGAGACACAGGTTCTCTGATCCTTACCCCAGACCTGCCAAATCTAGCCACCTTGTGGTGGGGCTAGGCCCTCTCTGTTTTAAGGAGTCCTCCAGGTGGAAGTTTGAGAAGCACTCCTCTAAAGAAAGAAATAAGGAGCCCAGACCCAAGGTCTCCATAATGGACGGGGCAGAGAGCTGGAGAGCAGAGGGGAATCAACATGCTGCCTCCTGGGATGATGGGGCAGGGTGACTTGAGTCTAGAAGATGCCCTGTGCAGACTAGCCTGGGTTGCAGCAAATGGCCGGAAGCTGCAATAAGGCCACTGCTTCACAGGAGCTGTTCTTCGTGTTCAATTTTGTCACCCATGCTCCCACACTAACTGCCAGGAAACTCGACTGTCTACTTTGTGCTAATAAGCTGCCTTGGTTCTTCTAACATGCCGAACATGATAAGAGCACGGAGGGATGAAATATCTGGAGTAGTTAAGTAATCAAGGCAGGAGTAATTAGGTAGACTAAACCCCAACAGAAATAATCCATCTTTTGGAAAGAAATGACATTTTGAAAAATTTAGAAATCTTCATCAAGCTATTATGCGGCTGAAATATATAAGCACTTTGCATTCTGTTTTCTTTCTCTGCAACACGCAACACATGTGAGAGTAATTAAGGGATTTCACTCTGTCCTGAGCACTTCATCTCAATGATGGTGGCTCTGGACACTGGAGACTAATATAAATAGCTCATCAATTATCTTTCCTAAATAAAGTGTCTATCGGTTTAAAGAGAATATGATTTTGTATCCAGGTATGGCAAAGGGTTTTGCTAAATGTTGCAGGCTTTTAGGCAGTTTGCAGTGTTGTATGAGGAGGGGAAGCAAAACATGTCCCTTTTCAGAAGTTTCCACAAACCGTGAGGGCTCCTTTTCTTCTCTTGTTCCTCCTGCTTCATCACTTGATGTTTGTGATTAACCTGCTTGGTGAAATATGGGCACTCTTGCCCTGGAATGCGGGAGAAGATTTTAGCAGATTATATCCTCCTGTGAAAAATGGCCTTTGTCATCAGTGACCGCGAGAGGACACCGCGGTGTGTGCAGATGTATGGATTAGCAAGGGGCACCCGCGGTGCCGTAGAAGATAAGAGAGTGCTGGGCTCAGCTCCGAGAGTCCATCCGTGTGTCCTTGAATTCAGTGCTTGAGAATGAGGGGGGCCTCGGTTTCCTCATCTGTACACTAAGCAAGGGAGGGGGTCCACTCAAAGTCGTTTAGGTGCTTTTCAGTCTTGATTTTTACCAAGATGAATTGCAGGCATTCAAAAAAATCTCTCCAAAATTGCCCCAAAAGGGAAAAATCACGGGAACGCAGTCTCTTGCTCCTCATAGGAGTCTGGGTGTGGGGTTGTTGGGATGGCACACCCTCCCACCTCTTTCGGAAGCTTCCTCATGCATTTTCTTGGCTGGGCTTTCATTGTTCCTGCCACAAGTTTGACATCGCTGCACAAAGATCTGCCTGGCTTTAGGAAGCTGCTGTGGTGCGGAGCACACATTCTCAGGCATGGCTTGGGGCAGCTGAAGCATAACGTCTCCTGATGTGCTACGGGAATTTGGAGCAGAACAAGCCAGGGGCTGTGGACCTGGATTCGCCACTTTGGGATGCCATCTCCGCCCCTCCCCCCAGCTCTGGGGGTCACCTGAGGTCAGACATCCTCCTCCCAAGGTGCCTCTTCGCGGCTGGACTCTCCCTGGTGACAGGGGCAGAGGCATCTCGCTGAATCCCACACCAACCGTCGACACGTCTGGTAATGTTCACAAGAGACCCAGTGGTCTCAGCCCACTTTTCAGCAAGATTTAATAGCACAAGACGATTGTGAGGCCTCAAGCTACCGGGAAGAGAAGTGTTTGCAAATCTGTGGTTTGGAGAAAGCTGCGCTCAAAACAACTATTCAGATTTTAATTTACAGCCTGCGGATTTGCAGAGAAGAAGATTTCTGGTAAGATGGCAATTAATGGGATTTTATCCCCAAGCCTAGTTCATTTCTTGCCTTTTAACTCCTTTGCTGCTGTGTCTTTGAGCCACTGCCTTGGCTGGCAGGATCATTTCACCCATGAATGAGGTCGTGCTTTCATTCATTCAACAAACATCTACGAAGCAGAGACTATGTACAGGCATTGGACTAGGTTCTGGGAGTGATGGATGAATAAGACTTCCATCTCTGCCCTTGAGGAATGGGGTGCCTAGTGGGGAGAGATGAGCATTATAAGCGCAAGGTTCATACTAGAAGCATGGTGGGTGCCACAGGTGGAGAGATGAGTCTTGGTTGCAAATCTGTAGTTCAATGACCAAATCCCAGCCCCCAGATTGGTTTTCCTTGGACTGTGGAGCCTTAACAAAAATGTAGCCAGCATTTGGATATACTGAACGATTTCCCAAAATAGATCACGACTCTGGCTTCTCTTGAATCATCTGAAGATCGGGCAGTTGGGGGCTTGCATTTGGAGACAACAAGAGCACCAGTGACGCTGAGTACTGGCTTCCCCCTTTTGATGGGACTTGCACTTGTCCAGCCAGTCAGAGTGACCAGGATGCCCACACCGTGTGTCTGTGCCCTTTCTCAGCCCATCTCCCCCTAGCAGCTGGCAGTGTTCGAATGGAGGGGCAGAGAGGGACGAATTCCTTCACAAGGTAGGGCAATATCTATATGTCATCATCCCCGATGCCTGACTCAGACAGGTCCACAAGCTCCTCGGTGACCTGGCCTCTTTTTTTCTGGCTGTTTCTAGTAGTCATGCCCAAGCACCCAAACCTTCTGTCTCCTATGACCACTGGCACTTCTGGGAATGGGCACTGCTGTTTTGTATCCCAGAAGCTGTGCTGTCCACTTGGCTAGCCTGCAGCCACGTGTGCATGTTGAAGTTACAGTGAATCAAAATGAAATAAAATAAAATTCCATTGCTCAGCCTCACTAGTCACATTTTGAGGATTCATTTGTGACTGCCTACCATTTTGGATGGCACAGATACAGAATATTTTCATCATTGAAGAAAATTTTAATGGACAGCATGGTTCTGGAGTTTTGCTTCAGTTGATATGCTTTCTCCTTTGAATGAAATCTAATGCCTTGTGTGCGAGAGGACACCCTTCTTTGAAGAGACCATCTAAGTGTCCTCTCTTCTTGGAAGTCTCCCCAGGCATCTCCTTCTAGGTGGACTTGCCCAAAGCCACTTGTCTGTTTCTGATATTTCCCCCTTCCATATTTATCACAGTGCCAAAAATACCTGATTCTGACACCTGCAAACTTCCTGTGGGTAGAGGCTGTGTTAGTCATGGCTTGTTTGATCTGGAACTTAGCCCAGAGGTAGTTCCACGGGGTCATGGTAGATGTTCCATGAATGTTTCGGGAGTGACTGAGTGGGCGTCTGGCATTCCAGGCAGTGGGCAGTGCTGCAACCTATGGCAGAAGCAAGAGCCAGGGGACAGAGGGGGTGAGATGAGACAAGGTCTTTGCTGATCGGTCTGGTGGTCAAGAGCTTGGGGGCAGGGTTGCTGGGGCTCAGACTCAGCCACCCCCAAAGGAACACCTGATGTCCCAGACCTGTCAGCCAGGTGAGGATGCCCGAGAACTCTTTTTTACAGGTTTGGCCTCGGGTGGAACTCACATTCACAGCAATTTCCAAGTCGAGCGAGCTGTTACTGCAAACCTCTCAGAAATCAGTGTCTTGCAACATTGAGCAATGACCAGTCAGCCTTGTGGGGATGAACTCAGAGTCCTTATTCATCAACTCGTCTTTTTTTTTTTCTTTCCCTTCTCTGTTTCCTAGTCTGTCTCATGGGCTCCTTGCTGCCAACCCGTTGACCCACACTAGCCACCAAACACAGGCAATTTATACCACCACTGTTTACACCTCAGGGTAGCTGGGCTTTTAAGGCCAAAGAATTATGACAAATAAGCACAAAACAGAAACATCTATTAAAAATAGGATTTCACAATTATAAATAATGAGGAATGGTAGGATGGGCCACTGTGGCTCTGCTTCATGTGGGCAGGGGTTGAGTTATTTTCTTCATGGGAAGGGATTCCAATGTTGCATTCTAGACCTCGGGTCAGGAAAGGTGATGATGATGGTGGCTGATATGTCAAGGCAGAAAGCTTGGAAGATGAATATGTGTGTGTGTGTGTGTGTGTGTGTGTGTGTGTGTGTGTGTGTACTTGGGCATACTTTGGGGCTTTTTCATCTTGAAACTGCCAATTTTCTAAAATTTGGCCAGAGGTACAAAGAAATAGGCATTTCTATTAAAATGCAATATATGTGGACTTCCCCGGTGGTCCAGTGGTTAAGGATCCACCTGCCAATGGAGGGGATATGTTTTGAGCCCCTTTGCTACAACTACTGAGCCCAAGCTCTAGAGACTGTAAGCTGCAACTCCTGAAGCCTGTAGGCTCTAGGGTCTGAGTGCCACAAATACTGAAGCCCATGCACCTAGAGCCTGTGCTCTGCAACAAGAGAAGCCACCACAATGAGAAGCTCCATGCGTTTCAGCTAGAGTGTAGCCCCCACTCTCTGCAACTAGAGAAAGCCCATGTGCAGCAATAAAGACTCAGTGCAACCAAAATAAATAAATAAAATGCGGTGTCTGTTGTTTTCAGCTGGGTTTCCTAGACATGGAGTTTGAGCTAAAGATAGGTAGGCTTTAGAAAGTTTTTTTTTTTTTAAATCAAGATGGCTTAATCGGACCATGGTTTACATACTGTAAAATTCACCTGTTTGAAGCATATGTTTCAAAGATATTTTTGGTAAATTTAACCAGTTGTGCAACCATCACCATGATCCAACTTTAAAACATTTCTAATCACCCCAAGAAGACCCCTTATGTCCCCTAGTGGTCATTGTCCAATTCCACCCCTAGCTACAGGCAATCATTAATCTACTTTCTGTCTCTATACATTGACCTTTTCTGGATATTTCATGTGAAAAGGATTACACAGTATGTGGTTTTCACATCTGGTTTCTTTCATTACATATAATGTTTTCAAGCATCATCCATGTTTTAACATGTATCCATGCTTTGTTCTTTTTCATAGCTGAATAATATTCTATTGTGTGGATATACCACATTTTATTTATCTTTTCCTGTTTATAGACATTTGGGCTGTTTCCACTTTTTGGCTATTATGAATAATGCTTCTATGAACACTTGTGCACAAATTTTTGTGTGGACAGATGTAAGTTTTCATTTTCTCTTGGGTATTTACCAAGGAGTGGAACTGCTGGCTTAAGTGGCTTAAATTTATGTTTAACTCTTTAAGAAACTGCCAAATTGTTTTTGAAGTGGCTGCACCCTTTCCATTTCTACCAGCAGACTATGAGAGTCCCAGTTGCTTCATATCCTCACCAACACTTGCTAGTGTCTGTCTTTTTGATTCCAGCCATCCTAGGGGGTGTGAAGCAGTATCTAATTGTCAGTTTGATCTGCACTTCCCTAATGACTAATGCTGTTGAACATCTTTTCATATGGCTTATTAGACATTTGTATATCTGCTTCAGGCTTCCCTTGTGACTCAGCTGGTAAAGAATCCACCTGAAATGCGGGAAACCTGGGTTAGATCCCTGGGTTGGGAAGATCCCCTGGAGAAGGGGAAGGCAACCCACTCCAGTATTCTGAACTAGAGAATTCCATGGAGGGTATGGTCCATGGGGTTGCAAAGAGCTGGACACGACTGAGTGACTTTCACTTTTGCGTTTTTTGATGAAACCACTATTCAAATGTGTTGGATCATTTAAAAACAAATGGGCTCTCTGTTTTCCTATTACTGAGTTTTAAGAGTTGAAACTAATATTTTTTGTATGCAAGATATGTGATTCACAAATATTTTCTCCCAGTCTGTGGCTTGTCTTTTTATTTACTTAATGGTGTCTTTTGAATTGCAGATGTTTTAAAATCTGATGTAGTCCAACTTACAATTTTTAAAATTTTATGCTTCTCGTGTCATATTTAAGAAAAGACTAATCAAAGTCCACAAAGATTTTGTCATATGTTTTCTTCTAAAAATGTTTTATAATTTTAGGTCTAACATTTAGATCTATGATCTATTTTGAGTTAATTTTTGTGTATGGATGGTAAGATATAAGGATCAAAATTCATCTTTTTTCATGGGTATCCAGTAGTCCCAGCATCATTTATTGAAAGGATTGTCCTTTCCCACTGAATAATCTTGGTACCTATGTTGAAAGTTAATTGACCATAAATATAAGGATTTTTTTCTGGACTTTCACTTCTGCTCCATTGGTTCAGTTCTGCTCCATGTGTATCCTTACGCCAGTAACCCACTATCTTGATTACTACAGCTTTGTAAAAGTGAAAGTGTTAGTTGTGTCTGACTCTTTGCAGCGCTATGGACTGTAGCCTTCCAGGCTCCTCTGTCCATGGAATTCTCCAGGCTAGACTACTGTAGTGGGTAACCATTCCCTTCTCCAGGGGATCTTCCCAACCCAGGGATTGAACCTGGGTCTCCTGCACTGCAGGCAGATGTTTATGGTCTGAGCCACCATAGCTTTATAGTGTATTTTAAATCAAAAAGTGTAAGTCCTCCCACTTTATTCTTTTCAAAATTGTTTTGGCTGTTCTGGCTCCTTTATATCTTCATATACATACTAGGACTGACTTGTTAGTTGCTGCATGCAATAGATTTATTGGTAGTGTCTTGGGAGAGGCACCTGCAAGGAAGTGAGGGATGTAGGATGGTGAAGCAGTTGCAACTGAGGCCTCAGCGGATATGGGGCCATTGGAGCTGGGGTGGCCCTTCAGAATTGTCCCAAATTGAGGTGAGGGGATCAGGCCTTTATACCCCTGTATCAGCCGGGGAAGGCTTAGGGCAACTCCTGGGAGGGAGGGCATAAACTTGGGCAGGGCAGTTTCTTGTGACTGAGGGCAATGCCCAGTGAAGAACCCAGCTGTGAGTGACCAACAGGCTGATATTCCCAGCCAGCGGGGGATGGATGCGTTGGCCCTGACATGAAGTGTCCCAAGTCCACAGTATCCCCTAAGTCTACCCCTGTGCTCTTACGATTTACTTGCTTCTTAGGTGAGTTTGCCCCATTTGGGAAGCCTTTCTCCAGGATTCTAAGTGGTCTTCTTTCCTGAGAAACTTAGAAGGGTTGATTGATCTTGTGGCCATAACTGATGCTCACCACCCTCACCTCTATCATCCATTCAAGACTTCCCTCACACTCAGCTAGCACCTCTGCTAATTCTAGGCAGTTTCCCCACTGGAGTGAGCTAGACTCTCATTACATATGGGTCTGGGCCTCTGGTTACCATGCTCTTCTCAGGCTATGGCTGCCATATTTGTCAATTTACTGTTAAAATTGGATGTAGAAGCACCAAGAAGAGATTTTAACCAATGAGACTTAAGTACTAGATGGATCAATTTTAAGATTCTAGAATGTGTAATGCTGGTCCTTCAGCATACCTGGGCCCTCCACAGTTAGCACTGCCCCCGCTGGTAAGCCAGAATTTGCTGATTCTGTTCTCACTCGTGAGAGAGACTTGAGATAGGAGGTTCCGAAGCATAGGGAGCTGCAGCCAGTCATCTCCAATAGCAACTCGTGAGGAACCCACACAGAATCTAGAACCATCTACATCAGACTCAGAAAGTCAGCCCTTCTGTGGTCACTGAAGATGAAATCAAATTAAGCAACAATCATAACACAAACCTTACATTTATTTGTTTTCATTTTCAAATCAATCACCTGGGCTTTATTTAATGTTATTGCATAATATATTGTATAAAATAATATATTGTATAACATCAAGGCCTTCCCAGTGGTCACATACAGTTGCAAGAAGAGCATAAAGAAGGCAGAGAGCCAAAGAATTGATGCATTCAAACTGTGGTGCTGGAGAATAATTCTGAGAGTCCCTTGGACAGCAAGGAAATCAAAACAGTCAATCTTAAGGGAAATCAACCCTGAATACTCATTGGAAGGACTGATGCTGAAGCTGAAACTCCAGTATTTTGATCATCTGATGCAAATAGCTGACTCATTGGAAAAGTCCCAGGTGCTGGGAAAGATTGAGGGCAGAATCAGAAGAGGGCATCAGAGGATGAGATTGCTGGATGGTGTCACCAATGCAATGGATGTGAACTTGGGCAAACTTCGGGTGAGGGACGGAGAGGCCTCCGCATGCTGCAGTCCATGGGGTCAAAAAGAGTTGGACACGACTGGGCGACTGAACAACAACAATTGTATAATATGGGCTTCCCAGGTGGCTCAATGGTAAAGAATCCACCTGCCAATGCAGGAGGCTCAGGAGGTGTGGGTTTGATCCCTGGGCTGGGAAGATCCCTTGGAGGAGGAACTGGCAAGCCACTCCAGTATTCTTGCCTGGGAGATGTCATGAACAGAGGAGCTTGGCAGGCTACAGTCCATAGGGTCGAAAAGAGTTGGACAAGACACACACACACACACATGCACTGGCAGATTATGGTGCATCTACAAGACAACTCTGGCCAACTGTAGCCATAGACACCAACGTGTCCCAAGAAGCTGAAAGTATTTGTGGTCCTCTACGGAGAAAGTTTACCAGCTTCTGGTTTAGGAGGCTAGGTGTGCAACTAGTCTGACACTGGCTACTGCAACAAATCCAAGATTTCGGTGGCCTAACAGTTACAACAGTAAAGGGTTACTTCCTGTTCACGTCACAGTCTAGTGAAGGTGGGGGCTCTGCCCCAGGCAATCATTCAGGGAACCCATTGGAGTAGATGCTAATAGGTATTTTCTCAATTTCTCCTTTACCAGTCTGGTATGCCCATCTTGCACCTGTTGTAAAAGTTGGATGCTGATTGCTCTTTGCCCTGAGCTGACAGGCAGATACTCCCCCAAGAAATGCTGGAGAGGGCAGGCAACCCCCGGAGGTACCCCACAGCCAATGACTGACTGACCCAGAGGACAGATGCCTGGCTCCATGGCCTCAAGTGGACACAGCTCCGTGGAGACATTCGTGTTCCTGAGTTCCCTGGGGGATCAGAGCTAAACTTCATCCCAAACTACCTGTTTGCTGAGATTCTTCCTTTGACTTATCCTGCTTCTTTCTTTGTAGGTTTCACCTGGGAGCATTCTGTCACACAGTCCCTTGCATCAGAATCCCCATCTCAAGCTCTGCCTTTAGGGAACCTGAAGTAGCTTCTAATGTGCTTCAGCACTGCCATCTTCAAAATGTGCCTTCAAGGTCACCCTGGCATCATCCAGCAAGCAGATAGGAGCGAGGGAGAGAGAGAAGGCACTCTGCTTCTTCAGTACCTCATCCCCTTTGCTCACAGTTGACTGTTGAAAGCTAGTCTCTCATTAAGATTAAAAGGGGTTTCAAAATTAGTTTAACTGCGTGCCCAGAAGAGGAAACAGTTTTGGTGGGCATCTGGTCCATCTCTGCCCCGAGGCGTGTGTCTGAAGCCATTCCAGAGTGAAATCTCAGATCCAGACGATACTGAGAGAGCAGGTACAAGGCAGAACATGGTGACTTTCTCCATGAGTGGAACAGCCACGGGGGCTCTCACATCCTTGAGTAATCTTCTCTTGTCGGCCTTCCCAGCTCTTCTGTAGGGGCGGCAAGCATGATGGAATCACCTCCCCAGCACCTAGACCAATGCATGGCACATAGAAGGAAGTTGATAGACGTTTGGTGAATAAAACTGCTGTTTATCAGGGCAGTTAGCAACCACAAAGGTTTGGCTCCCGTGAAAGTTTTTCTCTTGGCTCTGTCTCTCTCCTGAGGTTGTCTCAGTGACCTCTCTCCTCAGTGCTGGGCTACACATTCCTAGTCTGTTTTGGTCTCTCTGCCAGCTCATTAGTTTCTGAGTCTGGATGTTTCTTGGCTTGATAATCAACAGCCCCCTTGGCTGGGGGCCTGCCTGGCTCTCATTAGCAGCTGTAGACCTCGTGGAGATCACAGGGAACCCCCCCCCCCCAGAAGTCATATTTGTAAATATCTGCTGGAATGATAACAAGGCCATGCAGACGTCAATGGGAACACAGTAATTAAAAACATCGCCTGGTCACCAGTGGTGGCTTGTCCTTAATGAATTGCATTAAGACAAATCCAGAGGACATGGAGGTTTGCTTTGAGAGCTAGCATGGGGAGGAGTCCATTCTTCTTGCAAGCCAGGGGCTTTGGGGTTAAATCTGGCATTATCTTCTCAGGATCTTGTATTTCATTTTATTAAAACCTCTGCGAATATTATCTTGTTCATCAGAGACAACTTGCCCTACGTTCCTGATGGTGGGTACCATGATTTGCATCTTGGAAATCAGCTCCCAGATGCCTAACCATTGGCCAAATGTTTGGAATGCCATTTTTGAAATTCCTGATAGAAGAGTTCCTACTGCCCTGGAGATGTCTCTTCTGCATATTCTTAGAAGCAGAACAAAAAACAAGAGCACTTGGAAAAAGGGGGGGGGCAGTTTTCCCCGATTGCCAAGTGAAATACAGCTTTGTTACTGAAGTCTCTTGCTCCGCCTTTGGAAAAGCTGGGATTACATGTTCTTTTCTCCAGTGTCTTAAAAGAAAAGTAAGACGTTGGCTTCAAATTAATCCACCAAACTTTGAACTCAAATGAGGTTCCTTTCTAGAATACCACACTAGAGAATAACAGAGCAAGCTGCCGGAAGCTGGAGTGGGGAGGAGTTTTGAATGGTTGTGCTTTCCTGTTTCTCAAACTTGGGTTCCCCAGATGGCCTCCGTTGGGCCCACCAGTGGTAACTCACTCTCCAGGGTGCGTTGTTGGACCACATCGGGTGTCTCGCAGCCAACATACCACTTGGAGTTCCTGAGGAGGATTCAGATTTGTTGTTCCCACTTGGCCTCCTTCACGGGATGGCTTCTGAGTCAGGGGGCATTCGATAAAGACTTGTCCATGGGGTTGCAAAGAGTTGGACACGACTGGCGACCAAGCACACAGCACAGACCATGCTGGCTGTAATTTTGAACAAACACATCTGCCTGAAGGGGGTGTGGAGCAGAGAAAGAGGAGAAAGAAGATTCTGTAAAGTTGCATGGTCGTGGTTCTTGTCTGAGGGCTACTTGATTCATGATTATCTTATTTGGTGGCTTACAGGTACCTCCTGCTTGCTCTAAAGAAAGCTCATCCATGGACCACCCCCAAAAAGAAAAAACTGGGTGGACAAACCTCTCTTTTGTTTGTTGAAGCAGTGGGGTGTGGGACTCTGGGGTCCGGGGCATGTGGAGAGGGAATGCCGGTTGGAATCCCCGTCTGGCCTCGCTTAACGCCCTATGAATGTCATGCCAGCCTTTTTACCCCCATCACCCTCCAACAATAGAGTGGCTGTGGAAGGGGACAGGGCTCCACGAGGCTTCAGGATGGCTGGGAGGAGGAGGAGGGTGCAGACCAGCACGTAGGGAAGGATGCTGTGTATCACCCACTCTCAGTTCCAGCCCCTCTCCTCCTACCCAGTGGCAGGGTGGCAAGGTTCTTAATAATTTTTAAAAGTGTCAGGCCTCTGCTCATTTGCAAATCTCTGTGTCTCATTTGCATACCAGATCCAGGAGGCCCCGACTCCGCATATGGAAAATGGAACACAGTATAAATAAGATAAATGGATTAGGTCAGCTGACTGCAACTGTAGCCGTGGCCAACCCACGGGCACAGTGTGCATGAACTACAGGGGAGGTTTGTCAATCAGGCAATTTATTCCCACCCTAGAAGTGGAAAAGCAGGATGTGCACACACGCTCGCAGACTCACTGAGAATTCCCGCTGGGAAATAGGTCATCAGCCAGTCCCTGCACGTTGCTGGCAGGGCCTGCCAGTCCCCTGTGGAGGCGAGGGGAAGCTTGGGGAGACCACCTACCCTCCAGGATCACTGTCAGGAAGAAGGTTTGTGTCTGCAGATTGCGGGCAGTCCATTGAAAGCCAGCCTCCCTGAACTTGCTGACTTAGCAAGAGCAGAGTTGCTGGAAAGAGGGGGTTGGGGACCTTTCAGGTCTTCTCACCTGTGCTTGTCCTTGGAGAAGACAAAAAGACAAGAAGATGTTCGGAGGCCCGACCATCCTGGGACAGTGGTCTAGGCCAGCCAGGCCTGGGGATGCAGGAAGTCTCAGCTCATTCTCAGCTGGCAGAAAAAAAAAAAAAATCACCCTGGCAGCCGGCCACTGGCTCTGGCCTGCCTACCTCTCAGCTCCTCCTCAGCCTGACACGTGAGTCCCCGAGGCTGACTTCCACCCTTTCCGGACACGGGCCATCCATCATGGCAATACCATCCAGGACAGTAGCAGGCGACTCGTCCTTTTGATCAGCACAACTCCGGAAGCGAGGTTCGGGCAATGGACTGCTGTAGGGGGATTAATATGATGGGATGTGCGCACCTTTTGCAATTAGTTAATGGCTTGGCTGTGTGGGGTAGGCTTCTTTGGCCTTCTGTCTTGGGATTAAAGACCTCAGATGACAGATGGAAACTTAAAATCACGCAGGAAAAGAAAACAAGCCGGGGGGTGAGGGGGAGGAGTGGGTAAAATGGTCCAGCTTGAGGGGAGGGGGGTGGATTGGGGCAGCAACAGGGGGAGGAAAAATGACCTGGCGTCAGCAAGGAGGGAAGGAGTTTGATCATGGAAGTGTCCTAGGAGAATCCTAGTGTCCTGGGATTTCACAATAGACAGGTGTGTGTGTGTGCACAAGCATATTTGGATGTGTATGTCTGTGCATATGTGATTGTAAGTGTGTGTGTGTATATATGGGCATGTCAGTGCATGTGTGAGTGTGTGTGTGTGTCTTTGTGTGTTCATGTCTGCACAGGAGTGAGTGTGGAGTGTGTATGGTCTATGTTCATGCATGGGGTGTGTTTCTGAGTGGTGTGTATATAACGTGTGTGAATGTGTCTGGGTCTTGGACTGCCAAGGCCAGACAGGTTCTGGCTCAGGGTTGAACCCACTCCATCTTCCGGGGCCCTCTCTGCTAGCCACTCTCTTAGCCCAGGGCCCCTTGCTGTCCACACTAGGCCTGCCTCCCTCTCCCAGGCACCTGGGGCTCAGCCTGCTGCCCTCTGCTTGTGGTAGGGCACCCTCCTTCCTCCACCCAGGCTGGGCTGCGGGATGAGTCACAATCTCTCCTCTTCTTTCTTCTCTTTCCTAGTAGGAACACTCGCAGAAACCTCTGATGTCAGGGTTTCAGAGCTGATCACCATGGAGTTGGCCCAGGGGGGAGATAGGGGAGGAGGGGTGGGTGACTACCCTGTGCCCAAAGAGAGGGATATTCCTGATCGGGGGTGGTAGCCCAGAAATGACACGAGTGGGCGCTTCAGGAAGGCTCAGGGTTTCTCAGGATTGTAAGAAAAACTGGGTGCCTTTGAGGCCCGATTGCACAGGATGCCCTTGATGGAGGGGTTTAATCTGTGGCCTCTCCTGCATTGGGACTGAGACTGCCAGTAGCCTGGAGCACATTGTTGTTGTCCCAGGGCGAAGGTGCTGGAAGGACCTCTCTAGGTCATGTAGAGTCAAGGTTCAGTGATAAGGGGGTCTCCTGGGGCTTGCTGGCTCTGCTCCTTCTGAGAGGGCCGGTGGGCACAACTGCTCTGTGCCAGCAGCACGGGCAGGACTGCTGCCCTTGGAGATTTTCTCACTGGAAGGGGGTGTGGGGGAGGAAACACTTTTCCTACTACCCTTTTAGGTTCTTGGCTGAGACCAATAGAAGGCAGGTAAACAGGAGAAAGATCAACAGACGTTTAATAACCTGTATACTGTCTGTGTACATGGGAGAGCCCCGGGAAAAATGAGTAATCCTGGAAATGGCTCAAACCACCACCTTAAACCCCATCTCCAGCTAAAGACAAAGAAAGATGCTGGGGGTGGGTGGTATGGCTGGGGCTGTTCGTGGTGGGGGGGCAGTATTAGGAAAAGCGCAGTAAACAAAGGTAAGGTTTTTATGCAGATTTAAGTCCATGCCTGTTTCCTTCATAGGAGTTTCTAGAAATTTTCACTCATCTTCCTGGTACAGAGGAGACACTGGTGAAGGGACTTTTCTTTTACACGGAGATGTCTCTTACAAAACTTCTGTTTTCAGAGCTTCCCCAGTGACTGCTGTTTCTTGAAAGTAATCAGCCTAAAATAATCTTTATGCCTAAATGGCATATTTTAGGGTAGCAGATATGGCTCCCCTTCAGGGCCAATTGTATCTGATTCACAATAATAGAAACCAGAGGGGTTCAACCTCAGCTTCAGGATGGGGATAATGGCAGTGCTGGGGATTCTCCAAGCTGATCACCCAAGCTCCGGGGCCCCAAGGTTGGGACCTCTGCCCATGGCTGAAGGTGTGGGTCTGACACTGGCAAGCCACACCCTACATGCCCCGCACCCTGCTTGGCAAGGGTTCATCAATCTCCATCTCCTTGCACCCCGGAAACAAGAGAAGATGGGTCTTCTCCCAAGTTTCGTTTCA